>NW_026585691.1:10620675-10815940 GCF_907164565.1 Psammomys obesus | reverse complement strand
TTTTTCCCTGACCTCTACCCATCTCTCTGTGTCAGGTGTTGTCTGTTAATTTCTGGTGCCTGCTGGGTCCTGGGGTGGGGAGAATCTACTTGGCGGGGTTCTGAAGTTCTCCTCTGCTTTTTGGGTATGGTCAACTGAATGGTGGTGCTTCTCAGGAATTGTCACAGTTCACCTCAGGCGTATGGCCCTGTCTGGTAACTGTTGTGCTCAGGAAGGCTCTCCTCTCATCAAGAGAGGTCCTGGTGATGGCTGCCCTGCTGCTGGGTTTCTTGCTCTGAATTTAGTGAGCAGCAGCTGTTGCTCTTAAGGTGTAATTGCTGGGTGCAGCCCTCTTGAAGGACCAGGGATTCCCACAGTTTGGTCAGTCTAGCTAGGGATAACTGGTTGATCCTTGGCACAGTATCTGAGGGCTGCTGTAATGGCTCTCTGGCTTTTGTAGGTCTGAGGATGCATCTGTGTGCCCCAGTGCCCTAGCAGTACTGAAAAATGGCGGGTGAGCACAGCGCTCATGCCTGCAGTAGAAGGCTAGAGCCTAGAGTCTGCGTGAATCCAGAAAGTCTTTTGGAGCTGGGTGTCCTGAGTGTTGGAGCTGATGATCCCCTTGCTGTGGGGTTTCCTCCTGACAGGGACACCCAGTCTTTGCTTTGGGGACAGCCGTTCTGTCTGTGATGGTGAGTAGAACCCGCAGGCACAGACTTACATGGCTCTGCCTTTCTGCGTTTCTGGGGATTGGGTGCCTGGGAGTCTGCCAAAACTGGGTAATTTTTCCCGAGACTTTTTCGGGGTGGTGCTATTGGCTGAGTGCTCTGAGATCAGACCAGCCGTTCCCCTCCCTGTGGGTTTGCATCTGACAGTGAAACTCAGTCTCTGGTGCCCTGGTGCCCACAGTTCTATCTGGGGCAGTGAGTCAGGCGCAGGCAGGACTCTGTTCTGGCGCCTGGGTCCCCGGCTCTGGCTCCAGGCTGGCTCCTGGGGCGCCAGCAGAACCCGAGTCTTTTCCAGGGGATGTCTAGGTGACCTAAGGTCGGGCCCAATCATTTCCTACTCCGTGTGGTTATCTCTTGACTGGAAAATCCAGTCTGTGATGTTGTGGGCCCACAGTTCAGTCTGGGACAGTGACCAGATCAAGCTGGCGTGTGGCTCTGGGCTTGTGCCCGAGCACCTGGCGAACCGGGATCTCTTTAGCGGTTTACCCGGGTGAGTTAAAGCTGATTGAATCCCCCACTGTGGGGTATCCTCTCACCTGGGAAACACAATCACTTGTGTTTTATGGCCGCGAGTTCTGATTGCTGGTCACTGTGCCGATCCTGCTGTGCTGCTGCTCAGAATGAGAGTCCTCCCGGCGCCGCCATCTTGCCCTCCTTGTATTTTGTATTCTTAATACATATGAAATCAACAACAAAGTGTCAAAATATATAAGGCAAAACTTGACAAAGCTGCCAAGAATAAATGGATACATCTATTACTATTCTTGGAGATTTCTAGCAATTTATAGGTCCATCAGGAGAAATAAATAAAAATATGTGTGTGTGTGTGTGTAAGTTAACTGACCGACACTACTAATCAACTGTGTCTAATTGTCACTTAGAGAATTTTTAATTAAACTGTAACAGAATAAATATTCTGAAGCTCACATTGGGCAGCCACAAAGATCGACCATGCTGTGTGCAATAAGCTACACATTAAAAACTTTAAACTATATAAGCAATAAAAATTATAATCTCAGAACCACACAGAATTAAAGCAGACAAAATCCCACTAATATATCTATAGATTAATTACCACACTACTAAGTAATACATGTTCAATAAAAAGCTTCAAAATGAAAATATTTTAGACTACATGAAAATATATGTACCTGTATATTAGAAATATATATATATATATTATATTATATTTATATAATAAATATATTATATTACCTCATTAGAAAATGAGCTAAATTCAAGCTTCTATTTGAAAGTATATAATAAAAGATATTTAAAGCATGCTGAAGAAAATATTAAATATTGAAGCAGAAATCAACAAAACCAAATATGGAAACTTAGTTGACAAAAGCCAGTGTTTTGAACAGATTATAGAAAAATGATAGAAAAAACTCTTGCCAGATTAACCAACAAGAAGAAAGTGAAGACAAATTAGTATAATAAATGAATGAGGAAACTATCATTACTGGGATCATGGATATTGATGTATAATGAATGATTTATAAATAATTATGTCTCCATAGTTTTGATAACTTAGATGGCCTAAGTTGATTATGTGAAAGTTAAATGTTGTAAGAACTCAAAATAATAAGCAAACATCTTGAATAGGGTGTCGTTCATTAAGTAAATAAGAGAAGAATTGATAACCTTCAACATAACACATCAGTTCAGTTGGTTTCATAAGCGAATTCAAAAGTTTGAATTTGTCCAGCCTCAGAAAGATAAAACACAGGAAACAGTTCCTAACTAATTCTAGCAATATTTTTTTTATGTTAACACTGAAGCAAGAGAAAATCTACAGCTGATCTCATAATTGTTTCTGCAAAAATCCTCAACAAATACCAGCAAATTGAACCCAACAATACACAAAAGAGGTTCACTCTAACCACCCGGAAACTATGTCAGGGATTTGAGGCTCAGACTATAGCTGAATGTCAATCAATGTACCAACTGCTTCAGCAGTCTATGATTCTGTTAAAGATGCTGGAGCATTTGGCTAAGTTCAGTTCTCATTCATAATACAAACTATTCATAGGTACTTTAGAATGGTTTCTGAACATGGAATAGAACATTTTATAAGCATATGGCTCCTCTCATATTTATTGATGAGAAATTGAGTGTTTTCCACCTGAAAGAGGATTGAACGTTCTTACATGCTCTCTCAAGCATTCTTACTTGATACTGTACTAGAGGTCACAGAGAGTGAAATAACAAGAAAATGCAATAAAAGGTATAGGCACCAGATAAAGATAAATACAACTATTCTAGTGCTCATGTGAAATGATGCTCTGTCTTAAAATCTTAATGAATTGATTAGAAAAAAATACCTAAAAACTGGCAGAATCAACATCATAGAATATAATTGTAATATCAGAACATCTATTACTTTTCCATATATGAGCAATAAAACACAGAAATTTAAAATTAATAGCATAATGCCACTTCAGTTAGTGTAAAAAATATTTAAGTACTTAGATTTTATTCTAAAAATAGAAAAAACACATGAAAAAATAAAAAGAGATGTAAATAAATAGATATTCCATATTCATGAACAGGGCCAGTCAATATTGTCAATTTCTTTGAACCGTGATGTACAGATCCAGCACCCTTCTGAGGAAAATACTAGAAACTTGTTTTGTGAATACCAACAAGCCAGTTTTAAAGATCTGAAAGAGTTAGCTCAGAACTGAGTGAGAATAGACAATGATTACGATGGTGTGGACTGCTTACACTGGTAAACAGACAGATGAAACAGACAGAAGGACCCAGAAACAAAGTCTTGTTAATACTGTCAACTCGTCTTTGACAGAGGATCAAAGAAGGTCCCAACAGTTAAGGATAGAGTCCCCAACAAGTGAGTCCAGTACAGATGGACACTGGGGAAATAAAACGTCCAGATACAATCTTTTATCTTCTACAAGAATTAAAAAAAAAAATCATAGAACTAAAAGCTAAAACACCAAGCTAAAATACTATCTACAAGGTAACAGTTGAGAAAATCCATCTTCAACTTATTAATGACTTTCAATACAACATTGTGCATGCAAATATTTGATAAACCATGCTTCATTAAATGTGAAACTCTAGAGAGAAGGCACAGCAGTTAAAGGCATCTGTGGATATGTCACAAGATCAGATCACAGCATGGCATTGGGCAGATGGCTCAAAAGCTGTAACTCCACTCATTTAAAGTGGGTTAAAAAGAAAAGAAGAATAGACACTTTAACCATAATTACCCCAAAATGACCCCAAGTACAACTCCTCTCTGGAGGTGAGAGATGACTATACACAGTGATAAATAAAAACAATAGAATATTATTTGTTGCAAAGTGGAAGTAACTATCATGTCAAGAGGAAGAAGATGGCAGACAGACCATAAAAGAACCTTTATTTTTAAGTAAAGGGAGGCAAGTTGGGGGTCCAGAAAGACACATAGTGGGAAGGGTACCTGCCAGGTAACCCAATACAATGTCATGAGGAGGCAGAAGCAGACCAGAAGCAGGAGTCAGAAAAGAGAAGGTGATAATGGCCGGAAGGTGCGGGAAGCTTGCCTGGAAGCTGGGAGAGGCAAGGCACACTGTGTCTCCAGATACAGCCAAGCTTGTTCCTCCCACCCCCAACCCCAGGGAAACTGATCACAGATTTCCTGCTTGTAGGAGCGTGGAAGAAGACATTGTGTTGCCTGTAATGGCGAGTTTGTGATCAGAAGTCATGATGTCATGACTTCATGATGTCATGAGGAGAGGCCCACTTGGTCACACGTAGGTGGATGATCCAATACTTTCTTTCTTTCTTGGGACAGGCCACGCACTGGCTTCTTGTGTGTCATCCCTGACGTTCAGAATGATACAAATTAAACTCGAGAAGAGTGACTTCTATTGCATTTAACCTGATTAGGCTCACACTAGGCAGCCTGTGGCCCTGCAGTCAATAGCTGACATTTTTCTTTAGATGTTTTGTTTACAACCGATGCTTTACTGGTTCCTCTCTGGACCTGTGCTGTGGGTTTGAGTCTATGGTCAGCCAACATTCTGCCCAGTTACTGGTCCCATACCTGGGGTGTGACCACCTGTGTGACTCCTTCCATTCCAAGCTGTCTTGCTGCTTTCTGGGTATTGAAACCTGGCTATTCCTGCTTTTAAAGCTTGAGGGCCCCACCATCGTTATCTGCTATGTAGGTGAGTGACTGCCTCCAGGCAAGTAAATAACACTCCTTAAATAGCACTGAGTGAGTGCAGTTCCTGTTTTTCCAGAGTAGACGGCCACCCAGCTTCTACTATTTACTGATTTCCAGTAAGTTTCCTAAAATACTTTAAAATTTTAATCTGGGAGTAGCTTCATTTAGCCAAGCTATCTACCATTGCCAGGAGGAATGTGGACACGATGAAGAGGGGACAGGTCCTCTTGCCCTTCTTAATTTCTATTCTACATATGCATAATTATTTAACTATTTTTAAACATCTCTACAACACTACTTTGTTTATTCTTTACAGTTTTTATGGAAATGGTTCTTTTCATCCCTGTTTGTCAGCATAAAAACCAAATCCTGGATTCCAAGCTTGTTTAAAGTAATCATGATTCACATTCAGAAATATTGGGCCCAAAGTTTGTATTATTAAACTCTAAACTGTTTTCTGTCAAAATTCACTGAAATTGAAACCCCAGACCTCATTGATGAACTCAGATCACAATTTTTGTTCTAAAACAAAACAAACAAACAAAACAAAACAAAACAAAAACCAAAACTGATAAACCTTCGGAAATAGCGATATAAACTAATCCAAGACAAGTTGAAAGTAGGTTTATTGGGAGCAGTTCTCTGCCCCCATGCTGGAGAAGGAAGGGAGAGAGAGAGGAGGAAAAAAGAGAGAGGGAGAGAGAGAGAGAGAGAGAGAGAGGCTCACACAAAGAGAAGAGAGATAAGAAGAGGGGGGAGGAGAAAAGAGCGAGGGAAGAGAGGGGGAACCAAAATGTCTGGATTATATGAGAAGAGCCTGAGGGTACTGGGAAGTTTAGGGTAGAGGATGAGGTACGCCAGTCGCCAGTCGTTCTCTGGAGCAGGTAGGGACGGAGGAACGCTGGGAGAGCCTGGAGGTGCTTGTCCAGGGTCTGAAGCCCAACGAAACCAAAACGAGTTGATGTGGGAATTCTGAAATCCTTGAGTTAACCTTGAGCACACCTCTTTACAGTCTTTGTGAGAGTATCGCACAGAACTCTGAAGGAGACACCTGCTTGTGTGCTGATTGCCTCTCCGTGTGTGTGTGTGTGTGTGTGTGTGTGTGTGTGTGTGTGTGACTTTGGCAGAGCCAATTCAACTTGCTCTTCCAAACAATTGTGTTTTGCACCTCAGAGAAGAAAGTCCTCGCCCACTGGTGCAGTTCCCTATGTCTCCACTGGAGGGGGAAACAGTACTAGGCATACTTTTCCTTAGCCCAAAAAAAGAAACTCCAGGGTTGTTCCCTGATGACCTCAACTCTTTGTAGGAAATGAAGGATACCCGTTAAGGAATCAAGAAGGAGATAAATTCTGTAAGGTGCTCCCATTGAAAATATTTTCAGCTCTCTTGCTTGTCTGACATAGCCTTTGATTTTTTTTTTTTTTTTAAAGAGGGTATTTTCTTTTGTATGATTCCCTGTCTTTTCCTTTGAGATGAGCTCTTCCATACGGCCCAGCTCTTATCTGCCTCTTCCTTCTTCTTCAAGAATTTCACATGTGAGTACTATTTCTGGATCCTTTCTCCCTGCATCCGCTTGAGTGTCCGTGGCACAGGGGTTGTGTGCTTTTCCGCTGACAGTCCTAGGAAGAGTTTCGAAGCTCTGGTGTCAGTCTGGAAGTGTCCTCTCATCACCCGGTCTCAGTTGCCTCTCACAGACTTTTCTTTCCATACCATCACCCTTCGCCATCAGCTCCAGTCACACTCTGCTGTTGGCAGCTTTATGAACACAGAGAATCATTTTTTTTCATTTCAGTCTCTTCATGATATTTATATGAAATAAAAAATATTCCATGAGCACTTATTTGCTGTCTATTAGCATTGTGACCACAGCCCCTGTCAAGCACTGCCCTTCAGCATGACAGAGCACACATCTTCCCCAGCCATACCTTCCCTGTAGAACAGTAGTTCACAACCTGTTGGGGGGGTCAAACGACCCTTTCACAGGGGTCACCTAAGACCATCCTGCATATCATATATTTACATCACAATTCAAAACAGTAGCAAGATTGCAGTTACGAAGCAGCAGCCAAAAGTAATTTTATGGTTGGGGTGGAGGGCACCACAACCTGAGGAACTGAGGGCTGCAGCACAGGGAAGGCTGAGAACCATTGCTCTAGGGTGGGCACGCACGCCGCTCGTGATCTGCTTCCTCGCTTGTGAGGGTCCACCTTCATGGCTGGTGTTGGGGGTCCAGCAATTCAGTGAAGACACAAATTCCTTCATGGATGTTAATTAGTTCACAGCTGGCAGAAACATACGCCATCTTTACAAGGATGTGTCTGTGACCACCAGATGTCACCCTGGCGTCTTAGGACTCATCCAACAACAGAGCCACCTGCTCCTTCCCAGAAATGCTGTTTAAGGTATTTTATACCTGAACTAGCAATATTTTAAGGCTTACAACAGGGCTTGGGAAGGCCAATCCAAGTTTTTCTATTTCTTCATAAGCCAGCTCACTGGGCAGCACTGTGAGCTTTTCTCCTGCTATGTCGTTCTGATGCAGTTAATAACATGGCCCCTTAGTGCAGTCATAATTTAATAACAAAACATTTTTAAACCCTGAGACACCTGGTCATGTTTTAAGTGTGTAAGGATCCTCTTAATTCTGAGCAGAGCCCATTCCTACATGGTGGTAATATGTTGTAGAGGTCATTTTCACTAGCAAGTCAGAGCCTCACCTCATGTCCAAACTGGGCGGTCTGTGGTTCACGTTTCAGTCTCTGTCAGTCTCAAAAATACTTCCAACCCACCATCCTCCACTATGCTGTTTAACTGTCCCTTCTTCAAAATCTTATCCTTTGTGTGTGTGTGTCTGTGTGTGTGTGTGTGTGTGTGTGTGACAAGTTTAAACTTCCATTCTGTATCAGAGGTCTTCCACTATCTTCCAAAGTCTGCCCTTAATATTTTAACTCCGAAAGATGAATTGTTGGGTTTTCAAGGCAGGTGGTAAGGATAGTTTCTTTCAAGTTCTTCATTATGAAAGAGGAAGCACAGCAGGGAGTCTCTGTTTATAGGGAATTATCATAGCCATGTATTTTATGTGTATAAACGAAATATGGCTGAAAGTCTTTTTAATTTTCTTGGGTTTGTATAAGAACCATAGAAAAGTCTCATAAAGTAATGGCAACACCTATCCAAATGTTCATGACGGGGCAAGGTAGTGGGTGGTCCCTCCTCTCTTCCTTTCTTTCTTCCATCCTACCTTCCCTGCCTTCATCAAGCTTTTGTGAGTTATAATTGATAAACAAAGCTAGCACATATTTGATGTCTACAATTTGGTGCATTTGGATATAATATTACATATGAAAACAGAAGTAGAACTAAATAACAGATTGGAGCAATGGCAACTTGCTCAGCAGAACCCAGGCATAGTATTACAATACCAATTTTTATTAGTTTATTATTCAACAATTTCACATAGAGCTGTGATACATTGTCTTCACACAAAGGCTATTCCTCCTCGTGGAGAGCCTAGGTCTCCTTAGAGAACCGTGTGGCTCTCAGAGCTGAGTGACAGAATCACAGAGAATGCCTGTACTTTGTTGCAACACTATGGAAGTGCTCAAGAAGTAATGCCTGGGTATCAAGAAGACTCCAGCTTGGAGGGATAGGAAGTGACTGGAGAAGCCCGGAAGGCTGAAAATCAATCACAACCCACTGAAGATCAGAAAGAATTCATAAGTTCACTGCAATAAAACTAAATCAAAGAGGAGTAGATCCAGATGTTCTTTTCCATAGAAGAATGTCAACCAAACAAACACAGTAGTTCTAACGGGAGTGGAAAATCACAAGCAGCCTAATAATACCCATTTGGGGGCTCCAGGTCTCCATAGAGGCTAGGTATAGCTCAGCGGGAGAGCGTTTGTCTAACTGTCAGGTTCAGTGCCCCATTGCGAACAAGAAGTCATTAAAGCACTCGGTCAAAGTGTGTTGGAGAACAGAACATTAACCCACTGGCTGATTATTAATTACAAGCAAGTGAGGAACTTCAGTATCACTAACATAGGGTCAGCATGACACATATCCACAGGGATACCACAGGACCTGTGTGAAAGCTGCACCAAAAATATTCAGTGCAACTCCACTTGAGCAGACAGACTCATCTGAGACGTAGGAAGAGAACTTTGGTGAAGACTGCCAGTCGGGGTCCCGAAATTGTTAGTACAGTGCAGGATAGGAAAGGAAGGGGTTAAACAATGCTCCTAGTTTAAAGGAGATTAAAGAAATATGTATATTAAAAAAAACAAGTTTGTGTACAGACTTTGTGTAACTCCAGTTTGATGTACATTCCTCAATTAAGTTCCAAAAGGGACAAACAGTTACGAGTTCTTTATGACACCCATGGGAACACCTCAAAGCTCTAATACCATGCCTGTGTCCTACCTTATCTTACTAGAGACATTAACTAGTTATCGGCTCCATATTAAGGTTAGAGGGCATGACAAACAATAAGGGAAGCATGGTGAGAAGAATGTCTTTAATAAGAAAATGAACCGTGCGTTGCTGCTTGGTGCATGGGATGTCGGCTGCCATCATTTCAAGTTTGACCCCACAGTTTCAAATTAAATAAGCTAATGCTATACTTGAACGGCCCTTGAGTTTATATGGGCGTGAAAACCATACTGTGGTTATTTTCATTGAGAAAAGAAAAGGTATTTGGATTATTGGAAATAATACATCAATTCAACAAAAGCCCTTATAAATATCTGCAGTATTTTTCAAGTATAAATATATGGGTATGCAAAGTTTGAAATTAAAATATAGTCATAGGAAAACATGAGCCTATATTGAGACATACTGGCAAACTAACAGATGAAATGACATAATGTATTTTCATGCTTTGAGCTTAAAAATTATTTTATTTTTTATTAATTACCATTTATTCATTTTGTATCCTAGCGGTAGACCACACCCTTGTCCCCTCCCAACTCTACCTTTCCTTCCTTTTCTCCCCCTATGCTCCTCCTGCAGTCCACTCATAGGGGCGGACCTCCTCCCCTTCCATCTGACCCTAGCCTATCAGCTCTCATCAGAACTGGCTGCATTGTCTTCCTCTGTGGCCTTGTAAGGCTACTCACCACTCAGGGAGAGGGGATCAAAGAGCTAGCCACTGCGTTCATATCAGAGAGTCCCTGTTCCCCTTACTAGGGTACCCACTTGGAGACTGAGCTGCCATGGGATACATCTATGCCAGGGTTCTAGGTTATCTCCATGCATGGTCCTTGGTTGGAGTTTCAGTTTCACAAAAGACCCCTGTGCCGAATGGAATACTACTCAGCAATTAAAAACAAGGAAATCATGAAATTTGCAGTCAAATAGTGGGAACTAGAAAAGATCATCCTGGGTGAGGTTTCCAGAAGCAGAAAGACACACATGGTATATACTCACTTATAAGTGGATATTAGAAATATAATATAGGAAAACATACTAAAATCCGTACACCTAAAGAAGCTTTGAGCTTTTAATAACAGTAGAAGAAAGTTTGCTTAGATGGTATTTGTGAAAAAAAATTCTACCTGGGGGAAATATATCAGAAATAAAAATGTTAAGTTTATAATACTTATATGATTAGTGTTATTTTAGTAGATGACCCTATCAATTTAAATGTAATATATGGTTCTTAATTAATTATTTTAGAGCCAGAAAAGAAAAATTTTAAAGATTATTCACTCTATTGAAGAAGTAAAGTGATGTGTGAGCTTTGATAATTACAAAAACTTTTAAGCATAAATTTATGTAATAGGAATGATAGACTTTTATCCACAGTGATATGAATTAACTAATAATCCTTTCAATTAATTTGAAATTTTTGTGTGCTTGCATGCTTGTGGCACGACACTCATGTTGAAGTCGGAGGACAGCTTCATAGAGTCGTTTCTATTCTTCCGCCTCTTGGAGCCCACAGATTGAACTAGGGTCACTACAGTCACAACACGAGCACCTTTACTTTCTTAGCCATGTCACTGGCTCCTGGTATATAATCTTGTATACAATCTTGTATGTTTGTCTGCATGGAAGTTTATGTACCATGTGTATGCAGTGCCTGTAGAAACCAGAAGGGGGTGCTGATAACCTGGAAATGGAGCTACAGATGGTTGTGAGCCACACCCAGAGCCTCTGGAAGCACAGTCAATGCTTTTAACCACCAAGCCATCTCTCCAGCTGCAGCTTCTCTCTGAAATATTTTAAAGCAAATCACGGACATTTTAATATTAATATTTTAATATTTACTCTTAGAATTTAGTTTACATCTAAAGCTTTAGAGACTTCATAAGCATCAACGAAATAACCAAAAACATTTTCTGCAATTATTTACCACACTTTCCCTGTACCTGGTGCTGTGTTCCCCAGGACTTTAAACAGTCTCTTAGTACTTGAAAGCTTTTCTAAAATTGTACCCAGAGATAATACTAATGATGATCCTGAAAACATTGCCTAAAGAAACGTGCCTATTTAGGAAGACTTTGCTGAGCCTACTGTACTGGATAGTTTTATTTCAACTTGTTACAAGCTAAACTCATTTGAGAGAAAGGAACCTCAGCTTCAAAATACTTCTATAAGCATTCTACTAGCCTGTAGGCCAGTTTCTTGATTAGTGATTGATGTGGGAGGGCCCAGCCCATTGTGGGTGGGGCCATCTCTAGACTAGTAATCCTGAGATCTGTAAGAAATAGCCTGAGCAAGCCAATAAGCAGCATTCTGTCATGGCCTCTGAGTCAGCTCCTGCCTCCTGGTTACTCCTCTGTTTGAGTTCCTGTCCTGACACTTCCTGTGATGAAGAACACAGTGATATGGAAGTATAAGCTAAATAACCTGTTTCCTCCCCAACTTTTTGGTTATGGTGTTTCATCAGAGCAGTAGAAACCCTAAATAAATACCTATGAACCAACAAAAAAATCAATCTACGGTGTTATGAAACATTCATGAGTTGAAATATATGCTGTGTTTTTTCTTGCTTGTTGGACCATAATGCCAAGCATGATAAAAAGGGCAAAAAGAAAACTACACATACTTGATTCAAACACAGCCCTCTCCTCCCAAATATTTCCCATCTTCCATTTGTTGCTGCAGTTGTTTAATGAGGATGCCCCCCCCCCATAGATTTGTATATTTAAATCCTTAGTCCCCAGTTGGTTGATACATTTGGTAAGGATTAGGAGATGTGGGCTTCAGAGAAGGTGTGTCATTGAATGGAGCTTTGAGGTTTCAAAAGCCCACACCAGTTAACTGCCTCATGCTGTGGATCAATCTGTAATCTCTTAACTGCTGATTTAGCTGCACCATGCCTACCTGCCTGCCTTCAGCCAAGCTCCCCACCATAATAGTCGTGGACTCTAACCCTCTGGAACCTTGAGCCCAAAGTAAAGATTGCCTTCTATAAATTGTATTTGCCATGATGTCTTGTCATAGCAATGTAAAGTTGATATGACAGCTGAGTTCTGAATTCAGAGCTTGTATATCTGGAGGGTTGATAGTCCAGTATTATTCCTTAATAGTTAAAAGGATTAATTCCTTTGAATGGGTTGTTTTGTTTTATTTGTTTGTTTGTATTGTATAATCAAACTTCAATTACACTGGTTCTCCAGATCTATCTCAATAGGATTACTATGGAGGTAAACTTCTGGGGATTGCTTTATATTATTGTTTTTAATTACGTTTTATTGGTGAATGCTATTAAATGTCCAATTGTGTGGAACAGCACACTCTGTGTGAGGGGGAGGGGCTTGTCCTTTCAGAGCTGGCTGCCTGTGCTTCAGGTATCACATCCTAGGTGGTGATTTGGAAACTAAATCCACAGACACTTCTGTAGCCATGGTAAAATATTCCTACAAATGCAACAAAGGTGTGAAAGGGAACTACCTCAGCTCAAAGGACCAGGATATCAGTCTGCGATTTCTCCAGCCCTGCATTTTCTTACTTTCAAAATTTATTTTGACAATGTTGATTTTTATGACTAAATTTTTTACATTTTTTAAGCAGTTGTAAACAACATATAGACTCAAATATTTCATTTAATCATGTCCACTCTTTGGGACTGATGAACCCGTGGTGGAGCAAGATCTAATAAACCTGCTTTTAATCTGCTCTGTTCTGGCAATATGGTACCTATCTGCATCAGAGAGAGAAAGAACAGAGAGAGGAGGGGAGGGGGAGAGAGAGAGAGCATACAAGCCTTTTACCTCTTATTTAACACCTAGTATTCTGCCATTAGGAAACATTTGAAAAATACCTACTATGTGCCACAGATTGTCTAAAGAGCTTGACCCTGCTCTTTAGAAGCTGCAGTGCCTTTGTTTGCCTTTGTGGCATGTAACAGAATACCATGTAATATTGGAGGCTTTCACAGGCAGGAGAGTAGCAAGTTCGGTGTCTGCCTGGGCTACAGATCCTGTCTAAAAACCAACCTAACCAAAAGCAAACAACCAAGGTAGCTGGGTGTGCTGGCACACACCTCTAGTCCCAGCGCTTTGAAGGCAGGGCCAGGCTGATCTCTATGAATTCAAGGCCACCCCGGTCTTCATAGTGAGATTCTATCCCAAACAAACGGTAACAACATTAAAAAAAAGAAGAAGAAAAGAAAAACACAGTTGGTGGGAAGCTTAGTGGGTTAGGATACTTTCTGCCAAGTACAATGAGCTGAAATTGACCTCCAGGCCCTACATGCTGAAAGAAGAGAACCAACTCCAATAAATTGTCTTCTGACCTCAGTAGACATGCTAAGGCACATGGATGACACTTGTGCAGGCAAACTCACACAGACACACAAATATACATATATAAATACATAAATAAACATGAGGAAAAAACCTAACTGACAGCTGAGTGGTGGTAGCACATGCTCCAGCACTCGGAAGGCAGAAGCAGATAGATCTCTGTGAGTTCAAGGCCAGTCTGGTCTACAGAGCTAGTTATAGGAGAGCCTGGGCTACATAAAGAAACCCTGTCTCAAAAAAAAAAAAAAAGAAAAGAAAAGAGAAGAAAAAAACTAAAAAACAAACAACAGATAAACTCTGTGTAGGTAAATGGAATAGTTTTATTTTCTAAGACTCTGCCAATCAAATCATTTTGAGGATTTCCTGCTTTTCACAATAGGTCAATAGAATTTTTAATGATAAGAAATTGGTAAGAAATGCTGTCAGTTGAGTACAAATGAATATGGGTCCTAGCCATTCACACTTAACTAAATATGCCATGATTATTTGAGAGTAATCCTAAAGTATATGGGTGCCCCCAATCTATGTGCTGAAGTCACACCTTTTCCCTCACAGCTTCATCTCCACACATGACAGTAGAGACAGGCATCTGTGGTGGACTGTGTCAGGAAGCCCTTGGTTTTTTGTGTGGCACAGAGATCAGAACTCGGGGCCCTGTGCTTGTCAGACAAGCACTCTGTCCTCATGTGTATCCCCAGCCCGGAGAATCCTGCTCACTGTCTCACACTGTATAAAGAGGCATTTGTCTCTCCACAGCTGTTAGAGTGGAGGGAGAATGAGGGTGGGCCGATTCCCACTCGGCCTAAATTTGTCAGCCAACAGGCAGTACTACAAAGAACCAAAGAAACAGACTTGTACGTTTGTTCAGGATGGCAAAACACAAGGTCTGCTAAAAATCACAAGGTCTTATTCCACTATAGTTGTCAAATAAGCACTTGTTACGGTTATTTTTATAAAATTGTATTTGCTTCTCAGTTTCTCTCTTAACCTGTCTATCACACAAATAATTGAGACTTTAAATAAATATTTGTTTAATAATAATCTTCACAACACAATAACTGAGGAGTTATTAACTTTATTCTTCATCCTCTAAAATTATCTGGTTTCCTTCTAGAGTACATTACAGAGATACTTGTATTTTGTAGGGTTTTGTGTTTGTTCGTTTGTTTGTTTGTTTGTTTGTTTGTTTTTGCTCCAGTTCCTCTCCTGATGTTACCTGGACATCTCCCTTGGCTGGATCCTACTTCCTCTTCTAACTCCTCCTCCCCTGGCTTGCAGGAAGTCCAGCCCTATTCTCTCCTGTGCTCAGTGATTTGCTGTAAGCTGCTTTATTGCCATATCCAGGGACAATTGGGGAATAGTGCTCACACAACATTTAGACAGGAGATTCTCAGAAGAAGGAGAGCAGCCAGATATGTGTGTGTGTGTGTATAGAAATCAGCATTTAAATTGCACAATAACCTTATGCCTACAAGCATCATTAACCTCTTTTTTTTTCTTTACCCATTTGTGTGTGTGTTTGTGTGTGGTATGCAAGTTTTCTGATATCTGTGGGCACAAATTTGTGTGGGTTCTTATACATGTGTGTGCAAGCATGTGGAAGTCTGAGGTTCATGTCAGGGATCATTGGTCCATTGTTCTTCTACCTTATTCATCAAAGTAGGCTTTCTCCATTGATGACTCTGAGCTCAACTATAATGACTGGTACCCTAGCCAGCTTGCCTGGGGGTTGCCCCTGTCTCTGATTTCCAAGGCTGGGATTATAGGCAAGCTGCCATACTTACCTGACATTTACTGGATTCTGGGGATCATTCTGGTCCTCATTCTGGCTAAAGCTCTTTTGTGACAAGAGCTTTAGCCACCAGGCCATCTCCTTCGTCCCAAATTAGCATTTTAACAGAAACATTTTGTTACTCTTATGTGGTTCTTCCTATTTCTCCATTCATTTGCCTGTGTCTGTCTCTTTCCTGTGTCCATCACAAGGACGAGTTGGGAGGTTTTTACAGATCATTCTATGTCATCTATTTATTCTTTAGAAACTAGAAACATCTTGGGATTACCTGCTACGACACTATTCTGTGTAATATTTTCTGCACAATGAAGTTATGTAAGTTTAGCAGTTTTTCTGTGTACTGAAGCTTGCACCTGAATTAATGAAGATTAATGAGCTGGTCTTAGAAATACTAAGGGTTGTCTATTGTAGGTTCCTAATGAATGCCAGATGAATTGGATGTATACTCAGTAATAACCTGTCTCATTAAATGAATGACACAGTTCTTGAGAAAGACCACTTTTGTATCTGGTTCATAGTTTGTACAGCTGTGAGCTGATAGGCAGGTCTCCATGGACTCCTTAATGACAGCAAAATGGGCATTGCACGCGGGTTTCCAACAGGGAAGAATGGCAGAGTATTTGTCACAGGTCCTTAAATTCCAACAGGTCTGGGTAAAAACCTGCTATTTTCAGTTGCATAAAGTAAATTTAATTTCAACTATCACCTATAATATGTTCATAGTAATTGATACTTCTTTGAAACTTTGATTAAGGTCTTCCCTAGACCCTGTAACCAAATCCTTTCTGTCTGTGCTTTTTTTTACAGGACTCAGAGGTAGCAGGGCTGAGGACTTTTTGGATGCCTCATTCAGGTTCTGGAATCAGGATTGCAGCCCCCGAAATTAAATAATTAAATAAATAAACAAACAAATAAATAAATAAATAAATAAAATCTGCCTAAAATAATAATAATAAAAAAAAACTGCATCCCAGATACTCCAATCTGGTCTGTAAGCAGGGACCTTATTAACTTCTGGGCTTGTGCAACTCGTTGACACTGAAAGATCTTTGATTCTTCTGGAGGAAGTTTCCCTCACAGTTGCCTTTAGCAAAGCAGCTGGTGGGAGTGGGCTTCAGCGAAGGGGATTGTGGGAGGCCTATGCTGAAGACTCCTGACTCTTATTTCTGGAGCAGGCTGATTGATTCTCTGCCCCTGTATTGTCCCGTATTTACATACTGTCTGCTCAATTTTTTTTTCTTACTATTTACTACTTCATGTTTCTAAATACAGAAAAACTGACTCTGAGGTAAGCTACATATACCAATACAGCCTCATGATAGCCTGGATCTCCATGGAGTTCCCTGGAGCCATGCTTATTCATCTCAGGAATCTCTACAAATGTCCAGACTTACACTCTGCCACAAAAACAAGGAGGCTAACACATGTTCATATGTGTTCTCACGTGGCCAGGGCACAGGAAATGTTAGAACCTGTAATACGGGGTAGTACTCCACAAAGGCCAAGAAGCCATGGCAAATGCATTGGGGTTGGGGGGGTATTCAATGGTGAGACATCCATGGGGCGTCAAGTGAAAAGAATAGTAATGAAGACAGTAAGGATACAGATCAAGAGCAGCATTGTATCTGGACCTCCTGTGGCTTCCCTCCAGTGTCCATGATCCACTCTGGGCTCCGTGGCAGGGGCTACTGCTCTGCCTCCTTCCCCCTGCACACAGGTGGCAACATTGGCTCATTGCGTAAGTGACTTTTGTCCAGCCTTTTGGTTTCCAGCTCTCTGTGTTTTCAGCAGTTGGTGGACTCCTAGCAGGAGACCAGATCTCAGGTGGGAATGAAGCCAGCATCTAGGGTAGCCAAAGGCAGAGAAAATATGAGAATAAATCAAAGACTGCAATGCTTAGCAACACCATGAGGCTGACCGTTCATTGATTTGAGGTTCATATTTTTGGTACGTACATGCTTGCTATACTTTGTAAGTTGTTACTAGGTAAATGACTAAAACTCCAAATGTAATGCAATGATTAGCTACACGCTGTGAATATTTGATAAGAGCATCATTTTTGGAGCATTATTATGTAGAATGAAAGAAAACCAAGCTTAAATACAGTCATGAAACTGTATTTAAGACCAGCCAATTCATTCTATTGCTGTTTTATAAACCTTTTGCTAGTGCTGCTTTAAAAAAAAAAAAAAAAGATTTACTCATTTCTATTTTTTGATAATTTTATTTGCACATGTGTGTCCCTGTTTGCTTGTATGTGTACTGCATGCATACAGTCCTCATGTTGGCCAGGAGAGGGTGTTGGAACTTCTGGAACTGGTCTGGCGCACACCTCTGTGAGCCTCCCTATAGGTGCCGGAGACTGACCCCGGGACCCCTGCCATAGCCGTGACGTGATTGCCCTCATCCACCAAGCCAGCAGCTCTCAACCTTCCCCGTTTAATACAGTTCCTCATGTTGTGGTGACCCCCAGCCATGAAATTCTTTTCCTTGCTACTTCATAACTGGGATGTTGCTACTGCTGTGAACCATAACGTAGACATCTGATATACAGAATATCTAACGTGCAACCCCTGTGAAAGGGTCAGTACACCCCCAAGGGGCTTGTGACCCACAGGTTGAGACACACTGCATCGAGCGCTTCACGGCCCTTGATAGCCTGATGTGTCAAAACAAAGAATTGTTACTAATCAATTAAATCAGTGTTGTAATATATCAATTCAAGATTGATGTTTTGGACTAATTCCCATAATTTAATCCTATCTTTAAAATTTCTGTAATCTTACTTAAATAAAATATATGTATGATAAGATTCATTTACAAGAATTTGAAAGTAATATATAACAATTATAAAATGCCTAAAAAGTCAAAATATAAAGAAAGTTAAAATCCCCTGGGATCCTCCTGCTTATAATATCACCACCAATTATTATTTTTTTTTTAGTGGATTCTTCTAAACTGTGTATGTGTGCACACACTCCATCAAAATATATGTTATGCATGTTCTTTCTGCTGGAGTTAAGATTATAGTAATTACATAATCCGCCTTTTCTAACTAATAGGCATCCTGAGCACTCCCGTATCTTAATAAAACAGAATGTTCAGTGATTAAATTGTGTCCTTTCACCTAAGTGTACAGAGACTGCCTATGCTGCTTCCTTGTTGGGGTATTTCAGTGTGAAATAGGAACTGGCAGGGACTCAGGCTTCTGCTCTCCGTGTCTAAAAATGTCCCTTCAGCCTGGGACTCACTGCATCGATTTTCTTACTTTGCCTCTGAGAATGTAGATCTCAGTATGAGGCGAACAGCCTATGAGGGTATCTGCAGCAAGGTCAGGTAGACCTGAGTTCAAATCTTAGACTCAGTATTTTCCAGCTTTCAAATATTCTTTTCACAGGTTACATGAGAGAATTGAGCTAAACCCATCTGCTGGTTTCTGGATAATAGTCTTGTCAGTGATTGATCTCGTTTTTCTGATCCAGTGAGTGAGCATGTTAGAATGGGAGGCTCTGTGGGGGGTACTGAAGACAGAAGCATGGGGAAAACAGCCCAGGCTGACCTGTGGCTTTTACAGGCTGTCGTTGCACAAGACAGTTATCACTGCAGCGAGTGTTAGGGATGAGAGAGGTCTGCTGCTGTGAGAGATGTTGTGGGTGACTGTGATCTCTTTACCCAAGTGTCTATAGCTTTCCGGGTTTATTCTCTGTCACCCTGCTCTTGCTGGGGCTTAGCAGGACACAGGGCATTTGGGCCTTCTCATCAAATGACTTGAAAGCTAACCTAAGACTCCAGGACAGAGAGGGCAATGCTGCCTAGACAGAGGTAGACAGAAGGGAAGGAGGGACCTCAGAAAGATGTGCTTAGGAAGGAAGTGACACAATGAGGAAGGAAGGGACCTGTGGGCAGCGAGCATCCTGGAAACACAAATCAGCTCACTTAGAATATCTTTAAATGTCTTTGAAAGGGGAAGGTGTCATCTTGAGTAAAGGAGATGTTGGTGCAAAGAGAAGATGTGATGGAGGACATCTCTGGAATAGAAAGTATCAGGAGACAGACCAGCAAGTGGCAGGAGAAAGGCTATAGGTGGGAAAGTGCAAGACATCAGGCAGGCTGTGATAACTCAACTCAGAAATTACTTCCTACAGTGATAGTAGATTTCTAACGGCAGAGATGAATGTAAAAATATGGCATCTGAGAAAGAGAGAACTCCTTTACCAAATAGACATTACCATGCTGGACATGTGCTCAAGAAAACTAAAGAGCAAATCAAACCCTCCTCACTGGGATAATGACAATTTAGAACCTTGATCTTCACAAGTCTCTGAGGAATGGAAGCCCTGTGACCTCAGGCATTTGCCCCTGACCTTAGAGCACAGAGCTATCTCCTTCTATCTGAAGTCACATAGGCCTTGGCACACAAAAGTATGGCATCTTTGTAAAAAGATGTATTTTTAGTTTTTCATTCATGTATATGTGTATATGTTTCTCTCTCTCTCTCTCTCTCTGTGTGTGTGTGTGTGTGTGTTGTGTGTGCATGTACCAGTAGAAGCTAGGAGAGAGAGAGGATCTCCTACAGCTGGAGTTACAAAAGTGTGGGTGATGTAATGTAGATGGTGGGAACCAAACACAGGTCCTCTGTAAAAGCAGGAAGTGCTCTTAACTGAAGAGCCATCTCTCCAGGCCCAAGTCCAGCATCTTAGTCTTTAAAAACAAAAAATCTATTTAGTTTTCCCATTTCATTTAAAAATACAAGTTAATAATAAAATTTTATTCCATGAATAAACGTTCTCATTAACAACGCTCTTCATACACAAATTAAAAATTTTATCAAGGTTACACAGGAGAGCAAGAGATCTGTTACTGCAATGAATGGGTGCCGTGATGATTAATATTGATTATCAGACTGTCAGAATCTACAGTACCCCTGGAGACTAACTTCCAGGCACGTGTGTGAAGGAGTTTGTAGATTGTGCTAACTGAAGTAAGAAAACCCACCCTATTGTGGGCGACACCATTCCGTGAGCTGGGATCCTGGACTGAATAAAAAGGAGAATGCAAGCTGAGAGCCAGCATGATCTCTGCTACCTGAGGAGGCTCTTGACCCCTTTCTGCTGCCATGCCTCCCTCCCATGATGGATGGCATCCTTAGACTGTGAGCCAAGATAAAGCATTTCTTCCTCAGGTTGCTTTTTTCGGGTGTTTCATCATGGCAATGAGATGCCTAGATAGCTGTTTTCACATTGTAATCTCTGGACGATAAATCAGTCTTGTGTGGACACACCCCTGTGTATACAGATTCCCAAGTTCCCCCTTCAGCACCCTACCCCAGTCCTAGAGATCACACAATGGCTGCACTGTGAAGCTGCCAGTGGTCTGGCTCTGCTCTGTTCTCTGCAGAGTCATGATGCTAGTGCTCACCAAAGCAGGCTTTTCTCAAGCTGTGGACGCTCATAAAGATTTTGACATTGAGAATTCCAATTTGATACAGAGTTTCAGAAAAACAGGATGTGAATCATGTAAATTCATGTCATGTAAATTCAACCACACTTTAAAATGGACAATTTTTCCAAATAACAGTTCATGTAGAGCCTCATGAGAAAGTTATTCCTGCTTTATCTTTGCAAAGGCCAAGCTGCTGTTCTGCTTCTGTTTTCTTCTGTTCTGCTTGTTTTCTTCGGTCTTTTAATTCCTGTAGACTCACTTCTTTGCTCTTTGTGGTAACACTCATTTTCCATCACAGAATGGAGCCGCACTATTCTGGAACCACAACTAGGCATCAAATAGACCTCTGAACTAGACTTGTCTTTCCTAGTTTTATGAAGGTCATCATTGGCTTTTTGATGGTGATTGTGTTGAACCTGTAGATTTCCAGGCAGTGAGGCCACTTCACAATATTAATTCTGCCAAGCCAGAAGCACAGAATGAATGGACCACCTTTCCATTGACTGGTGTCTTCTTTGCTTGGAGTTTTAAACTGTTTATAGAAGTCTCTTACTTCCTTAGGAGGGATTATGAATATATATGCTATCACATATTATTATATAAATATATTATATATTTGTATATATATGCATACTTATACATATATAGTGTCATATATATAGGCATACATATACATATATATATATATATATATATATATATATATGTTTGTTTGTTTAAAATGCAATATCCACAATAGCACAGAAACAGAACCATCCTGGACGTCCGTCAGCAAGACTGAATGAATGACGAGACTATATAACATATACACAGTGTCATCTTAGTCATCTGTAAAAAGTTAAAATAGAATTTGAAGAAAATGGACAGATCTGGAAAGCATTATGTCGGGTGACTCAGACTTGAGAAGATGAAACTCATGTATTTCTCTCATTTGTGGATATGAATGTTTAATGTTTGTATGTAAATGAGTGTGAGACTGGGTTTAGATTATGATGTAAAGTAGACCATGAGAGGGAAACAAGAGGTGTTGAGACAGAGTGGAGTTAAGAAACAGACAGAAAAGACCTCTGTACCCAGATTTTTTGGTTCTGTTACTCTAATGTGAAAAGACCCCTCCAGGTCTTTCTATCTCCCTCTTCTTTCATAAGATTCCCTGCACTCTGCCCAAAGTTTGGCTATGAGTCTCAGCATCTGCTTCAATACCTTGCTGGGTAGAGTCTTTCAGAGGCCCTCTGTGGTAGGATCCTCTCCTGTTCCCTGTTTTCTCCCTCTTCTGATGTCCATCCCGTTTGCTTTTCTGAATAAGGATTGATCATCTTACCCAAGATCCTCCTTCTTGCTTAACTTCTTTAGGTGTACAGATTTTAGCATGGAGATAGCCTAGAACCCCTGCACAGATGTAGCTCATGGAAGTTCAGTGTCAAAGCAGGTTCTCTAGTAATGGGAACAGGAGCTGTATCTGACATGAACTCAGTGACTGGCTCTTTGATCACCTTCCCCTGAGAGGGGAGCAGCCTTACCAGGCCACAGAGGAAGACAATGCAGCCAGTCCTGATGAGACCTGAGAGGCTAGGATCAGATGGAAGGGGAGGAAGACCTCCCCTATCAGTGGACTAGGGGAGGGGCCAAGGACAAGAAAAATGAGGGAGGGTGGGATTGGGAGGGAACAAGGGAGGGGGCTACAGCTGGGATACAAAGTGAATAAATTGTAATTAATAAAAAAAAGAAAAGAAAAAAGAAACAGACAGAAGACAGGAAATCAGTAGGGGCTTCTGGAGTAGGGTGGAGATGAGGAAGTGAAGGGAAATGGGAAAAGGAGAAGGAAGAAATAAGAAAAACAAGCTTTGTTTGAAAAATGCCAAAATGAAGCCTAATGCCTTGTACCCTAATTAATTTTTAAAATCTAAATTTGTTGTCATTTTGCCCTTTTATAATGTCATTATCTATTTGTAAAATAAAATATAGAAATATGCCTATACCAGTTTATATATATGCATATATGTGTGTATATATTTAAAATAATTGCAGGGAAAGAATTAAGTATTAAGAATTAAGTATTAATTTTTTATTTTTAAATTAAAATTTTTAATTTTTAATTAAGTATTTATATATCATATATAATTATATATATTTATATGTATCATATATATATTTATATATTTATATATCTATTACTATAGAAGAGTAGCATGATACCAAATCCAAACATCTGTGGTTGGGATGCTTAAGACTAGACCCAGGGTCTTGGGCATGCTGGTGTGGATTCTGCCAACCCCAGGCCAGTGTTCTCATGCGGGACACATGGCCTTTCTTGGGGTGTAGTCCAGGAACAGTAGCAAGCTTTGCTCTCCGATGAGCAAACAGCCCCTGTCTGTTTCTGGAGCGCACCAAAGGGTCTTCATTCTCCTGTCCCTGCTGTGCAGGCGTGTGAGTGTGCATATGGGGCAGTGTGTTCATGCGTGGGCGCATGTGTATGTGTGTGTGTGTGTGTGTGAGAGAGAGAGAGAGAGAGAGAGAGAGAGAGAGCGAGAGAGAGAGAGAGAGAGAGAGAGAGAGAGAGAGAGAGATTGACTTCTGACCAGATCTGCAGCCTGAAGCCTGTCTGCCTTACTGGAAACCCCTGTGTTCACAATGTTTCCTTACCTGACTAAGTGATGTAGCCTCTTTAGCTTCATTATGCCATCTGCTCTGCCATGTCTTGGTCACCTCATCACTGTTTCACACGGTGATTTGGTACACTAGGATTTCACCGGCCAAGTTGAACCTTGACATGGATTTAACAACTGTGTTAGGTGAATGACTTCAGCAGCTTTGCTAAGTAAACCGTTCCTGGCAGTCCCAGGTAGCACACCGGCTGCGGTGGGGTCCCACGGGCGGAAAGATGAGCTCTCTGCAGAGAACCTTAATGCCTGTTTTTGTTGATAGTCTTCATACAGCTGGAGTTTGTTCCAGTCTGCAGTGTGAGGGAGAGAGAAGAGTTTGCTTTTAAAAACTTCGAAGTTTCTCCCCCACAATTTAGGGGATGAGTCATCCTTTCTCCACTGGCTGGTTACATTACCTCCAGCTATTCATCATGTTAACCAATGTGTGTGGGTGAGAATCTGAACTCCAACCTGTTGGCCTGTTAAATATCAATGCATTACTTGAAATCAGTGTTTCACAACCAACTTTGTGAACTATTTGGGTCTCATAAATCTGTCTACTTTGTTAGATAATATTCTCTTGCTTACTCAACAATTTAGTGTTAGACATTTAGAAGAAAAATCAACTTCTAATTCTCCATGAAAATAAACTTGTTAGAATTTTTCCTGATTTTGGATAAACATATAGACTACTTTGAAAAAAAACTGATATTTTTTTCTTTCTACATAAAAATTAGATGTGTTTGTCCATTACTTACATTTTTAATACTTTTGAAATTCTCATAATTTTATCTTATAAAATTAATATGTATATTTTATTTCATGCATTCATTTATAATTTTATTTGGGAGGATTTAAAAATTAGTGAAATTAGTAATAATAAAGATGATTACTTTAATAATCATCCCTTATTATTACATAGCAATTTTCCATTATTAACTATTACATTTAAATTATAAATATGTTTTTATCAGGTTGAGCAAACTTCTTTTCTTACTTTGAATAGATGTCCAACTTACTGAATTTTCCAACTTACCCCTGTTGGAGGTTATGCAATATGCAATTTATACCAATTTCGGTTCTGATATTGAATATTCTCATATATCTAATATACATTCAACTTGAACTATATTTTAATACACTTAAATTTGGCAGAACAACCTCTGTTATAGTATATGTGTGTCATTTGTAAGATATAGGAAAAATAATAGATGCCTGATTGATAGAAAAATAGGTGGGTGATTGAAGATGTTATATAGATAAGAGATGGTAGATAGCTGATATATAGCTGATAGATACATAGGTAGATACATAGATATGTAGATAGATAGATAGATAGATAGATAGATAGATAGATAGATAGATAGATAGAACTCAAACTAACAATCTCCAATAGCATTTGTTAGTAGTGATTAAGAATGCTTTCTACAATGAAATTACACCCCTAAGAGAAATCCACAGCTGTAGTTTAGCTGTGAGGAAACAGCTTGAGAGTGCTGAAAGAGTCTCACTCTACATTTCTCAGAATTGTTCCTTAATGGAGCCTCAGCTCTATCAAAGAGAGATAATGGCCTACAGTAAATAATTCATTGAGCGCTGTCAGTGAAGGAACTTGTCTGTCCTTTTTTTTTTGTAGGAAACAATAATGCTAAGATCTCTACTAGCCCAGGGGAATTCAAATCACAAATGGGAAAAACGTGAATGAGTGAAAAGGCCTGTAGAAGAGTCCTACAGGGTCTGAGCAAGACAAATATTGAGGCCCTGGGGTAGAGCCCCAGGACAGGATTTAAACATCACTGAGTAGCAAATGGTGAACTCAACATCCTTCTGGCTTGATGCCCAAGTTTTGCGATCCCTGTGTGATTTGTTGACCAGCATTAAGGGTCCCTCCCATTTTATCCTTGAAAAGAGGCCTAGAGGAGGGTATCTGCGAGCTTCAAGACAGGAGCAGAGACAAAGATAATAATTACAAGCCTGAGCAAAGCAGAATTATGATGCATAGCTGGGCATGCTCAGGTGATTCTGACTCTAGGTACCAGAATTCCAGATGCCAAGTGTAAGTGCCAGGTTTAGAGGAGTGGTCCAGCTCAGAGCCACCAAGAGGAAGTGAAGTTTAGGAGTTCTGGTATTATAAGCAGTACACAGAGTCTCTTGGATCTGTATGTTATTATTATTAAATAAGAAATTAATACACATTATCTGTAATGTTCTTTTTACTTATTATTTATTACAATTTATTCAGTTTGCATCCCCTCTGCAGCAGCCTCCTACTCCCACTCTCCCTCCCACTTCTCCCCTTATGCCCCTCCCCTAGTCCACTGATAGGGGAGATCCTCCTCCCCTTCTATTTGATCCTAGCCTATCAGGTCTCATCAGGACTGGTTGTATTGTCTTCCTCTATAGCCTGGTAAGACTGTACCCCCCTCAGGGGGAGGTAATCAGAGAGCCTGCCACTGAGTTCATGCCAGAGACAGTCCCTAGGGAACCCACTTGGACACTGAGCTACATCTGTGCAGGGGTTCTAGGTCCTCTCCATGCATGGTCCTTGGTTGGGGTATAGGTCTCTGCAAAGACCTCTGGGCCCAGATTTTTTGGTTCTGATGTTCTACTTGTGGAGCTCCTCTCCTTTCCAGATCTTTCTATCTCCTTTTTCTTCCATAAGATTACCTGCACTTTGCCCAAAGTTTCGCTATGAGTCTCAGCATCTGCTTTGATACCCTGCTGGGTAGAGTTTTTCAGAGGTCCCCTGAGTAGGCTCCTGTCCTGTTCCCTGTTTTCTCCCCCTTCTGAATGAGGGGGAGATAGTGTATCCTATTTGCCCTTCTGAATGAGGTTTGAGCATCTTCCCTACGGTTCTCTTTCTTGATTTTTGTAATGTTCTTAACAATCCTGAAAATATGAGGTGCTGTTGATTGTAATTTTTTTGAGTTTGTTTTTTTAATGTTTAACCTGCAGATTTAGTTGAATATTCTTCTAAATTATTACTAAGTTCCTCAAATATAATTTTTTTACTAACTTGGGGGTTCATGCTTAATTATTTCTTTTTCCTCTTTTTTTTTTTTAATTTATTCACTTTACCACCCAATTGTGAAGCCCCCTCTCTTGTCTCCTCTGGGTCCCACCTTCCTCTCCTCTTCCCCCTATTCCCATCCTCTAGTTCTCAGAAAGGGGGAGCTCTCCTCCCTAACCAACTGACCCCAGACTATCAAGTCTCTTCAGGACTGCCTGCATCCTCTTCTGCTGTGGCCTGGCAAGGCCATACTACCAGAGGGAAGAGTTCAAAGAGTAGACAGCAGAGTCGATGTCAGAGATTGCCCCTGGTCCCCTTACTAGGAAACCCACAAGCAGACTGAGCTGCCTATTGGCTACATCTAAACAGGAGGCCTTGGTCCCATTTTAAAAATGAAATTAAGTGGTGTTATGAAGTGTGAGTGTTTGAAAGCTAACAACCAGTGCAGATAGGATCCAAAATCCTGTTTATTTGAGAATCCAGGGCCTATGCTTCTTCCTTGGCGGATTGCTCTTCCCTTTTTTGAGTCCAGAGACACAGCCACCAACACAGGAAGGCTTAGAAACACATTTTTCCTTCCTAGAAAGATACCTTGGGTGGATTTTCTTACTATATTTTCTGATTTCTCATACTCTTTCTCGAGATCTATAGTATTTCTTGAGCACAATAGACATCTAATAGACACTTTAGATGTGCAATCAAAATGCAGGATAATTAGCTAAGAACTAATGTGTAAGTAATTCCCAACCCAATATAATTACAAACATGGTGCCTCACGTGGTACAGGGTTACGGGCCCTAAAGGAGCCTGGGAATTGAGAATGTGTGATTGGCTGAGGGAAAAATAATGTTTTCTTTCCATAGCCGAGCAGTTTTGTTTACTGAAAATGGGCTTGGATATTGTCAAGGGTCTTATCTGGATTTAAACAATTTGCCACGGATAGGAAAAGCTACTGTCACTGCTGCAGATTAATTTTCAGGACGAAATTTGCATCTCTTCCCCCTGGGGCTACCGTTGCCATGGTGATGTTACGGCATCGGGTTTTGCATGGAGGCTTACCGCTTCTCACCTGTCAACTTTTATGTGTGCCAGGTGGGAAGCGTTCCTGGAACGTTCCAGGGAAGAACTGCGCGTGTTTAAATCAGGGTAAGCCGAGAGAGCGGTGGGTTGGGGCGGGGACTCTGTCATTCGACCTCTCTTACTGTGCGTCCCAATATTCTGAACACGACTGGAGAGAGGAGTGGCTGAGGAAGGCAGCCCAGGAGTCCCCTCACGTTTGGAATGAACAGCCCATCGTTCACATTTATCTGACTGCACCGGCTACATGAAGCTTTCTCAGGCAGGCCTGTTCCGGGGCCAGCGGTCACCACCAGAGGGGTGCGGCCCCCCTGGCGACGGAAGCTGTGTGAGCGTTTGTCAAGGACAGTTTGTCGACGCTCTTACATTCAACTTTATCATGATCACATCGGTGATGCATGCAGGTGATGACGCTTGAGCCTGAATGTATTGGGCTGAAGCGTAAAGCTATCTCAGAGAAAGATGTGGAAACGAACTTCACAGAAAAATGATAGAGTGCTCAGTTTAGGGTAATAGGAAAAACTCTTGACGAAAGCACCTTCAAAAAAAAAAAATACACAACCACACCATCAGAACCACAAAAGAAGACATTTGTGGAGCAAACCGGACAGCAAGGCAGAGGCCACCCAATCACCCAGAGCTATTAACACAACTGTCTGTGAGATGGAGCGGAGCTAAATCAGTACGCTGCTTCATTAATCATAAAACCGAATATCTGTGGTGATTCAAGGCTCCGTGTGAGGCTCACGGTGGATGATTAATTACCCGCTGCATGCGGCTATGCCTGACTTAACTGCCAGGGACTTGCCTGTGATTCAGCTGATGAAGTAGCCCTGCTCTGTTAGGCAGATCTTTTGTTTCCCCCGATGTTATGAATCCAGAGAGCTCTTGGGTTTTATTAGTGAGCTGTGTTTGAACTGGGGCAGACCCAGAACCCCATTTCTATTGCTAGGCAGAAAGAACCTTTATTATCAGGCTTGCTGCCTTACGTTGTATAAGATGATATTTGCCACACATGACAAATGAGTCTTGGAAGTCAGGACTGCTCCACATTCTGTCCGCATACCCCACTCCACCCCAAAACCGTGACATGCTTTGGGCAAGTTGTTTTTGTTTTACCTAGTTTTTAAATAACTAATATAACTAATGGGCTCCTGAGATTAGAGCTACTACCGTAGGTTTTCTTGATTTGAATTTCAGCTACCTCTGTCCTTTGGTATGTGACTTAGTTTCCATATCTCTATAGAGTTTTAGCATTTATTTGAAGAGTCGTGTGGATGTTAAATGAAATAGAGTTAAAGTCACTCACACCCACAAAACTGGGCATATACGTATATATTAATGCCATAAATGCCTATTTGCTTTGAGACATTTTTAGATAGTTTTGATAAATGATAAATATTTATGAATTTTAAATTGTACCACACAGAAAAGATATTTTAATCTAGCTGACTTTCTGAAATGGCATTTCTGAGGAGATAAGCTACTTTAAAGAGCTATTCGTTACCTCTTGGTGTTGTGTCAGTACAGATTGTGGGAAACATTGTGGTCTGTGATATGCTTACGGTGGACTCCAGCTCATAGTCCATGATAGCTATGGGTGTTGCCCAACACAGAATCCCCATTTGAAAACGCTGGAGTATTTATTATTAATAATTACTATTGTTACTATTATTAACTCGTAATGATTTTGTGATTTTCAAGTGTGAAACATAGAGATGGCACTATGCCGCAGAGAAGCCAAAAGCTTGGCTACCCTCGGAGCACACCAACAAGAGGATGAAATGAAACACAGAGTTGGGAGTATTTAAGCCTGGCTTCTGAGAGTAACTCTTTCAGCCCCCCCCCCCCCCCCCCCCCAGGTAGATCCCTGGGTTGAGAGCAGGAGTCCTGAAGAGCCAAAGGTAGAGCTTTGGTCTTAACTCATACTCAAGTATTTGAGTGGAGAATTGGAACATGGTGGTAAGAACAATAAAAAAAAATACCCAAGAAACATAAACTTGGGGTAACGATCAAAAAGACAAGCATGGAGAGGATTTTGCTTATATTTTTTTAAGTTCTTAATTTTCATCTGGCTAAGTTCAGGATTGATCTTAATTCACACAAGAGCTGAGCTGTCAGGTTTTCACTATGAGGATTTATCGGTTTGTGTATAGAAATGGTAAGTGTGAGCTAACGTTGGCAAACAAACAAACAAAAGAATGACAGGTAGTGACCTAGACAAGGCATTTCATTGGCTGACTTTCTATGTTCTTTCTAACCAGACAGACATGGCCTTTAGACCTACAGGGAGTTTGATTTCAAGACTGTCATTGCCCAAATCCTACAGGTACCCGTGATGAAGCAGTAGGCTTAAACACGGGCCATATAGTACAGTAGGCACCTATTTTCTTTGCCTAATCACAATCTTTCATTAATAGTTAACAAGGTTAGGGGGAAATTTAAACTTCCACAAGAAAGATAAAATACGTGTCAATTTTTCATTATTGGAGCACTCCAGAACCTTACCATGATTAGTCAAGATGAGCGTACGGTCGCATCCGCTGGTCATTTAATGGCCACAGTTCATGTTCACTTGCCACCCTTTCACTACCTGTACAGTTGGTAGCCATGTCCCCTCCTTTGTTCTAGGCAGTGATGTCCTGTTTGTACCCCTTCTGCTAGCCCCACACTGTCTTTACTTGGTCACTCTAGCTACTGACTCATATATTTAATTAATCTTTCCAGATAATTAGTTTTGAAATGATTTTCTCTACTATTTTTTTCATTTCTAAGGTTTATACTTTTATTTTATTGTTTTCTTCTTATTAACTTTCTTATAACTGATTTTTAAAAGAAATTAACTTTCCCATTTAAGAGCATCTTCATAATCAAGGTTAGATTATAGCTTTTAGCCCATGGCTTTGCCCTCCAAATAGTGTATTTGACTGGTTTGCAGTTTCATTTATTAAAAGTACTTTTAATTTTACTTACAATTTCTTTTTCATAGCTTCTCTAAAGAACCCCAAATATCCTGAGCTTTTCCAGATCACATCCTATGCTATTGTTTACTTTAATTACATTTAATTACATTTGCATAGATGACATGCTTTGGAATATTTTGTTCATTTTAAGTTTATTAAGACTTGTTGGTAGATAAGCATATGGTGTTTACTAGTAGAAATTCAACACTTATTTGAGAAGAAAGGATATTCTTTAGCAGTTGGATGAGTGTTCTGCATCATTTAGAGCAAGTTTGTTCTTGGTATTTTTTTATATCTTGTATATTTCTCTTCCTTTCTTCCTCTCTGCTCTCTCAACTGCTATAAACATTAAATATAAATACCACTAAACATATTTATGGTTTGGACATAATATGGTGCTATGCATTTTCTCATTAGGACTTCATTTTGACACTATGGCATTAGTTTATAAATTTTTGAATTTTCATATCTCTTGGTAAATCAATGCTAATACTCATTTTCTCCATTTCTTTATTATTTCTCTTAACAAAATCTATCTTGTCTCTCATCTTTCCCATAAGTAGACCTTATGTAACATTGCTCATTTTCCTTTTATATTTAAAATTAGTTTACTCTCCCTAACATGCTGTGTGGTTTGGAGATGTTTAGACTGTACCCTCCAAGAGTTAATGTTGTAGAAGGGGTATCTCTAGTGTGACAGTGCATTGGTGTAGAACTTTTAAAAGGGAGACTTCAGAGAGAAGTGATTAGTATGGAGACATTAAGATGGGGCAGAGAGGGAAGCAATTGGTTTCAACCATTTAAGAAGGGGGTCTTGACAGAAAGTGATGGGTATGGACCCTTTAAGAGGAAGGGACCCTGAAGGGAAGTGTTTGGTGTGGAACCTTTAGCAGGTACCCTGGAGGGAAGTGATTAAGTCATCAAGGGTACTGTCTTTGGAGGAAATTCATGATTGCTTCTTGGGAGAGGGTTACTGTGAAGGGGCAACTCTGACATCGACCTTTCATAAGACCGCCCAAAACTTGTTCCATCTGCCAAGGTAAGGAGTAATTATGGAGTTCTGCCAAAGATAGTGTCATGCCCTTTGCTCATACCACTCCTTAAGTGTTATATGAGAGCTGGGCATAGTAGTACACACCTTTAATCCCAGCACTCAGGGAGGCAGAGGCAGGGATATGGCTGTAAGTTTGAGGCCAGCATGGTCTACAAAGTGAGTCCAGGACAGACAAGGCTACTTACAGAAACCCTGTCTCTAAAAACAGAAACAAAAATGTTTTATGAGCAACCTTTTTTCTTCATATATGACCCAGTCAAAGTGTTTTTTTTTTTTCCTTTTTTTATTATTACCATTTATTACAATTTATTCAATTTGTATCCTGGCTGTGGCTCCCTCCCTCATCTCCTCCCAGTCCCACCCTCCCTCCCTCTTTTCCCCCTATGTCCCTCCCCTAGTCCACTGCTAGGAGAGGTCCTCCTTCCCTTCTATTTGACCCTAGCCTATCAGATCTCATGATGACTGTTTGCATTATCTTCTTCTGTGGCCTGGCAAGGCTGCACCCCCAGGGGTAGGTGATCATAGAGCCTGCCACTGAGTTCATGCCAGAGAAAGTCCCTGTTCCCCTTGCTAGGAGTAATTTTTTAGAATAACAGAATATAAACTAATTTATGACATAGTTTAATCTTTAATTTTCCATCCTATCTGATATTTTCTGTCTTGTAGCTTGAATAATTTTTTAAAAATTTGTGATGACTATTACGAATAAAGCTGCTATGGACATAGTTGAGCAAATGTCCTTGTTGAAAGGTGGAGTATCTTTCAGGTATATACCCATGAGTGGTAGGTACATCTGGGTCTTGAGGTAGCACTATTCCCAATTTTCTGAGAAAGCACCAGATTGATTTCCAAAGTGGTTGTACAAGTTTGTACTTCCACTAGCAATGAAAGAGGGTTCACCTTTCTCCACATCCTCTCCAGCATGTATTGTCACTTGAGTTTTTGATCTTAGCCATTCTGATGGATATAAGATGGAGTCTCAGAGTAATTCTAATTTGTGTTTCATTGATGACTAAGGGTTTTAGAATCTGGAAACAGCCTAAGTGTCCCTCAGTGGAAAAATGGATACAGAAATTGTGGTACATTTACACAATGGAATACTACACAGCTATTAAAAACAAGGAAATCATGAAATTTGCAGCCAAATATATGGACCAGAAAAGATCATCTGAGTGAGGTAAACCAAAACCAGAAAGATACATATGGTATATACTCATTTATATGCAGATATTAGCCATACGATATAGGATAACTATACTAAAATCTACACACCTAAAGAAGCTAAACAACAAGGAGGACTCTAAGGTGGATGCTTAAACCTCATTCAGAATGACAAACAGGATAGATACCAGAAGCAGTGGAAGAGAGGAAACAGGATAGAAGCCTACTGTAAATGGTCCTCTGAAAGGCTCCACCCAATAGGGTATGGAAGCAGATGCTGAGCTCACAGCCAAACTTAGGGCAGAGTGCAAAGAGTCTTATGGAAGAAGGGAGGATAAGAAGAACCGAAGGGGAAAAGAGCTCCACAAGGAGACCAACAGAGCTAAAATACCCCTGGGCCCAGGGGTCCTGCAGAGATTGATGCACCAGTCATGGTCCATGCATAGAGAGGACATAGACCCCTTGCTCAAGCGAAGCCAATAGGCAGCTCAGTCTCTATGTGGGTACCTGAGTAAGGGGAACAGGGGCTGTCTCTGTCATGAACTCAGTTGTCTGCTTTTTGATCACTTACCACTGGCAATGCAGCCTTGCCAGGCAACAGGGGAGGAGCATCAAAGCAGTCCTGATGATTCCCCATAGCTAGGGTCAGATGGCAGGGGAGCAGGACTCCCCCTTTCAGTGAACTAGGAAAAGGGGATATGGGAAAAGAGGGAGGGAGGGTGGGACTGGGAGGAGATGAGGGAGGAGGCTACAAACTCTTTGTATCTCTTCAGATACTAAGATCCTTACTGTGATGTCTCCTGTCCCGTGAGAAACTTCCTTCCGCATTTCTTCTAGCACAGTTCTGGATTACTTTTCAACTTGTTTTTAGTTTTGAAAGAATTTTTTTCTAGGTGAATGACACCACTCAATCTTCTTTAGTAGCTTCTTTTTCCTCATTATTTATTTAATCACTTCACAGCCTGATCACAGCTCCTGCCCTCTTTCCCTCCCAGTCTCACTTTCACACCATCCTTCCTCCAATTCCCCCTCCCCTTCTCTGAGAAGGAGAGGCTCTCCATGGGTACCAGCCCTCCTTGGCACAGCATATGTGTAGGGGACCTAGGTCCAGCCCATGCATGGTCTTTGGTTGGTGGTTCAGTGTCTATAAACCTCCATGGCACAGGTTAGTTATTCTGTAGGTCTTCTTGTGGAGTCCTTGACCCCTCCTGCTCCCTCAATCCTTCCTCCCACTCTTCCACGAAACTCCCTGAGCTCAGCCTATTGTTTTGAGGTGGATCGAGGCATCTGTTTCCATCAGCTGCTTGGATGAAGCCTCTCAGAAGACAGTTATACTAGGCTCCTGTCTGCAAGCATAGCAGAGTATCATTAATAGTGTCAGGGGTTGGCTCTCTACCATGGGGTGGGTCTCAGGTTGGGCCAGTCTTTGGTTGGCCTTTCCCTCAATCTCTGCTCAATCTTTATCCCTAAACTTCTCATAGGCAGGACAAATTTTGGGTTGACGGTTTTATAGGTGGGTTGGTGTCCACCTCCCTACACTGGAAGTCCCACCTGCCTACAGGGGACAACAATATCAGGCTCCATATTCTCTGCTGCTGGGAGTCTCATTAGCGTCTTTTCCATGTCTATGTCTATGGGCTTTCCAACCCCAGAGATGGACACCACCAATTTCTATTCTTTCTCCCAGTCTTGCCTCAGCTCTCTGAATCTGATCCTCACCTCTATTTCCCTTCTTACCCCCATCTCCTGTCCAGTTCCTTCCCCCCATCTACTTTAGATGTCTGTTTCATTTCCCTTTCTGAGTAAGATTCAGGGATCCTGACTTGAGCCATCCTTGTTACTTAGCTTTCTGCGGTATGTGGATTGTTTCATGGTTATCCTGTACTCTGTGGTTAATATCAACTTAATTTAAAAAAAATTAATTCACTTTACATCCTTGCTGTAGATTCATCCCCCCTCCCCTCTCAGTTTCATCCCCCACTACCTCAATGTTCCCTTTCTCTTAAAAAAGGGGAGCTTCCTTTCCTATCCAGCCCAGCTCATCAAGCTCCTGTGGCCTGGCAAGGCCATCCCGTCATGGGAAAGTGATCAAAAGGGAGTAGTAAATCCTGTCCTATGCAGTCCCCTCCTCCCTTACTAGAGTAGCCACTTGAAGCCTAAGCTGCCCATCTGCTACATCTTTGTAGGGGACCTAGATCCATTTCATGTATGGTTCTTGGTTGATGCTTCAGTCTCAGCATTTGGGCTCTAGTTACTTGGCTCTTTTGGTCTTTTTGTAGAGCTCCTATCACCTCCAGGTCCTTTTCTCTTTCTTCCCACTTTCCCACAAGACCCTCTACACATCACCCAATATTTGGCTGTGAGTCTTGGCATCTGTTTTGAGGCTCTGCTGCATACAGCCTCTCAGAGGACAACTTTGTCAGGCTTCTGTCTGCAAGTTTAATAGACTATCGTTCATAGTGTCAGGGGCTGGCACTCTCCAATAGGGAAGGTCTTTGGTTGGGTCAGGCATTGGTTGGGCATTCCCTCAATCTCTGCTCTATCTTTATCCCTGCACATCTTGTAGGCAGGATAATTTTGGGTTTTGTGAGTGTTTATGTGTTCCCTTCCTTCCACTAGGAGACTAGTCTAGTTAGTGGGTATCCTCATCAGTCTCTATGGCCTCTGCTACTAGGTGTCTCTGCTTGAGTTCCCCTCATATTCTCACAGGAACCTACCCTGACTTAGAGCTCCAGCTTGTCACAGAGATACCCTCACCCTCAGTTTCATTTTTCTCTACAGTCCTGTCCTCTTGCCCTTTCTCTCCCCAGGTCTGATCTCCACCCTCTTAACTCTCTGGGACTCCTCTCCTATCTTGTGTTCTAACTCCAGCCATTATCGCTGTCAATCCTATCTCCCCTTCTGAGTGATAGTTAAGCATCCAAGGAAGGTCCTTGGATCCTTTATGTTACTTATCTTCTTTGGGTCTGAGCCTCATAGTATGCTTATCCTGTACTATATGGCTAAAGTCCACTTACATACTATGTAAGTATGAGCATACACCATATGTATCTTTCTGGCTCTGGGTTATCTCAATCAGCATGATCCTTTCTAGTTCCATCCATTTGCCTGCAAATTTCATAATTTCTTTGTTTTTAATAGCTGAGTAGTGTTCCACTATGTAAATGTGCCAGAGTTTCTTTATCCATTCTTCAGTTGAGGGACATCTAGGTTGTTTTCAGATTCTGACTCTTGTGAATAAAGCTGCTATGAACATAGTTGAGCAAGTGTCCTTGTTGTATGGTGGTGTGTCTTTTGGGTATGTACCCAGGAGAGGAAGAGCTGGGTCTTGAGGTAAAGCTATTCCCAATTTTCTGATAAAGTGCCAAATTAGTTTCCAAAGTGGTTATATTATGCAAGTTCGCACTCCTACCAACAATGGAGAAGTGTTCCCCTTTCTCTACATTTTTGCCAGCATGTGCTGTCGCTTGAGATTTTGATATTAGCCATTCTGATAGGTATGAGATCGAATCTCAGAGTCTTTTTGATTTGTATTTCCCTAATGACTAAAAAGTTGAGCATTTCTTTAAGTGCTTCTTGACCATTAAAGATTGCTCTGTTGAGAAGTTTCTGTTTAGTCCTGAGCCCCATTTTTTAAATTGGGTTATTTTGTTTACTGGTATTTGATTTCTTAGGTTCATTATATATTTGTTGGATGTAGGATTGATGAAGATCTTTTCCCAATCTGTAGACTGTCATCTTGTTCTGATGACAGTGTCTTTTGCCTTCCAGAAGCTTTTCAGTGTCAATAGGTCCCATTTATTAATTGTTTATCTTAAAGCCTGAGCTGTTGGTGTTCTATTCAAGAAAGTGTCTCCTGTGCCAATGTGTTAGAGGCATTTTCCCAATTTCTGTTCTAATAGATTTAGTGTATCTGGTGTTATATTGAGGTCTTTGATTTACTTGGATTTGAGTTTTGTGCAGGGAGATAAATGTGGATCTATTTGCATTTTTCTACATGTAAGCATCTAGTTCGACTAGTACCATTTGCTAAAGATGCTGTCTTTTTTCCATTGTATCGTTTTTGCTCCTTTGTCAAAACTCAAGTGACCATAGGTATGTGGGTTTATTTCTGGGCCTTCAATTTGATTCCATTGATAAACCAGTTTATTTATGTGGCATGTCATGCAGTTTTTATTACTATTGCTCTGTAATATAGTTTGAGGTCATGTATGGCGATACTTCCAGAAGTTCTATTATTGTATAGGATTTTTTTTTTTTTGGCTAGTCTGGATTTTTGTTTTTCCATATTTAGAATTGTTCTTTTAAGGTCTGTAACAAACTCTGTTGGTATTTTGATGGGGATTACATTGAATCTGTAGATAGCTTTTGGCAGGATGGCCAGTATTACTATTTTAATCCCACAGATTCTAGAGCATGGGAGATCTTTGTGTCTTCTGATATATTCAATTACTTTCTTCAGAGACTTGGAGTTCCTGTAATATCAAGGTCTTGTAATATCAAGATATGAACTCCAAGGTCTTTCACTTGCTTGGTTAGAGTTACACCAAGATACTTTATATTTATTTGTGGCTATTGTGAAGAGTGTGGTTTCCCTAATTTTTTTTTTCTCAGCCTGATTGTCATTTGTGTACAGGAGGGCTACTGATTTTTCTGAATTAATCTTGTATCTAGCTACTTTGATGAAGGTGTTTATCAATGTAGGAATTCTCTGGTGATTTAAGGGGTCACTTAAGTACACTATCATATCATCTGCAAATAGTGATACTTTAATTTCTTCCTTCTTAATTTGTATGCCTTTAAAACCCTTCATTTATTTATTGCTCTAGATGGGACTTTAAGTACTATATTGAAGAGGTATATAAAAACTAGGTAGCCTTATATTGTCCCTGATTTTCATGAATTTGCTTTGAGTTTCTCTCCATTTAATTTGATGCTGAAAATTGGCATAATGTATATAGCCTTTATTATGTTTAGGTTCTGAGCCTTGTATTCCTGATTTCTCCAACACTTTCATCAGAAATGGGTGTTGGATCTTTGTCAAAGGCCTTTTCTGCATCGAATGAGATGATAATGTGAATTTTTTCTATGAGTTTATTTATATGGTGGATGATGTCCTTGCATCCCTGATATGAAGCCTACTTGATCATGGCAGATGATGTATTTTGGATTTGGTTTGCAAGGTTTTTTTTTGGGGGTTTGTTTTGTTTTTTTTGTTTTGTTTTGTTTTTAGTATTTCTGCATCAATGTTCATGAGTAAAATTGGTCTGAAATTCTTTTTCTTTGCTGAGTCTTTGTGTGGTTTAGATATCAGGGTGACTGTGGGTGGCTTCATAGAATGAGTTTGGCAGTGTTCCTTCTGTTTCTATTTTATGGAATAGTTTGTGGAGTATTGGTATTAGGTTTCTTTTAATATCTGGAAGAATTCTGTGCTAAAACCATTTGGACCTGTTTTTTGTTGTGTTGTTTCAGTTTGGTTTGGTTGGGTTGGGAAACTTTTGATGACTGCTTCTATTTCCTTAGGGATTATAGGACTGTTTAAACTGTTTACCTGATCTTGACTTAACATTGATAAGTGGTATGCATCTAAAAAATCATCCATTTTCTTTAGATTTTTTTAATTTTGTGGAATACAGACTTTTGAAATAAGACCTAATGATTTTTTTGGATTTCCTCAGGGTCTGTTGTTATGTCCCCCTATTTTACTTAATTTTTGTTGTTGTTAATTTGGATGTGGTCTCTCTGCCTTTTAGTTTGACCAAGAGTTTGTCTTGTAGATTTTCTCAAAGAGTCATCTCTTGGTTTCATTGATTTGTTGTATTGTTCCCTTTGTTTCCAATTCATGGATTTCATCCCTGAGTTTGATTATTTCCTGTCATCTACTCCTCTTTGGTATGCTTCCTTCCTTCTGTTCTTAGGCTTTTAGGTGTGCTGCTAAGTTACTAGTATGGCATCTTTTCAATCTCTTTATAAAGGTGCTTAGTGCTAAGAACTTTCCTCTTAGCATGCTTTCATTGTACCCCATAAGTGTGGGTATGTTGTGCCTTCATTTTCATTGAATACTAAAAGGTCTTTAATTCCTTTCTTTATTTCTTCCCTGACTCAGTGGTCATTGAGTAAGGAGTTGTTCAGTTTCCATGAGTCTGTAGGTTTTCTGTTGTTTCTGTTGTTGAGTTCCAGCTTTAATCCATGGTGGTCTGATAAGATACAGAGAGTTATTTCAATCTCCTTATATCTGCTGAGGCTTGCTTTGTGACCAAGTATTTGGTAAATTTTGGAGAAGATTCCATGAGGTGCTGAGAAGAGGTAGTCTCTTGAGTTTGGGTGAAATGTTCTGTAGGTATCTATTAGCTCCATTTGATTTATGACATCTGTTAGTTTCTTTGTTTCCCCAATTAGTTTCTGTCTTGATGATCTGTCCATTGGAGAGAGTGGGGTATTGAAGTCCCCCACTATTAATGTGTGGGGTTTGATGTGTGATTTAAGCTTTATAATGTTTCTTTTATGAATGAGGGTGCCCTTGCATTTGGGGCATAGATGTTCAGAACTGAGATGTCATCTTGGTGGATTTTTTTTTTCTTTGATGAGTATGAAGTGTCCTTCCCCATATCTTTTGATTAATTTTGGTTGAAAGTCTATCTTATTAGATACTAGAATGGTTACTCCAGCTTGCCTCTTGGGTCCATTTGCTTGTAAAACCTTTTTCCAGACCTTTACTCTGAGGTAATGTCATTCTTTATTTCTGAGGTGTGTTTCTTGTATGCAGCAAAATGATGGGTCCGGTTTTTGTATCCATTCTGTTAACTGGTGTCTTTTTTTTGGGGGGGGGAGTTGATGTCATTAATTTGATGTTGAGAAATATTAATTACCAGTTGTTACTTCCTGTTATTTTGATGTTGGTGGTGGTAGAGTGTGTGTGTGTTTGTGTGTGTGTGATTCCTTTCTTTTGATATTGCTGATGTGTGGTTGTTTATTTTCTATGTTTTTCTGGGTGTAGTTGGTTGGTGTCCTTAGGTTGGAGTTTTCTTTCTAGTATCTTCTGTAGGGCTGAATTTGTGGATAGGTACTGTTTAGTTTTGTTTTTGTCATAAAATATCTTGTTCTCTCTCTATGTTGATTAAAAGTTTTATTGGGTATAGTAGTTGGGCTGACATCTGTGTTCTCTTAGTGTCTGTAAGGCCTTTCTGGCTTTTAGAGTTTCTACTGAGAAGTCAGGTGTAATTCTGACAGGTTTGGCCTTTTTTCCTTGCAGCTTTTAATATTATCTCTTTATTCTGTACTTTTAGTATTTTCATTATTATGTGTAGGGTCATTTTCTTTTCTGGTCCAATCTATTTGGTGTTCTGTAAGCTTCTTGTATATGTTTATAGGCCTCTTTTTTTTTAGGTTAGGAAAGTTTTCTTCTATGATTTTGTTGAAAATATTTTCTGACCTTGGATCTATTCTTCTATTCTTGGATCTCCTTCTTCTATTCTTATTATTCTTAGGTTTGTCTTTTCATAGTGTCCCATATTTCTTGGATGTTCTGTGTCAGGAGAACATGTTTAGATTTAACATTGTCTTTAACTGATGTATCGATTTCTTCGATCGTATCTTCTACACCTGAGATTCTCTCTTTCATCTCTTGTATTCTGTTGGTTCTTGTGTCTGTAGTTCCTGTCCCCTTTCCTAGGTTTTCCATCTCCAGGGTTGTCTCAGATTGTATTTTATTTATGGATTCTAGCTCCATTTTTAGGTAATTTCCTTCTTTTGATTATAGTTTCCTGTATTTCTTTAATTTCTTTAAGGAATTGGTTCAATTCTTTCAGCTGTTTGATTGTATTTTCTTCTACTACTTTTAGAGCTTCATTTTTCTCCTTTAGGGTCTCTATCATTTTCATAACCTCAGTTTTAAAATCTTTTTCCTGGGCTTCAGGTGTGATAGTATGCTTCAGGGCTTGCTGTGGTAGGATCACTGGTTTCCATTGGAGCCATATGGGTCTGAGTTTTGTTGCTTGTGTTTTTACAGTGACCTCTAGCCATCTGGTTGACTCTGGTGTTAGCTGGGCTGGTGGTCTCTCCCCTGGGTTCATTGGCTGTGTCCCAGGTGGAGCAGGCAGATAGAGAGCAGGCAGAAAGATCACTAAACCTGAGAGCTGGTTTGGAGCCACACAAGCTTCCTCTGGATGGGGTACAATGGAGTTAGGGTCCCATGCCCAGCTTACCTCCCCTGGTCTCTGTGTCTGTGACCCAGGTGGGCCGGGCAGGAAAGAAGGCAGAGATGTCTGCAAGCTGGTCCAGAACCACACAGCCCTCCTTGGGATGGGGAATAATGGCTCTGATATCCACTTATAAGTGAATATATACTATGTGTGTTCCTCTGAGTCTGGGTTACCTCACTCAGGATGATGTTTTCTAGTTCCATCCATTTGCCTGCAAATTGCACGATGTCTTTGTTTTTAATAGCTGATTAGTATTTCATTGTATAAATGTACTATTTTTTTTTCTTTATCCATTCTTTACTTGAAGGGCATCTAGGTTGTTTCCAGTTTCTGAGTATTATGAATAAAGCTGCTATGAGCATAACTGAGCAAGTGTCCTTGTGGTATGGTGGAGGATCTTTGGAGTATATACCTAGGAGTGGTCTAGCTGAATCTTGAGGTACAACTATTACCAATTTTCCGAGAAAATGCCAGATTGATTTCTAAAGTGGTTGTTTTCAAAGTTGTCACTCTCACCAGCAAAGGAAGGGAGTTCCCTTTGCTCAACATTCTCAACAGCATGTGCTGTCATTTGAGTTTTTTAACTTAGCCATTTTGAAGGGTGTAAAATGGAATCTCAGAGTTGTTTTGTTTTGCATTTCCCTGATGACTAAGGACACTGAACACTTCTTTAAGTGCTTATTGGCCATTAGATAGTCCTCAGTTGAGATTTCTCTGTTTTGCTCTGTACCTTATTTTTTAATTGGGTTACTTGGTTTGTTGGTGTTTAATTTCTTGAGTTCTTTATATATTTTGGATAGTAGCCCTCTGTCAAATGTAGGGTTTGAAGTTCTTTTCCTGTTCTGCAGGCTGTCTTTTTTGTCCCATTGACACTGTACTTTGCCTTGAAGAAGTTTTTCAGTCTCATCAGGTTTCATTTATTAATTGTTGATCTTAGTGTCTGAGCTGTTGCTATTCTGTTCAGGAAGTTGTCTCCTGTAAACAATGTGTTCAAGGCTATACCTTACTTTCTCTTCTATTAGATTTAGTGTATCTAATGTTATATTGGGGTCTTTGATCCACTTGAACTTGAGTTTTGTGCAGGGTGATAAGTATGGATCTATCTGCTTTCTTCTACATACAGATGTCCAGTTAGACCAGCACCATTTGTTGAAGATGCTTTCTTTTTTCCATTGTTTGGTTTTGGCTTCTTTGTCTCTGATTATTTTCATTTCCCTAACTTCCCTGAGTAAATGGAGCATTTATGCAAAATGTCTTGGCACTCTTATTTATTTAAGTCATTCTTTCTGTCACATATCACTATGTTTTCATGGCCTGAATACTTTCCTCTGGTTATTGGCCACAGCTCTCTTACCTAATTGCCTATCTAGATATTTTAGTTTGAATGCCAGGCATTTTCAATCATCTGTTTTTAATGTTGTTTTCCTATGAAGAGCATAGAACTCCCTTTTTCTATGAATAGAGGATATAAAACAGAGATTACACACAGTACATTCCACAGGCATTATCATTGTGGTTGTTTTGAAACTTTTTTAAAACTCTCTTGATTAGGGTAAATATAAGGTAACCATCATATTATCTTCAATTCTAATGTCTGCCTTTTGTGCAGTTTTTAACTGTGATCACTGAGTCTTTATACTCTGACTCCTGGGAACCTGACAGTTCCTAGGCCATATGGTTCTCTAGAAGTTTTCATTTATATTTCTGCAATTGTTATTTACATAGACAATTTTCCCTGGCTCTTCCTGCTAGGATTACACATGCACAGATTGGTATTAGCCACAGGCTTATGGTTACTGCTAGATGTATTTCTTAAATCTGTTCTTTGTGTATTCCCAAGTGCAGGTTCTCTGTGCTGGAAGTTGTAGCTTCCCATGCATCCCTGAAATGTGTGTTTCTTTCTTTGGGTTCAAAGAGGATTATATCAGGAATTATAAAGTTGGTGACACCTGTTTTCTCTCTGTGTCTTATCAAATCTGTACTACTCATACTTTAATACTTGAAGAAGACTTTTATTTTCCACAGTTTTATTCTTATGGTGGTAGTTTAATACTGAGTATTCTTTCTCTTTCATAATTGGAAGTCTTCTGAACTAATTGCTTTTTGGCAGATCATGGTAATTTTTGAAAGTTTCATATCTAATAGAAAAGTAAATTTCTGTTAGAGCTCATTGGAATATTGAAGGGCTTTCCTAATAAAGGGAAGCTGAGACTGTTTGACTCGAACAAGCACACAAAGACCACCCAGAGCACAAGTGTGCCTGAGCTTATGAACCTTGACTTCTGTCTGCACGTTCTGCTGAGCCTTGATGTAACCCTCCCAGCCTCTTTGATGGAAGCTGCCTAATTACACAAGTCAACTTTGGAAATTCCTTTCCCACCAGAATCTATCAGCAGGGTACATTCTGGACAAGTATAACTTAAAAGCCTACGACCCCAGAGAATTTAGTATTTAGATGGGAGGCTTTGGTTTAAGGAACTCCTATGAATCCCAACATAATAACATTTTGATGTTGGTTGTTACAGGTACAGTGAGAAGCAGTATTGTTAAGAACTTGTAATTTACTTTCAAGAAGTAAGCTATTTGGGGCTGAAGAGACGGCTCAGCAGTTAAGAGCACTGGCTGCTCTTGTAAAGGACCTGAATTCAATTCCCAGCTCTCACATGGTATGGTAACCACTTATAATTCTAGTTCCAGATTATCCCACAACCTCCTCTAGCCATCCATGGCCACTGCACACACGAGACATATGTACATGCAAACAGTCATATACATATAATGCGAATAAATATTTTTTATAAAAGTGAGATAGTTATAATATACTCCCTTGAAGATCAACTGAGATAGAGATAAATCATAGGTGATCAGAAGAGGACACAAAAGTAGAGGATTAAAGATCTGGGAAGTAGACTGAGTAGTGAATTTTATGAGTAGATTACTAGTAATAAAAGCATAAGGTAATATATATATATATATATAAAATGAGGAGATATTTGATGAGTTTACTGTGTTTATTGTTAAATTTCAAAATATGCAATTCACGACACAAATATTTCTTTTTTATTTTACATTGTTTTGTTTTGTTTTGGTTTCTCAAGACAGGGTTTTTCTGTGAAGCCTTGGCTGTCCTGGACTCCCTTTGTAGACCAGGCTGGCCTCAAACTCACAGATATCTACTTGCCTCTGCCTCCCTGAGTGCTGGGCTTATAGGCATGTGCCATGGCACCTGGCACCATAAACATTTCTACCATGCCAACTATGGAGTATGTGTAAGATGGAAAACCTGCTCTGAACTAAGCTAGTAAGTTGAACAGATGCTAAGAGACAGTTGTGGGAGTATAAACTGGAAATTTCCAGAAATCCCAGGGAAGACTTTAAAAACAGCCAACCCCCAAGGAATAGAGATGTAGCAAAAGATGCCTACAGATCTCCCTAGCTGAATGCCCTACATGACCTCTGTGTTAATCCCAGGTCCATGCTGCTCAACACCAAGACCACCCTGCCAGTCATGGGGCTCATTAACCCGTTCTTCCAGCAGTGACAACCATCTGCAGGGAAAATTATGGAGAGGAAAGAACCCATTTTTTAACTCAAATTTTGACAGAGGTTTATCAAGAAAATTATCTAAAAATTGAATTGATTTCATATGAAGTTGTTGATAAACTAACTTTTCCTCAGTGACATTTACATCTATGAGGAAGGGGTTATCATGGTGAGCAGGAGCTAAGATTTTCTTTATTGCTTAAAATAATGGGGATGCTGTTATTTTTAAAACAACTTAGTCACCCAAGTTTTCTAATTTATCCCCAAGCCAGTTCATACATTAATATTTATGCTGCACACACTGCTTTCTTAAGTTGGAAAAGCTGAGCAATAAGAAATTTTCTGTGTATTTTGGGTATATTCTGATATAGCTCTTTGCAAAATTCATATTGTACATTCTATATGAATGTTATGTGTCGTGTTAAATTTCGGCAGTTTTCATGTGTGCATATGTAATAACCGTGGCTACATAGAAATGCGGGCACGCAATATATCATCAAGCATCCTGTCAACAGGTACTTTATCCTATTTATATTGTGGAAATGGAATAGTGTACAGCCTTAGAGATATTACTAAATGTTCTTAATCATATGCCGGTAATTAAATTATGCCAGGTTTTATATACGTATGGGAATGTGACTAATGCAATTTTCAGCAACAGTTTCTTACCACCGAGTCTACTATTTCATTAAAACCCTAATAATGAGCTTTAGAAACAAGCTAAACATCTTTAGCTGCCTCTTAAATCTTATAACTGTAAATATATAGAATTAATATTCATGAACAAAAGAATCAAGATGTAGGTTTATATGAAGTGTGGAGCAAGACACAGACAAAGTTATATGACTCTCTTTTTAACTCAGACATAACTTAGAATTAATATATCCTAGGAGTTTTTGTGTGACTTAAAAATATCAATGGGTAAAGATATTTAACATTTGAAATCTGCTAAAGTTAAATATTGTAAGCCATTATGTTTAATATATATATACATAACATATATATATATATACGTATATACATACATAACGTATATATATATGTATATATATATAACATATATATATATATATATATATATGTTGCCTATCTGCTGTCTGTATGTGCACCATGTGCATTCAGTGAGTTCTAGAGGAGGCAAGAAGAGGGCAATGCACCCCCTAGAAATGGAGTTACAGGATTGTGAAACATCATGTGGGTGCTGGGAATCGAACCCAGGTCCTCTGGAAGAGCAGCTAGTTTACTAAACCACTAAGCTAGCTCTCCAGGTGCAGACATTTCCCATTTACTTGAATCTTGTAGATGAGGACAGGCAACTCAGAACTAGTTACCTAGCATTCATTAAAGCTGTTAGTAAATGACATCAAATCAAATCAAAACAAAGATACCACATGGTTTGTAATGCCCTGCTCAGATGTGGCCCATAGGTAGCTCAGGCTCCCAGTGGGTTCCTTAGTAAGGAGAGCAGGTGCTGTCTCTGACATGGATCAGTAACCTGGCTCTTTGATCACCTCGCCCTGAGCCTTGCTGAACCACAGAGGAAGAAGATGCAGACAGTCCTGATGAGACCTGATAGGCTAGGGTCAAATAATAGGTGATGAGGATCTCCCCTATCAGTGGACTAGGAGAGGGGCATAGGCAAGAAGAGGGAGGGATTTGGGACTTGGGGAGACTAGGCAGGGTGCTACAGCTGGGCTACAAAGTGAATAAACTGCAATACATAATAAATAAAAAAATTAAAAATAAATAAATGCATGGAAGGACTGAACCTACTGTTTGAGAGCTGCTGTCAAGGCAAAGAGCCATTAAATCTTATCATTTTAGTGTATTTGTCTAAAGACATAAACCAAGTTAAGTATGTTTTGTTATTCAACATATGTTTTCTACAAAGATAGGATAAAAAATGTGTTACTTTAAACATATATAACAGTATTTGAATGACACATAAAATATAAGAAGACTCAGCTTTTAAAAAATTTTTCTTGTTATTTTGCTTTCTGCATGTTTATTGGATTTTTTCTGTCATAATAAAAAAATAATATCTTGGAGTTGGAATGTAGCTCAGTGGTGCTCTACCACTTGCACATGCCTGGCTTGCAAAGGGATTTGTGTCCCATCCCCAACACATGCCCAGGGACACACACGTGCGATATGAGTGCTGTCTGTTTATAGTAGCCTGGGTAACAAGTAAAATGTCCCTGCCTGAAGAGGCATGAAAACCTGGTTGTTATTGGACTTGAAAAGGTAGAAGAGCAAAACAGACAAGAGGCAGGGTGAGCTGACAGGTCCAGCAGGCTGCTTGGGGGCATGCCGCTTGGCATCTGGAGGATCTTCAGAGGCTTGAAAGAGGAGCCATTCCTCCAAGTCGTCCATGGAGAAGTGTGAAAATGGAAAGAGATTTCTGCCTTCCTCTCTTGTTTCATATTAGTCACAGTTCACCTCGGCTGACATCCCTGTCCCATCATCCCTGCTGTCCTTCCCCTCAGATTAGTCCTTGCTTGGCTTATGGGTATTGGCCTTGTACATAGTTATAAACGTTCAAAACTCGAATGTGCAATTGCACCAGGCATTGTCATCTGATTTAAACAGCAAAGCTTTCTTTCCACAGCTGTCGTGGCTAGCACCCACAAGATCAAGGCAGAACCGGGTCAGGTTTGGTTGAGAGCTCTATTTTTGCATTACACAAGACGGCTTTATTTCTTCTTCTTAAAAAGTCATTAATTCCTTTATGATAGCTTTGCCTTCATGACTTCTTCTTAAGCCTAATTTTCTAAGATCCCAACTTCAGACACCACCACATTGGGGACTAGAACATGAAATCTGAAGGGAAACAAACAACCTTGGTCATTTGTAAAGTGCATCGATTCCTTTCCAATAGTAGCCGACATTACAGTTCAACCTAGCATCACACCTAAAGCTCAGGATATTGCCAGTTGTAGTGATTCATAGTTATAATCCTAGTACCCTACAAGTTGTGACAGGAGGATCCTAAGTTTGACCAGCCTGGGCCACACAGCAAGACTCTATCTTAAAGGGGAAAATAAATCTGAAGTAGCCTCATCTAAATATAAGTCAGATAGAAGCAGAAGCACAGATTCTCTTGCTGAGAAACCCAGATAAGTCCCCCAAAATATAGTTATCAAACCCAGAAGAGATACTCCCATGCCAAGAGATAACTCCACCTAAGCAGAGCCAAAACCTAGCTAGGCAAATTCCTTAAGATTTAAGGCTCCAGAACAACCCTGCTGGCTCCATGCCCTGCCACCTGGCATCATTCAGGTAGTTTCGTTTCTTCAAAGTTACTTCACAGCATCATGTCCTTTTGCTCAGTGTTATAAAGGATGAAACAGAAATGACACACATTGCTAATTGTATAAGTTAATACAGTCTGGTGAGCAGCTTGGCAATGCAGTCTTTTGAGTGCCGGCTCTTTGTCATACCACTGTAGCCATGGGTGTTCGCAGGTAATTCAACAGAAGCATGCACACTCTGGATTGGATTTTATAATGAAGAAGCTGAGATGCTGAAGGTCAGCCACCAGGGATTTATGCTATCACTCAATAAGCTGGTATGCAGCCAAAAGGAGTAGAATACCAGCTTAGAACACTCAATAGCTCATGAACAACCAAAGGTATATTAAATGAGCGAAGCAAGCTACCAAGCCATGGATGTCCTATGTGCTACAGCCACCCAGGCCAGAGCATCTTCTTCTTTGGGTCTAAAGTTTCTTTGAAGGCCAGAGGTCTGAACAACAAACGTTTGCTCAGTGATTAGCAGAGTGCATGTACACCCACCCAAGGGCACTTACTTCTCCCCTGAGATAACATTGAAGTCCAACTTTGGTACTGGCTCCTCTCTAGGAGTACCTCCAGCTACCCACTGTGAACATTTCCTCAGGACTTTCTAGTTTTATCTGCCTTCCTGTTTATGTATGCCTTCTTTCCCCCCTGCCCCCAGTGGTGAACTCTGACATCATCACCTAATTAAAGTTGAGCCTTGATGTATTTGAATCTTTGTCTCAAGTCTCATACTCTTCCCAGAAAATTGAACTTGGAACACTGATCCGAACAGAATCCCATTTAACCATGACTTTTTTATTCTTGGAAAATTGATGAAAATGGACATGCTGATCTCAGGAGCCGTCTGTTAAGGGCAAGTGAGCCTTCTGGAAGAGGATCCAGTATTTTGAAGAGTCTGAACCATGATACACCCCAGAATTGCTTCTAGTCTCTGGCATTCATTCTTTGTGCACTGCTCCATCTCTCTATACTCTGGCATGGTGTGAGTCATCACTCTCTGGGTATTTATACTCTCTGATTGAACAAACTACCTGTGGGATCTTATTGAAAATGAACTGTTGTTCCGATGAATTAATTCCTAATTAAGGAATTCCTGACTTGACTCAAACAATTTTAAAAGTTAAATTGTTTTAGAACTTCTTAAACAATGTTTAGAAAGTTTATGGCTGCAATAAATACCTTTGTGGACCTCCAGATGCCTCACTAGGAGACAGGCTTAAGGCAGATTTGTAGCCTCAGATAGCCTTCACTCCCGATGACACCACTGGTACTAGCATACACCATAAATATAGGCAAGTTGGTTAAACCTCCTATGAACCCAAATTATAATGGGATTACCAAGCAATGTCTAATTAAGTAGAAACCTTAATGTCAAAATATATACAAATTGTTCTGTTGTAACTCCTTATACCTTGTCACCTTATGGCATTTACTGTCATTCTAAATTTACTTAGAATGAAAGACATATAAAATTATTGTTCTGAGCTCACTATAAACTTGTAGATAGCTGTAAAATGTGTATCCAGGTCAATCCTAATTGAAAGGACATATATTCTTGTAACTTTTAGACCCTGTTAACCTTTAGGCCTTGTCAACCTTTGTCACTCTGAACTCTCTATGAACTTTTGTAATGGATACATAGATAAGAAATGTTTAGTTTTAAAACATGTAACCTGTTGTAGTTTAGAATTCATCTGTTTTGTGATTATTTGCCTTTTTGACTATGAGGTTATTCCTTTTCTGGGAGCTTTGTCTCAGAGATATAAAGCTATGACCATACAATAAGGTTCCAGAACCCCACTGGCAGAAGCCTGGTGGTGGAAGCACACTGAATGAAAGCACGCTGGAATTTGCTTCATCCATGAGTTGTAAATATGTATATAGATATGTATTTACATGTAAATATGTCCATCTGTCTGGTTTTTGTTCATATGTTACAAAATGTCAATTGTCTGTCTGCATGTAAGGAGCTTTTGTACTGTCCATTGAATGTGTATATGAATATGTACAGCTCTATATGTCTGATTGTTTGTCTATGTGTACATATGGGCTGATGCTATAGAGACAGCAGCCTAAACTTGTTGCAGTTTCTGCAGAGGAGATGTTAGCAGAAATCAACATCACTGTCATAAGTAAGCTTGTGGGGATTTGTTGAAGTTAAAGTTCCTAACTTCATCCACCTTTTTCCTTGCTTCCCTGTTCGAGAATGGTCTTTGCTTACTTTCTCTCCTCTTCTATTTTTCTTACCAATTTACAAACAAGTTAGCAGATTTGGGATCTATCAGCCTAAGATAAGAACAAAAAAAGTTTAGTTTAGCCTGTGGAAGCCTCCACGGTGGACTACTCCTACTCAGGAGCTAATCTCAGATCAGAGAGCCCCTTTTTACAACCCCTTTCAGTTTTGGCTAGAAGCCACCTTTTACAGTCTTGGCTTCAGAAAAAAAAGGTGACTAGTTAGAGTTTTCCTCCTTAGTAGGAGTGTAGCCAGTCCCTAAACCTAGAGAAGGATTCCTGGGCTCCCTCTCCTATTTCTTTTTCTTTCCGTCATCTTTCATGATCAATTGTCTGAGCCATCAGCTCTGCAACCCAAGCGATAAAGTTAACAGGGACTTCACATCCTGTCCCAGTCCTACCCTGGAGCCTGCAACCTTACCAAAGCAGAGAGGGAGACAGTAGCAATCAGACTTTAGAAGACTTTAACATACTGAATTAACTATGTTTCTCTTGGGGGTGGGAGTTATACTTGATTACTTTCTTTCTCTTTGCTTGTATTAATTATCTTTAGTGGGAAGTCAACATATGCTTTTCCCCTGATCATCCTCCTTCAATCCCATCCTTTTCTCAGTCTGTTTGAAGGAAAAGTACTTGACATGACTCCCATGATTTATGTTCCAAAGCCATTTGCATAATTATGTAATGGCTCTGGGTGAAAGAAATATTAAAGGAAATACAGACCCAGGGCAGTTCCTACCTCATGTAAATTTCAGCTTAAGCTTCAATATTCTTTCTGCCTTGGCTATATTCTTAAATATTTCAGAACTAAGAAATTTCTTTTTTTTTTAACCAGTAAGTTATTGGCCTGAAGAAACCAATATTATTCCTAGATTCCTATGTAGATTTCTTTGAAAAAAAAAAAAACTCCTAAATAAATAATTAGGGGTCTAGAAAGGCAGCTCAGTGGTTAAGAGCATTTCCACATACTGCCCTTGCAGAGGACTCAGGTCCAGTTTTCAGTACCCACATGGTGGCTCACGACTATCTGTTTTTCCAGTGTCAGATGTCCGACATTCTCCTCCCACCCCTGTGGGCATGGCACGAGAACAAAGCAAACGAATGAGTGATGTGTTTGGGGAATGAATGGGTTACAAGGATGTGTAGAACAACCTAGATGGATCACCTTTTGTCATCACGTTTCGATGGAGACGTGGAGGCTGAGTCCTTTTCAGTCTTATAGACATACTGCGTGAACAGCATAGCTGTACTTACGACCTCCAGTCACGGCTCACTGTGCCCATCTGAAAGAAGGGCTGGTGTCACAAAAAGCCACAGCCTGGCTGGCTTAAGAAAATGTGGCTGTTGTCTCCTGGCTCTGGAAGTTGAAAACCTAAGTTGAGGTCTCTGTAGGATTGATTTCCCCTGGCACCATCCTTTGTCTTTCTGATGGCCATGGGCTCCTTCTCACAGTATCTTCCAGGCCTTTGTTCTGTGTGATTTCCATGGTGTCTTTTCTTGTCATGGTACCAGCCTCACCCTAAAGACCTCAGTTTAACCCAATCTAAAATATTTTAAATCTTTTTAAAACTAAACTCCTCTCTCTCTCTCTCTCTCTCTCTGGAGGCCAGAGGAATCCCCCCTACTTGTGATTTAGAGTCACAAGTAGTTATGAGCTGTAGAACATGGGAGCTGCAAACTGAACTTGGTTCTTCTGCAAGAGAAGTACTTACTTTTAACCACTAAGACATCTCTCCAGCCCCTCAATCACTTTTCAAAAAACCACTTCTCTTTTTTCTTTCTTTTAATTTTTTTATTATTATCAATTTATTCAATTTGTATCCCAGCTGTGTTCCCCTCCCTCATCTCCTCCCAATCCCACCCACGCTCCTCTTCTTCCCTTATGCCCCTTCCCTAGTCCTCTGGTAGGAGAGGTCCTTTTCCCCTTCCATCTGACCCTAGCCTATCAGCTCTCATCAGGACTGGCTGCATTGTCTTCATCTGTGGCCTGGCAAGGTTGCACCCCTCAGGGGGAGGTGATCAGAGAGCCTGTCATTGAGTTCATACCAGAGACAGTCCCTATTCCCCTTACTAGAGACTCCACTTGGAGGCTGAGTTTATGGGCTATATCTGATCTAGGGTTTTAGCTCTTCTCCATGCATTGTCCTTGGTTGGGGTATCAGTCTCTGCAAGGTCCCAGTTTTATTGGCTCAGTTTTATTGGCTCTGTTGGTCTCCTTTTGGAGTTCCTGTCCCCTCCAGGTAAAAGACCACTTCTCTTACATAGTTACATGCACAAATACTGAAACTTCATGTGAATTTGGGGAAGAACAATTTATCCCTCTAAACAGCTTAAATGAAGGCTGAAGTGATGAGAGCCACTGAATACCATAACTTCATGATCAAAAAAATCAATTTGATTCAATTTTTTTGTAATGTATCTTTGACAATATGCACTAATTGTGTTTCTTTTCTTTGAATTATATTCACGTTTGGTAAAATTTTGTCCCATCTGAAAGTAAGTTGACTATAAAACAATCACATCCAGTATTGATTGATGCATATTAGACCAGCATGAAACTGTCAATAAACATCCACAGGAGAAATTATTAATCCAGGATTGAAAAATTAGAAATCAGTACATAAAAGGTAATTTTTAAAGAAAACAAGAAAACATTTCTATTTGATTTTGTTTGTTTGTTTGTTTGGTTGGTTGGTTTGATTTCTTCATTTTACTGTTCTATAGCTCAGGGCAGATTTACTCCCTATGTGGCTGAACATGACCTTGGAATCCGGGGTCTTTCTGTCTCCACCTTTCACACGGGGATTGTTGCCGTGGATCACTATGCCTGGAGGAAAAATAAATTTTGAAGATTCTTCTAATAATTCAAGATAAAGAAACATGTAAATCTATATATAGATAAGAGTAGTAAAGGAAAGTTTTCAACTGTATTTTTCAGTACTGAAAATAATTTTAAAAGGTTTGTTTATTTATTTTAAAGATTTTTTTTTTTTTTACTTTGTATGCATGTCTTGGTTATGATTTCTATTGTTGTGCTGAAATATCAAGACCAAAATCAAATTGAAGAGAAAAGAGGTTTTTTTTTTTTTCCTTATCAATCTTAGAGCTTGTAGCCCATCATCCAAGGAAGTCAGGGCAGGATCTCAGAGCAGGATCTCAGGGCACGATCTCAAGGCAGGAACCTGCTGGCAGGAACTGAAGCTGAGAGGAGGAAGGAATGCTGCTTCCTGCTTGTTCCTCATGGCTCACTCAGGCTGCTTCTTATATCATCCAGAGCCACCAGCCCCACAGTAGCAGCACCCACAGTTAGCTGAGCCTTCACACATCAGTCGTCAATCAAGAAACTTGATTTTTCAAGACTTGCCCTCAGAACCATCTTGTGGGGGCATTTTCTCAGTTAAGGTTCCCTCTTGACAAATGGTTAGCTTGTGTCAACTTGACATGAAAATGGCCAGGACAAGTTTGAGGGTTTCCCTGAATCTGTGTCTGTGTACCACACACAGTCAGTACCCATGGTGGCTGTTATATCTCCTGGGACTAGGGCTATAGACAATTGTGAGCTGCCATGAGGGTGCTGGGAATTGAACCTGGGTCCTCTACAAGAGCCAAACATAGTCAAAATTCCTAAATTTAGAATTCCTAAATTCCTAAAATTTCTAGAATTCCTAAAATCCTGAATTCCTGATCTCTCCAACCATCAAATTATTTTGATAAATTATACTTAATAAATGTAGGCAACAGACAGAAACCATGAAAGCATAAAATGTAACTCGAAGCTTCACAGCTTTCATCCCAAATGCTAATGCTAACTGTGTAGAAGTTCATTGTATTGTGTAGACTTTGGATCTAAATTTGGTTATGTGATATTTTCATTACTTTTGCAAAGTTTTTTATAATAAATTTTATACAATTAAGGAACTAATACACATTTAAATTGTATAACTTTAAAACATTCTTTTTTTTTTCAAAAGAAAATTATTTGAAAATATATGCTGGCTATCTCACTTTAAGAGGCCGAATGTATTGCAAAACTAAAGAGATCAAAAGCAGGAGTAGGAATTAGAATTAGTAGAATGAGAATACTGTCTTGGGCTGTCACCTTGAAAAGTACCCCATAGACAATGAAAATATACACCTTCAGTAGCAAAACACTGGGTGATTATATCAGCAATTTTTTGATAGGCAAAAAACTTTCCTTAAAAAAAAAATAGTGATTTGAATTGGTGAATAATCCTCAAAGCATTCTATCCCCTGCTTCGCTCATGACCCACAAGAACTAAGCCCAGATATCTGGGCTGCGAATCAAAGCAACCTGAGATGCACACCAAAAATTAAGATCTATAAGCTATTGGAAGGTATGAATTGGTTATTGGCAATTTACCAGTTCACACAAATTGGCAGTTCAGCCATGAATGTGGCATGGTACTAGTTTCAAGTATTTCAGAAGAAATGCAGATGAATAGGCAATACAAGGAAATTTGCATATCTGTCTTGATTGTGTGTGTGTGTGTGTGTTTGTGTGTGTATTAGGAAACTGAAGCCACATTAAAACGTGTTTTCCATCTCTTAAAGGATACACAGTGTTTTGCCTTGATGAAAGTTCTTTACAAAAGGCTGTCTTGTCTCTATCTCCTGTCTTCCCTCTTTTGCCTCACCTCTCTATGCGTCACAGAAGGCCACCTTCTAGTCAATCCCTCATTAATTTTGGCAGCTGGGGCCACTCATTAAAAATCAGTGGCCTTCTCTTCAGCAGGTGTAAAGCTGCTGAGTCATTGAAAGGCTGCCCCAGGCTTGGGAGAGAATGCTGGTCTTGTGGATGGGCTATTTTTCTCAACTATCTCAGATGTCAACCCGTCTTGCCACCGTGAGGGTCAGTCTTCCTGCCTGTCTGGTTCCTTCAGATCCTATTTCCTGTAGAGCAATGATCTCTGCATCCTTCTAAGGCAGTGCTTCTCGCTCTCCCTAACGTTTAATCTTGAATACGGCTCCTTAGATTTTGGTGACCCCCAACAACTAAAACTATTTTAGCTGCTACTTCGTAGCTAATTGTGCTGCTGTTAGGAATTGCAGTGTAAATATCCAATATGTAGGACATTTGATTTCCAGAGAAGATTCTACTAATCCTTGCACCTGTCTCCAGGTAGACAGAGGGGCATAGAGGTCATGGCCACGTGTTATGAGCTCATGGCACAGGGATGCAATAAACCCAGTCCTTGGGCAGAAAATGCAACCAAGGGTTTTTTAAAGTACAAGACTAATTGAAAGCATGGAAATGTACAGACTTATCTACCTGAATAGCTGCTCCTGGGTTGTCTTTCCTGGATCAGAGGCTGAATGCTGGACTGTGTGACCTGTCTCCAGGATGAAAAGAGAGACACCTTGAGATCTGATGCTTTAGCAGCTGCCCCAGAGAAGAATGGTTATTATGCATTAATGTACAAAGCTTTCCTACTCGGGGAAATGCTGTCTATGCAGAAAGCCACACATCTCTTCTTGTTTAAACACGGGAAGTTTAATCTTGCTTTTGGCCATTCTTTGAAGAGTTGTAAATTACTGGTGTGGTGTGGATGGATTTCATGACACACACAAACACACACAAAAATCATTGGGAGTAAAAACCATAATTGGGAGCATAGGGGTACTACTGAGAGTTTCCTAGAGAGTTCCCACTAGAAAACTTATTTTTTGAAATAATGATTATATGGATGATGGCTGTTGAGACAGTTCGGTGGTTAAGAACACTTGTGGTTCTGCAGAGGACCCGGGTTTGATTTCCAGTCCTCCCAACCTTCTAGGAACTCCAGTTCCGGGTGATCTAAGGCACTCTTCTGTTCTCCACAGGCACCAGGCAGGCAGGTATCGCACAGACAGACACCCATACACATAAGATAAAATTAACAAATCGAGTAAAAAAATAGTCATGAGGATGAAAAGTGAGGTAACAATCCACTATTTGGGGAGAAAAAGAGAGACATTCAGGGTTAGGGTCTGTGGAGTCTGGCAAATGAATGGCCTGCAGTTCAGAAGATGACCACACGGGGTCAGCACGGAGCTGCGGTCAGTGCTTCGAAAGTAACAAATTCATTTGTGCTACCCCAAGGCAAGCGTTTGTACACCAGTATAAGGGTTTCCAATTTTGTTCCGAGGAAATTTTATGACTACAAGAAACTCATTAATATTTCTCTCCGTGGTGTCATGTCAGTAAAAATGGAATCCACAGAAACTCCCTGTGGGCTGACTCATTTCCCTTCAATGTTAGAAGATATATATTCTCTCTCCTTCATAATATTTAGGAGTTCGTGTAGATTCTTTTTGGCTAAATGTTTTATTCACACAATATCTCTACTTTTATGAAGATAAATACTTTGGGATTTTTTTTTATTCTCCTTATATGATGTAATTTTTTTTTTCCCCTAAATGCTTCTACTTCAGAGGAATTGGAAAAGTTTTAAACTCAAAACTTTATGATTTGGGGGCTGGAGAAACGGTTCCGTGAGTAAGAGATGGTACTGCTCTTCCCGAAGGCCCTGGTTCAGTCCCCAGCACAGCCTTCAGGCAGTTCACAAACACCTGTAGCTCCAGCCCAGGCACGCAGCACCCTCTTCTGGCCTCACATGCACAAACCTACACACAAACACACCCACACAGGAACAGAAGTCAAATAAATCCTAAACGAACGCTTCGTGAATGGGCTGTGAATTACCTCTTCCCACTTACCAAAACCACGTTTTTCTTCTCTCCTTCCAAATGTCTACCTTCTGGGAAATGTAAACATTTGGGTGGCTCTTTGTTCCCCATAAGTATGTTCCCTGTTTTCCTCGGAAGAGTTATGCACTTCAGGTTTTGTGTTTTTCGACTTTCCTTTGGCTTGGGTTGAGGTGTCCCGGCCTTGTGGCTGAGGGCCAGGTGACCCCTTGGAAGTTGAGAGCAAGATGCAGAACCCTTACCCACCCAGGCCTGCCTTCCGGGGACTGCTGATCCCTGGTTATAAAGGCAACGTGTTTCTATCTTACTCCACAGCCTGCGATTCGAGATGTCTGTGACAGTGGGAACACGGCCCCGGGGGAAGCTCCTGCTATACTCTGTGCAGGAAGACAGCACTCTCTGTACCTTATCGCAAGGAATCTCCGCAAACCCTCCATGTAAGGTGGGTCTGATTCTATTTCCGTTTGATAATGAGTTGCACCAAAAGGAAATTTAAGACATGGCCAAGGTCACAGAGGATAGAGGCCTGCGTGGCTCTTGACGATAGTGTTAAAAGCTCTTTTCTCCCCAACACTGATGCTGTGATCCACTTTTACTCCCCTTCATTGGTTCCCCTGCTGTCCACTGTGTTTTCCACTCTAAGTCTCATTCTTTTTTGTTTAGCATTGAAAATTACCTCCCCTACAAATACAATTGTTCTGTTTTTTCTTTTGAATTCCCTTTCAAATCCTTTCATGAAAACCTTTATTTATAAAGAACCACTAGTATCTTTTCTTTCTCTTCATGTTTCTCTCTCTTCCTCTGTAAACCTGTTTCATGATCCCCACGTTCCTGTGGCACAAACAACGGGCTCCCATCCCTGTGCCCTGTGTCCCCATGTTCTTACTGCTTCTTGCTTTGGATGTTGATGGAATGTTTTCTCACTTCTTGGTTACGCCTGGCTGACCCACCCTCCTCCTTTAGATTCTGCTCACCTCTGGCTTCTGGGGCATGCTCCCTGACCCTCTCCATCTAGGCTGGCTGATCACTCCTCTGTTCATTCACAGAGCATTCTCCATGCTTGTCTTTCGCATGCTCCTTGCAACAGCAAGCAAATTGATTTTTTAAAATAATAACAATGGCTCTCATGAGCAGAGGCGGTCTGCTTCATGTGCAGCTGTGTTTCAGCTGTGATGCTGATGAACTCACAGTATGTCTTTCGTAGATGTATTTTCAATGAGAAAAATCGGTAATTGAGGTGAGGAGGAGGACCTCCCCAGGCCAGAGCCTGACCTTGGTCCAGTTCTAAAATTATGAATTCTAGAAAATGGAAAAGGTTTATTTATCATGGCTTCTTTAGGCTTCCCTAGTATGCCTGTTCATCAAGGACTTAGAACAGCTCATCCCAACACAGCATGCGATCAAGGAGAAGCATGGCGGCCACAGACTCTTACGGTGACAGGTGCGTGTGTCTGAGCTCCTGGGCTTTCAACTACACAGTCTTCCCCTTCCCATCAGATATCAGCTTTTGTAAGAAACGGGTCCTTTTGCAGCTGGGTACAATGGGAAGGGACATGGGGTGGGAGTAGGGAACGTGAGCAGACATCAAGTGGGTGGTCATGAAGACCCCTGATGTAGGCAAATCTTCAGAGCATGTGTTAGGGTGAGGTGGGATGGCGTCTACTCGGAGACTGGGGACTCCGGCTTACGGTTCTTATCTTCAGACTGAAAGCCAAGTCCCTGGGACCTCCGTGTGACACCTTGCCTCTGAGCTCAGTGTGGGAGGAGTGGTGTGGCCGTAACAGTGTTTGGAAGAACGAGCTTGGCCAGGAATGGGTAGTCTTCAATGGGTTATGACGGACAAATGTGGGGAACCATACCAAACTCCTTGAACCTTTTTTAAAATGACTCTCCTTCATGGGTACTTTTAAACTATGTTTTTAAACTGATACAGAAAGCAATGGTTTCCATTGTAGAAATCTTGTGCATCTATGACATTATGCCTCGAATACTTCTGTCTGTCCTGGCTAGACATGGGGGGGAGTTGTTGACCGGATGATGTGGGTTTAGGAACTTCAAAGTGGGTTAGTGTCAGCCTTCATTCTTGCTTCCTGGATGCCAACGGCTGTCAAGGCCTTTAAATCCTTCATGTAAAGCTCTCTGCTGTCTGTCCCTGTATTCTGTTTCGATAGTCATCACTCTGGTATGATCTCTTGTGAGCATGAGTCATCAAACTTACTGTGACAACTTCCTTTCCAACCTCCATGCCTTTAGGCTCAGCATTACCTAGCCTCCCCTGCATGGTACAACTTGGTAAACATCTCAGTTGAGATGGCCCGAAACTCTACCTCCTCCCCCATCCTTTAAGCTGTTCATCAAGTTCTAAAAGGTACAGATTCTCAGTTTATTCCCAGATTTTTCTACCTCGAGTTGTCTTGTGCTTTTTCCTCTAAGTTAATTATTCTTGTGGCTGTGTCAAGGGCACACATGGCTTTCTTCAGCAAGGAAGACTCTTTTAAATAGCAGCTTTGTCAGGCACCATGGCCTTTTGGCCTTTGGCTTACTCAAGATTCTTAAATACCTCATCGAGTTTTGATCTTCTTCCTTCCTCTCTGCAGGTCTCAACCACTTCCTGGTTTCTTATAGGGATAGTGCTAGATGCTGCCTGATGTCTCCTCTGCCTCTGGATGCTTCGGTGTGTTAGGGAGGTGGAAGAAGGACAGAGCCCAGCCTCTTTTCCTTTAATGGCCGGTGTCGGCATTGTCTCTTGGAGGCATTCCCTGTCTCTCTGTGTAGCATCAGTTGTTAGTAATAATCTATGAAGTACAAGCCCCAAGTGTTGGTTCTGAAGAAGGCGTGTGAAGGACTGGGGTGCCCCAAGGAGAGATGTAGGTCCCTGAAATGCCCTGTGGAAGATGTGAGGTCCTGGGGTGCTCTATAGAGGGATGTAAGATCCATGGGTGCCCTCTGGGGGCTGAGTTTCTCACATGGATCTGCTCCGAACTCACTTCTTTCTTAGCTGTCTTACTCTTCTACCAGTTCCCCTATTATAACTTGCTGCTGTTTTAGTGACTCTCTCTCTCTCTCTGTCACCTGCAAGATGGCTCCGCACACCTCCTGAATGTCCACCTGGCTGGCAGGAACCTCAGACACATGAGGCACACTGTGGAAGTCTTAGGAGATGATGCACAACCCTTAATCCTGTCCTCCCTCTCTCTTTGGCCTTTTACTCTGCTTCAAGTCCTTCACAAAGAAAATACCCTCTCACTGGCTGTGTCACTATCTCTCTAACCCTGAACTGCGGTGTCACTTACCTTTGTGTCTGGGTATTCTGTTGAGGGTGTGATCTTTGTGTCCTGAGTTACTCTGATGGAGGAACCCTCATTTGCCTTGAGATGGCTCAGACACTGACCACATAGCTGTTCATGATAGTTTGAGGGCAGATGAGCTGGCTCAGCTGACTCTCAAAGCTCTTCGACAGCTGCCCGGCCTTCCAAACGTGTATAGACTGTGCTGCCGTCAGCTGTTGATGCTTAGCGTTAAATTTTAGTTCTCACGTTGGCGAAATGGCAAAGATCTGAGTCAGCATTCTTAAGTGTTCTAGAACAGCGCATTTGTATGATGAAAATAGCGGTTAGGTGTTAGTACACTTCCGCAAGTGAGGTACCACACACAAAATGCCTGTCTACTTACCTGTGCCTTCCGTTAGCCCACGAGTTGTACCTTATCTATGTCAGCCTCATTTTAGAGATGACAGTGACTGTGGATACAGATAAGCTAAAAGCTGTCCCGAGGCCATGGCCTACCTGGCTTCAACGTCTGAACTCTCAGCCACTGTGGAAGATATCTTTCCCCCAAATAAAGCAGACAATATTCCTCTATCCACCTTGCTGGACTTCAGGGGTCATCCAGTTAGATGTGACCATCCCATTCACGAGAGAACCCTTTGCCTAGAAATGACCGGTAAGTAGCAAAGTATCATTCTTAGAATGTTCCAGAGACGTACTCCCTGTCCTTCTATACTCCCAAAGCCTATTCAACTTAATTCCAGTCTCTTTCCTTCCAAACCTTGGTTCTCAGTGGTCCCATGTCCAGCTGAAGTTTATACCAACTGATGCTAATGCAGTTGCTCAGCACCTCCACAGTCCCTGTCTTGATGTTTTTAAATCACCTTGTGGCTGATTTAAAAGGCAGTGTCACATGCATGAGGCCTTGCCTCTCATCCATCCTAAATGCCTAGAGTAACGCTTTGCGGTATCTCCTCATGTGGCCATTTCAGCTCGGTTTAGTAGATTAGCAGTGCTATTCTTTTATTTGCAAGAAGGTGTCCCACTAGCTGGGTAGAATGAGAGGAGGCCAGAATTAGAATACAGGCTCTGGAGCGATGCTCTTCTCATCCGGGAGAGAAGCTGTGAGTAAGTAACCCAGTGAGCATGCTGGAAGAAGAATTTTGTTTGGGTCTGAGAACTGGAGCAGCCAGAGGCACTGCATTATAAAGTGGGAACTAGACGACAAATCAATACCCTCATGGAGCAAGATGGCCACTTCATTTACAAAGCAGTTAATTGGGATTGCCATTTTGCAATCTTTCTTCCTCCCAAAGGGAGGAAGAAGTGGCCCAGCACTGTCTAAACTACACTTTGGTTGCAGAAGTGACTGATTGTGTGTGTGTGTGTGTGTGTGTGTGTGTGTGTGTGTGTGTGTGTGTGCTTCATAGCACAACCTCCTGCCATCATCCTGGTGACACATGAAAGGTTCAGCTCGAGAACCTTCCTGGAAGGTCCTGCTTGGAGTTTCCAGGGGACAAAACCCCAAGCTCTGGTCAGAACAACTCACAATGCTCCCGAAGTGTGAGGACTGTATCCTGTGATCATCTCAGCGTGGAAATGGAAAACAACGTTATCAAGGGCCAGAGAGGTCGGTCAGCGGGTAAAGGTGAGTATGGGCAACCTAGTGATTTCAGTTTGACCCCTGAGACCCAAATGGTGGAGAGAACTGACTCCTACAAGTTGTCCTCCGACTTAATGTGCACTCTGGGATGTGCACAGCCATACAAGAACATACACCCACACAAGACAAATAAACAAAATCTTTTAAAGTAAAATATTAGGAATGAAAAGGCACTTGGGACTGGGGGGAAAGGTGAAGAGAAAATTTGCAACCTTTCTTTCGGTGCGGCTCTATCAAATGGATCGTGGATCTCATCACCGCAGGACAACGGCAAAGCCTCCAAGACAGCAAGGAAGCTGGGAGTATATTTGTGTGAGTGTGTGTGTGTGTGTGTGTGTGTGTGTGTGTGTGTGTGTGTGAGCGTTGCTGTTTTTCTGTGTTACTGGCTGTATGTGTGTATGGTTGCACTTGAGTATGTGGGAGGGAGAAAGAGAGAGAGGGATTGTGTATCTATGTCTAATTGAAGAAGTGAAACTCAGACAATAATGAAGTTTTGTGTTCAGGGCCCTTCCTCAACCACATCATTTGGTGGGATCACTCATAATCCAGGTGGCTATGAGCTACCTGTCCACCACAGAACCAACAATCTCTTCCTTGTGCACAGAAAGCCGGGACAACCTAGTTGTACAGAAATTAAATAAGGGTCCTAGGGGGTAGGGGACATAAATGATAATGAGACATTAAGCTTTGCAGCACGTGTATAAATATCCAGCTGTGTGGGCTGTGTGAAAATTAGCCAGGAGACTCCTGTGGCATAGTGAGTACAATGTCTGGTTCTCATGTTCGGCTACTGTTATTATGGTACTAGTATTAAACATTTAACAGAATTGAATCATCTTGACTTGTGAACAGGGTCCGGAATCTTCCATTAGCTCAAGGCTCTTCTTTTATTCTTTCTCTTCCGTGTGTGTGTGTGTGTATGTGTGTTTGTGTGTGTGTGTGTGCATGTGTATGCAAGGTCCTTCAATTTTTACTGTGCCTTTCAATATACAGGAAAGAATTATCTCCATGGTTTACACATCTAGAAATAATCTTTTCATGTTATTTTTGCTTAGAGTCATACTTGACTATCCGCGACGTAGGGTTATTGTATTATAATCAGTTTGAGATACTTCCTGTGATCCAGTCTTCCTTCTGTTTGACTTTGCATGAATATTCATGTATGTCCTTAATTCTGTAATGTCAGAATTCTGCCAGAGCATGGGAATTACTCACATTGGCAGAACTTAAGCCCTTGTGCGATCCTTCAAGGAGAGACGTTTAAACAGTTGTCCGTGGCTGCCTGAGAGGAAAAACCAGGGTTAAATGTGACAGACTCATTTGTTGAAGCTGCTTTGTAATGTCCTCCTCTCTTCACAAACTGGTTCCTATTATTAAATCAAGAGAACGATTTTAGTAATGTGAACCCTTCCCAAAGTCTGACTGACAGTCTCTGTAGAGGTACATGCGAATGAAAGAGCTGGCAACAGTAGGAAAAACACAGTTCTGCTGTGGAAGATACTGCCATTTGTATTACGAGATGCCTCTTAGCCATTTGGTTTTTATTGCCAATGGAATTTCAAAACAGCTATATAGCTACAACCCTGAAAAAAACTAGCTTGTAAGAAAAAAAATGAGGAGGCAGTAATCTACTGTTTTTTTTAAATTTAAAAATATCTTAATATCTTGCTTAATATCTTGCTATGATGCTGTAACATGAGCCTTGGATAAAGGCAGGCCAGCTAGAGGGAGATGAGGATGACCTGCCGTCACTCTGGCACAACTCAGATAAGAGGGGTCTGCTCTCACTGACAAGAGCTGTGGCTGTTCAGAAGTCCCTCTTGGTCCCAGTCACTCTCTGAAAATGCTGATGAGCAAAGCGGATTTCACAGGTTTTTCAATGTAGCCCTTCTAGATAAATGTCTTTTCACATCATGTTCAAGGGTTACTTTAATTTCCTTATCCCAGAAGGAGCCAGCTGAATGACAATTCTGGTCTATCACTTGCCCTCCCTTAAACTGTTGGTAAAGCAATTACATGCCTAAGTGACAGACATGATAGATGTTGGCTCCGTTGTTGCTTTTTAATGCAGGCAGACTAAGTGATTCTCCAAGATTAGATTTTTATGACATGCCCCCCCATCATATCATACAGAACTGTTATTTGTCAAAGAAGCCATATTTGGTTTTGACGGTTACAGAAATCTGAGAGAAAAAAATACCCAGGTTCTAATCCACATTTAAGAAACACATAAACCTGAGCTTGCTAAAGTTTTAGTATAGGTGTTTGTGTTGATTTGAAATTCTGACTTACTGCAAGTATCCTACTGTTTGGAATAAATATATAAAACTATTCAAGGCATCTATGTTTGACTTCCCATGGAATTCTGGGGGGGAAAATCTGATAAAAGTCTGATAAAAACTTTCTTCCACTTTCTTCCTGCAGTTTTTTTTTTTTTCTCTCTTTTCAGTTTTACAATTTTCTGTCATGTTGGAGTTTGGAGAGTAATTAACTGACTTTGAAAATAATCCTGAATGTCAATGGTGTTACTCCAGAATGTTGAAGCACTCTGATTGGCTGAATGGCTTAAACGCAACAAGAAGTTGTGCTAGGAAGAAATATGCCTCACCGACAAAGGTGCACACAACTAAAAGTGGACTATGAAGGATGACATTCTAGGAAAACTAAAATTGAAAATAAGCAGGAGAATTCTACTGAACAGACTTCAAGCCAAAACTGGGCAGAAAAGATACAGTCAGAACATCCTGAAACAGAACACCGTCCCTCCAGGTAGCATGTAATAATTGCTTGTATGTGTATGCATTTGTGTGTGCATGCATATGCCTGTGTAAGGGCATATGTATGCACGTGTGTGCATATATATGTGTACATGTGTATGTATGCATGTCATATTTGTATAAGCAATGTATATGTATGAACGCTGGTATATGTATGTATGCGTATATGTGCATGTACAGATGTATATGTGAAGACATTTATATTTGTGTCTGTGAGTGTGTATATATATTTATTGTGGGCATGCATGTGTAAATTGTGAGTATACATATGTGTTTCTATGCATGTATGCTTTTATATGTGTGTATGTATGCATGTCTGTATAAATATATGTAGCCAGAGCCCCTAATACGTGTTTTTCCTCCTAGCCCCAAGCTCTCGGTGTAATGACTCACGAGACTCAAATTATATTTACAAATACCGTGTCCATATAGCGAGGCTCTTCTCTGACTAGCTCATAACTTAAAACAACCCATTTATATTAATCTACATTCTGCCACATGACTGGTTACCGCTGCGCCGGTACCATACATCTGTCCTCCTCACATCATCCTGGATGATCTTCTGCTCCTGGCTTTATCCCAGAATTCCCACTGCCTGCTGGATGTCTCACCTTCTCTTCCTTTCCTATAGGCCATAGGCTTTTATTTATTTGTTTGTTTGTTTAATTAATGGATAATGTATCCATACAATACACAAGATATGCTCTTTACAACGGTGAGTACATTTTGAAAAATAGACTACAAAAGACTCAGACATAATCTCATACTGTTTATCCCTCAGGTCAGAGATAATTGAATGTTCATAAATTGCCAAAACAGATTTACAGCATTCAGGGTACTTTTATAAACATAATTAAAATATGTGTGGTGGGCACAAGCTGTAAATCTAACTCACAATCCGTATAATCCTATGTAAATGAATTTGGCATTCTGCAGCTGCTGTTGAGGTTGAGTGTATGTAGATAGCTAATCCGTCTCTGAACTCATGACAGTGTTCAATTTTTCTTCCAGTTTTATAATATCAATTCTAAGTTCTTTAAAGGTTTGAGAGATTCCTGTGTCATTCAGTAACCTTCTCTCTGAAAAAACAAAACAAAACAAAGGCTCACATGGTCCCTTACCACTTCGACTCCATTAGAAGTCTGCATTCTGTCCTGTGTGTGCCTGCCATCCTTTCTGCCATTCTTAATATCTGTGTCTGCTGGAATACAACTCTTCTGAAGTCAAAGAATCTGTTTCTCCAGGTCCTCAGTGGCACATGGCTCTGTAAGTATGGGCTGATCAATGGATTTGAGCCATCACACACGCACATGGCTCTCCACAGTCTCCAATACCTTCCTTCAATTCTCTTCTCTAATAAACTCCTAAAGCATCACTCCTTACATTACAGTAGCTATAACATCTCCCCAAGACTCAAGGCTCAAGCTTTACTGAGTTTTAAGGTAGCAGTTTTCTTGACACTTTCTTCTGACCACTTGTTGGCTACTGTCTTCTAAAGTAAAACTGTGGGGATTTTTGTTGTTATTGTTGTTAAATTGTGGCTTTCCTAGTTTTTACTCTCTTTTTCAGATGTCTATTAGTAGGTTTTCTTGTATGTATTTTTTAATTAGCACACAGAATAGTGGGGTTTGTTATGGAATTTCCATAATCCATTTTATATTGGTCCTCCTCTCTCCTGTCATCCCCATCCTGCCCTCCAATTCCTGTCTTTCCAAAAGCAGCCCCTGCTTTGATAGCACACGTGGTCTCTTTGTTCCTTATACAGCTTTTCTTTTCTTTCGCATGGCTGCCTTTCTAGCCTTCTAATTTTGTCTCATGTACTTCCCCATATATGCATATAAATACACACACATACATTCAAGTCTTGGATTCATACATGAAAGAAAATATATGGCATTTACTATTCTAAGTCTAGGTTACTTCCCTTAATATAGTAATTTCCACTTGCCTCAATTTTCCTGCGATGTCATGGTATCATTTTTTTTTCTATACAGCTGAATGAAATTTCACCGTACCACATTTCTTTTCTTCATCTGTTGCTAAGCATGGAAGACTGACCCCTTTCCTCTAATAAAATGCTTTTATCAGCTGTGGTCTTTTCTGCTGATCTTCCTGCTAGGGAATCTCACCAGGTCCAACCTCTCTCCTAAGCACAGCTTCTTCCTGCGAGAGTGCTTTATTCCCCCATGTACATCTTACGTTGTATATCGTGTGTAATGTGCATCATAGATATGTATACCCTATGTCATCCGAGGATAGGGAAGCCCTGAAAACAAAGGCGAACACTAATATCAAAATACCTCTAAATCTAGCACAGTCCTTCTGCAAGTTGCATGCCAGTCTGACTTACAATGAGGAGCTGCACAGATACTTTTGAACCCAACCGTAATTTGTCATTTTATGTTGTATCAGGCACAGTTACTTACGGCATTGGTAATCATATCCCACGTGACATATTTGCATACATAGACAATGTATGTGAGTTTTGTAGATTAGAGAAGCAGGCTTGGTTTGTAAATAGCAAACAGAGAGAAATGCTCTAAAAGAAATATGTTGTCTGCTCTTTCCTGAAACCACTGTCTTTCGGGCAATGTTTTTACATTTTCTAAGCTAGGAGACAAAAGTGTATTTTCTGCAAATGTAAGACAGCAAGGGTGGCGGTGCGGAGAGCTGACCTCTGGTCTCATTGCTGAGTGATGGGAATTGCTAGTCTCATTGTCGGGAAAAAGCACACTGTGGAGGTTACGCATGATGGAATTCACACAGCCTGTCTCAGGGGTCATTCAAAGCCTGTGCTGGGGTTGTTACTGTATAAAAAAGAGGCCATGGGTCATTGAGCTTATATTTGTATTCAAGGTAAGCCAGGGAGGTGTTCGTTCTGTGTTGTCAGCCCGTTTTAAAGTGCCCGGTGTACCCAGGGCAATCCACAGCTTGACTTGTGCCTCTGGGAAGCTCCCTCCATCGTCGACTGAAGGAGAGGCAGGTATCAACCTCTCACTCTCCCTCTTCATCTCTGTTCTCTGCAAATGCCCACCACACATTTTCCTTTGGCTGCTCTCCAACCTTAGCCTTGAAAAACTCACTCACGATTACCGGAGAAGACTGACATATATTTTCTGATGACAAAAATACTATATGCCTGTAGAGACTTAGCAATAGAACAGAGAAACACCCCTGGGTGCCTTGCCACAATCTTCACTAATTTTCCTTGAACGTAAGCAATGGCATCTTTAATAAACAGAATGAAATTATTATTATTTTACTTCTACACAAAGGCCAACATGAAATTACGTGTTCTTGGCAAACCTCATTGGAATACCACATAGCTTCCTTTTGGGTAGCTATACTGTACTGCATTTAGTCATCATCAGTACATGGGTGGCTTGTTTTGTTTTCTCTCTCTCTCTAAAGAATATTGTAACATTTTTATGTGTTTACTTCTGCCTGCATCTTGAATTATTTCCTTAGAAATAGAGCCATATATTTAAATGTATGCATATTTGTACTGACAAAGTGGCTTCCCAAAACATTTGACTAGTTCACACTACTGCCAGAAACCTGAGAGTGTGTGCTTACTGCATGCTGAGTTTCTCAAAATTCTCATGTAAGAAGACTGAATGTAACCGGTTGCTCCGTGTCTTGCACTGTCTCTTCTCCTACCTTTCCTGTATCTCAGAAGACAAAGCTTATTCCTGGGCAAAGGAATAAGAAAAAACACAAGCCCAGTCTGTCTATCTACAAAGTTATTCGGAGCCATCATCATTTTGATTCCTTCCCATTCACCTCAGTGGTTGACACCACCAAGAGAGGTTAGCTCTCACTGCGTCTAATTGCCAAGAGCAGGCTTCTCCTTCAGTTTTTGTAAATGTCCTTCACACTCTTTGCTTCTTTCTTCTTTGATTATAATCTCGCTTCATTATATAGAATTTTATCACTAAAAATTCTACTCTAGAGCCAGTGAGAGGGCTCAGTGGGTAAAGGCTTGTTGACTTCTGTTGATTCACAGAACCCATCCGGAGACAGGAGAGAATCGAATCTCACCAGTTGCCCTCTGACCTCTACACGTGCATGGAGGTATGTGTGTACATGTAGACATATACACATACAACACACAAATGAAACACAGATTTTTTTATGCTCATTTTGCTCATTCTCATCTAGCTTTCTTCTCACATCTTCTCAGAAGCCCTCCTTCCTCATGCTAGAACCGATTCCAAGGCCCTGTACTAGTTAGGCGAGTGCTCTACTCATCAGCCATAATCCTGGATTTATTCTGTGTGCGAGTGTGTTGAGAAAGGATCTCAGCAAGTTACTCTGGGTAGCACTGGGCTCTCTCTTGCTCTTGCCATGTTCCTGTGCCAGTCTCCCAAGTAGCCACAAAAACAGAACTGTGGCACTGAGCCCAGTCTGGTGGTCTTCCTAGTTCTCTGCATTTCTTTATGCCCATTTTTATTTAAAGAGTGGTCTTCATTCGCTATCTATCCTTTTCAAATTCCAACATGTTCCAGAACACTAAAATCCTTATCCCTCTAGAGGGATTTCCCTCAACTCACCGGTGAGGAAGTACTTACAAATAAAAGACTTTCTTTATGGGAATCATCTCACTTGTTCTGCACGATTCTTTAATGGTCCTAAATCTGATTCTACCTAAGTTTACCTTACTAGTGGTCGGAGTCACTAAGATGAGTGAAAGTTTCACCCAAACTTTCAACAGAAACCTCAACAGTGCTAACAGTCACACCAAAAGAGAGAGAGAGAGAGAGAGAGAGAGAGAGAGAGAGAGAGAGAAGAGGAGGGAAATGAGGTCTTGATGTGGCCAGAAAGTACATGGAAGAAAAGAAATACCTGCCAGCCCATGGCCATCTTCATGCGTACCTCACATAAGTAGAGGTGAAAATATCAGTGTCAGGAGGAATGAGGAGAGGAGCTGGCTGTGATAAGAGTGGTCACCAGCAAATCTCAGATACTACTGTCTCCTTTTCTATTAGTTTAGTTGGTTAGTTCACATTTAATATGCCTATGAGCTGAAGATAACATAGTAGATGATCCATCATTACCAGCAGAAGCTGAAGACCTATGACAATAGAGGCCAGCGTTTGAACTAGTTAGGCCAAGTGTCTTCAGGAGGCTTCAAGGCAACACTGCATTATGGGTACACATCAAATAGTATCAAAAACAGCAGAAGCCTCAAAGAAGTGGTCCCTGACATGGCTGGGCAAAGTCTCGGTAAGACAGGAATGATAGTCCCAGAGTCAATAAGAATTCTGATTATAATTTAGATAATAAAAAATATAGCTGATATAATTATTTATCTAAATGGAATTTGCTAACCTAGACTAAACTATTCCTCTAAATACTATAACTTGGTGATCTACAAGGATTAGTCTCTGGGAGATGTGTAGCCGATATAAACCGAACGACTTCAAATCAATTCAGCTTTCAAAGGGCCTTGACCCCAACGGATGTACCCATCACAATTTCCTGGGATAATAAAATGACTCACACACAGTTCTCCATCCTTCGAGGATCCCATGAGAAGGAGCCAGAAGCATGCCTATCAAACACCATCTAAACACTGCAGAGTAATAATCTCTGAAGAGAAATTACTTCCATTTTAATTAAATTGCCCAAATCTGAAATCCAGACAGAGCAAGGCAAACCCAAGGAGAGTCTTCTTCATTAGTGTAAGATTATCACGACATCCCTGATGGAGCTGGCAGCCATAAGGCTGACCACATCATTCTGCTCTTCCCATATCAGTGTGTTTAACTAAATCAATACAGCAGTGAGTCCTGTCTGTCTGCAAGGTGTTTTTGCTGATCAAACCAGCACACCTTCTCCAGAAATGTTGTGTGGCTGGAGAGCGGGCATAGAGCAGGTAGCAAGCAGGATCAAATGTCTGAAACCTGGAAAGTTTCAGTGGGCCAGAGTTTGGGCAGGAAGTCACAGGCGTGACCTGCTTTGTTATGAATGATGGGCACCTCTAAGAGAAGCCTTGAAGTGTGTTTATGTGAGGCTTCCAACCAGAAGAGCCTGGTGTTTAGCTCCCGAAAGCTCTTCAAGAAAAGAAAATATGGAAATGTAATAGAAATGGCACGATCTAAAGAAAAAGAAAGACTAAAAGAAACCTTGAACTCAGTGGTTCTTTATCATGAACATCACACATTCCTAATAAACCCGTCTTGTTTGGTTGGCTAATTAACTTGGTCAAGTGCAGCCTTTGGAATCATGGGTTCACTAAAGAAGTCTTTTCTTTGGTAGGAAATTGAACTTTCCCACCTACATAGGGGACCATCTTGTTTCTGCCTCCATTTCACAGAAGTTCAGTGTTCCACAATCAGGTTGGTGTGACTATAAGGAACTGTGGAAGATCGGGGGGTCACCTTAAGAGACTTCCTTAAAAAGGGGGAAGCAGTCACCGCCCTAGCCTCCGATCCATTTTGAGACTTCACTAGTGTGCTAGGAGTCCCTAGTGGATCAACACCATGTGCAGTGGATCGGAGTCGCAGGAGTTTTTCTGACCATTCCCTATGGATTCCAAAAGGCTTACCTCAACATTGACCACAGGTTGTGAGTCATTAGGTAGGTGCTAGGAATTGAATCTGGGTCCTCTGCAAGTGGTAAGCTCTCCTAATCACGGAACCATCTCTCTTGACCCCACTTTTCTCATCTGTGTAGGATGGAACATTTAACTAGACAAAACAATTTCTATAAAGGATTATTATAAAATTTTAGAAATCTAATATAATAGAACAATCCCATTCTCGGTTTCATTGCATACTCTTAAAATACTATGGAAAAAAATAAGCAAAATCATTACTATACTTGGTGCCTTAAGTCTGGACTCCCTTCTGTTTGCCCTCAGGCTATGAGGTTTGCCACCCCAAATACATTCAGAAGGTAATATTATAATTTTGTGTGATTCTACATATATTTGCAAAGTAGGTTATTCTGAACTTGACAGGGGAAGTAGACAATCCTAAAATCTAGCTTCTTATTCTTACATAAGATGTCCTTTTCATAATCACAACCATAAGCACAAACCTTCTGGGTTTGTGCCCACTCTGCTCTTTATTGATTATACTTCAGAAAGTTACTTAACCCTTGCAAAGTTTCGTTGTTCAGTCCATCTGAAGAAAGAGTAATTACAGCAAAGGTTCTATACTGTAAATGTGACAATCAGATACATTCATTAAACTATAACTACATACTGTTAAAATTTATGTTTTAGTTAATTTTTAACGACTTTACTTTCATTTATCTGTATGTGTGTCTGCCTCTGTGTGAGCATGCTCATGGGTGTGCCAGTGCTAATGAAGCCAAGAAGTGGGTATTAGATCCCCTGGAGCTGGATTTAGAAATGCTTTTAAGCTGGGTGCTGGGAATAGAACTCAGGTCCTCTGCAAAGGTAGTGAGCAGAGTAGTAGGCCAGAGATCAAGGCTGAGTATTTTATCCACTTGTTCTTTCACCTAATTTTTAGGACTGAGTCTCCCACTGGCCTAGAACTGAGCTGACTGAACGGGCTAGGCTGGCTGGCCAGCAAACCGCAGGGACCTTCTGGGCTTTGCCTGCAGAGCACTGGGATTACAGGTAAGCGCTGCCGTGGCACACATTTTTATGTGAGTCTTGGGAACTCAACATGGGTTCTTGTACTTGTGTGCCAAGTACTCCACAGACTGAGCCATCTCCATTATCCCCAAAAGGCTCTTTAAAGGTGATAACTTTTCCAAGGTCCTTGGAATTGTTGCATTTCCAGAAAGGAACTTGTTAACAGTTTGTTGGTTAATGAATACATTGATCACGGAGCTCCTTGTTCAGGGCAGGAGTTAAAAATAGAATGCATGTAGCATAGACATTAGGGAATCAGGATGGAGTTGTCTTTAAAGTAGAGCCATCCTGCAACCCAGAAATCCCAAAACAACTGAACATCTACAGAGATATTACTTTGTCAAATATGGAGACGATACCATTTCCTACTATGTTAGGCTAAGGAAAAAAACACTCGTGCTTTGTAAGTTCTGCCTGGAAAGGTTTATGACTGTTTCCCACAAAACAGCCAAACTTCTCACCCATGGAACAGTTTTCTGAGCTGTTTTCATGACGCACCACTTAGATGCACACATTCCCTTGAACACAGACATACTGCCACTCTTACGAGAGAATGCCGTACTTATATACCAGGAGGAGATAATAAAATTAGTAGATCTCAACTTCCATCCTGTCAATACATTTTGAGCTCACTTTCACTGTACGCACATTTTATGTCTTAGGTCCATTCTAGACTCTTCTATTACTATTTTCTGAACTGTCCAGTTCAGTCCAGTGTGTTGCGCCTACCCACCACAGCCAGCTCAGTCCAGTTTATCAAGTTCAGCAGTATGGCAGGGTCAGTGGTAAGCACGGTGTAGCCCATCCACACACAAATATCTACAACACAGCGTAAATGGACCTTACTATTATTTATGCTTTGCGAGTCTGTGAAGCAATACGATGGCCGGAACAGAAAGATGAATATGAATCTAATTTACACTTTATTAAATTGTATCTGGGGAGGTGATTTACAGGTTAAGAAGGAGGACATGAACTGCATCCCCAATACCCATGTAAAAGATGGTTGGGTTGAAAGGTAGCTGTCGTGACAACACTGAGAGGTAGAAACAGAGCTTGCTGGGGGCTCACTGGCCCACTGGCCTATCCAGTCAGTGAACATCAAGTTCAGGACAAAACTTACCTCAGAAAAACAAGGTGGAGGGCAAAAGGGAAGGATCCTGGATATCCCCCTTTGGCTCCACACTCACTGGTGTACGCGCACGTATTCACGAGTGTAGGCAAAGCTAGAGAACAAACCCTGTTAAATTAAATACTTAACACCATAGCAATGGCAGCCAATGAAAGATTAATTAATGTATTTAACTTACGAACTTTTTCATAGTAACTAAAAGTAACAAATAACTCAAAAGACAGGAGACAGATTGACAACAGATTTGAGGGAACATGACACAAGTGACTACGGCAGATATTTGAAAAACGTGTTCAACTTACCAGCCAAAAGTTAGACAAATGAAATAGCACGCTGTCCTATTTTGCTTACTACATCATTCAATGAATTGTAGAAATGTATTGAAATATAACACCTCATAAGTGTGAGTAATTATTATATATGTATTTACGGAAAAGCAAAGCTAAAAATAAAAACCAATTATGGCCTAGTGTATCACACTAGTAAGTACTTTTTGATTAAATAACTAAGTAGATAGGTTGATAACTATTAGAGAAATTACTTTATAGCATGACTAGACCCTAGGCAATGCCAGTTTCTCTTGTTTTGGCCTTCCTAACTGTACTACGGAAAAGAAGCACTCTAAGATCCTTTATGTAATGTTATTTCCCAATTTGTTTTTCACAAAACATTCGTTACAGTGTTGTGATTCTTGTAATTCTGACACAAACATCTGTTAAATATTGACTTAGGAAAACTTAGAGGTCTTGGTATTGGGGAAATTAGCTTTAAATCAGGAAAGCCTTTAGTAGCACAGCTAGGCGCCTTGAAGGAAGAGGCAGGTGGATTGAGTCCAAAAGCAGCTTTGGCTACACAGGGAGACCCTTTACAAACAAACAGAACAATTGGGATTCTCCATGCGGTGGCCCATGGCATGGCTCATCGTTACACATACATAGTGTATAGAGGGCAGGCTGCGAGGACTTGACCAAAGATAAAAGTTAAGGTCCTGGGTCTGGTACCAAGGCTTTGGGTCAGCCCAGTGTAATTCTTCACTGTCCACTTGAAAAGGAGATTCAGTGAGCACTCTAGTTTCATAGTTCTGAAACATACTTGGTCTTAGGGTTTCTTCCTGCAGTTGAATACTGGCGGGCACGGTCCTCCTAGCAAATCATCCGCTACCTCCGTCAGGCTGGCTGCACCTGCCTGCTCTCAGATGACATGTACCTGGAGTTCACGCTGGGGCATATGCTGCTCTTCAGATGAGTCGTCAAAGCTCCTGCACTTTTAAAATGTGTGTGTGTGTGTGTGTGTGTGTGTCCACAGAGGTGAGAAAAGGGTTGTATTTTCAAGACAAAGAGTCCAAAGTCCACAAATTAAGTTTAAACAATAGCAGTGGTTCCTCATCCATTCTTTTTTTTTTTTTGGTAATGGCCCTTAATATTTCACAAAAATGGGAATTCAGTGAGATAATCTTGCTCTTGTTACTCCCTACACTGTCGATGTTACCTGTTATAAAGCAGCCGTAAAATTGGAATGGAAAGCTTTTCTGAGTTCATCTTGTGTAATTAGGGTGATTTTTGTCTGTTAAAACTCCCGGAATTCCTTAGTAATTCGTTGTAGTTGAAAACCTGTGCTACCAGAAGCCTCCGTTGCAGAAGGTTCAACCTTCCAGGTTGGAAATCAGCAAGAAGGCACTTAGTCCCTGAGAGCAAAGGCAGCTGGGCTGTCTTGCAGGCTCAAGAAGAAATGTGTAAGAGTGATTGCTGCTTGATAAAACCTTGAGCTTGTTGGGGAAACAGCAGAACATATTCAAAATGGAGCTAGCATTTAGTAAACTTAGCTACTTTCACTGACTTGGAGAAATAGCGTTTGTTATTGCTTTTCTCTAGTTAAAGGAAGTCGCCTGTGCCGCTCTGCGATCATGGACAGAATGCAAGGGGTTTTGTTCAATGTTGTTCAGCTTGACGTGTGTTAAGTAAGAGATCGCTGTAGAAGGAACAGCTGGGCCAGGAGACGTCTTAATGCAGGCTGGGGCACTGAAAGAAAAGATTCCCACAACACTGCAGTGCTTTCCCAGAATCCTCAACAGGATTTTTTGTTGTTGCTGTTGTTCAAAATGTAGGTAGCTTTATGCAGTGGCCATCATTTATGAGGACTTGCTTTTATATGGTGGCTTGCCTTCACCCATGATTTTTGTTTGTTTATTTGCTTGTTTTGTTTTGCTTCTCAGAGGCACTCAGGCGCAGGGTCATCGGGGAGCTCAGTAGCTGAGCACAAGGCTGCTTACAGAGCTCTCACGGCTCTGCAGCAGCTCTGGGGAGACCCGCAGGTATTTGGCTGCAAGCCCAGTTGTCTCCCTTGCTGTCAACAAACTCAACAAACTGCTAATTTCTTCACCCAGCTTCATTTTTTTTAATCACCCTCTTGTCTCAAGTCACACACAGTCAGTTTTTAAAAGTGGCTCTAGTTAAATTGGAGCTAAAGTATTAAGCCTACCTACACTCTCTTGCATGTTTTAAGTTCTCTCTGTTTCTCTCTCTCTCTCTCTCTCTCTCTCTCTGCAGAGCATCACTTCGTTGACCTTGATCTTTTCGTTCCTGCCTGGGTGAGTCATTTTATGTCTGTCCTCTGAGATGACAGCCAAGTCAACGCTGAGCTCAGGGAAGGCCTCTGTCCTTCTCGATGATGTTAGACATTGACCGGGGCTCCAGGAGACTCTGCACTCCCGTGGCCTGGTGACTGCTGGGTCCCTGGAGAACTCCAGGACTGTCTGTTTTCCAAAGCCAAAGTAGTGAAGTATGGAGACAGCGGCGGCTTCTTCCTGCACGTGCCGGCAGTAGGGGTGCTCCAGCCCACGTCACGGAGTCCGTCTGGTACGGTTTCAGGGGCATGGGAATGGCAGTCGGTGCATGGCATAGAACTACAGTGTGTGTGGTGAAGAGATGAGATGCGAGCAGGTGTCTAGTCCCAGAATAAGCACCTCCCTTGCTCTGCTGAAGGGAGACATAGGCAATGGCTGTCTTTCTGCCTCTTGTTTGCTCTGATATACGGAAGCAGGGGGAAGAACTTAATTATGACAATTCTGCAACACTAACTGGGCATTAGTGTTTGCCAATTTGCCAGCTTTCCTCTGAGGTTTTGCAAATCGCACACTCTCAAAGCAGCATAATGTATTGGTTAAATATTTGGGTCTTGTGTTGATTTCCATGTTTTGGACATAGGCTGTAGAGTCACTGGGCTCATTTTATTTACACTCGAAATTCAGGTTAGTATCACAGCTTCATCCGTGGGAGTGATATGAGGATGAACTGGAGTGGGCTGTTGGTGATCACTGGGTGTACCTCACACAGCATCGGTGAGTGTGTCAGGCATGGGTATGGAGAGGGGAAACCTTCGAGAGCTCCTAGAGAAATGCTTATGTCTCGGTGAAATCCAGCTCTGTGGGCAGGTAAAGAATTAACTCCCATTTCCTTCTTCAGAAACTGGAAGCTTTTCTAGTACAGGTCTTTGACTTGCTTGGTTAGGGTCACACCAAGGTACTTTATGTTCTTTGTGGCTATTGTGAAGAGTGTTGTTTCCCTAATTTCTTCCTCAGTCCATTTGTCTTTCGTATACAGGAGGCCTACTGATATTTTTGAGTTCATTTTGAATCCAGCCACTTTGCTGAAGGTGTTTATCAGCTGTAGGAGTTCCCTGGTAGAGTTTTTGGGGTCACTCATGTATACTATCATATCATCTGCAAATAGTGATACTTTGACTTCTTCCTTTCCAAACTTAATCCCCTTGATCTCCTTTAATGGTCTTAACACTCTAGCTAGGACTTCCAGCACTATGTTGAAGAGATATGGAGAGAGTGGGCAGCCTTGCCTTGTCCTTGATTTCAGTGGGATTGATTTAAGTTTGTCTCCGTTTAGTTTGATGTTGGCAATAGGCTTGCTGTAAATTGCCTTTACTATGTTTAGATATGTGCCTTGTATCCCTGATCTCTCCAGGACTTTAAACATAAATGAATGTTGGATTTTATCAAATGCTTTTTCAGCATATAAGGAGATTATCATGTGGTTTTTTTTTCCCCTTCAGTTTGTTTATATGGTGGATTACATTGATGGATTTCCGTATATTGAACCAAGCCTGCATACATGGAATTAAGCCTACTTGGTCATAGTGGATGATATCTTTGATGTGTTCTTGGATTCAGTTTGTAAATATTTTGTTGAGTATTTTTGCATCAATGTTCATAAGGGAGATTGGCCTGAAATTCTTTTTCTTTGTTGGGTCATTGGGTATCAAGGTGACTGTGGTCTCATAGAATGAGTTTGGTAGTGTTCTTTCTGTTCCTATTGTGTGGAATAGTTTGAAGAGTATTGGTGTTAGCTCTTCTTTGAAGGTATTGTAGAATTCTATGTTGAAACCGTCAGGCCCTGGACTTTTTTTGGAAGAGCGACTTTTGATGACAGCTTCTATTTCCTTAGAGGATATAGGATTATTTAATTGATTTACCTGGTCTTAATTCTCTTTGGTAAGTGGAATTGATCAAGAAAATTGTCCATTTCATTTAGATTTTCAAATTTTGTGGCATATAGACTTTTGAAGTAAGTCCTAATGATTGTTTGGATTTCCTCAGTGTCTTTTATGTACCCCTTTTCATTTCTGATTTTGTTGCTTTGGATGGTGTCTTTCTGCCTTTTAGTTAGTTTGGCTAAAGGTTTGTCTATCTTGTTGATTTTCTCAAAGAACCAGATCTTGGTTTCATTGACTCTTTGAATTGTTTTATTTGTTTCTAATTGATTGATTTCAGCCCTGAGTTTGATTATTTCCAGCCATCTACTCCTCTTGGGTATGTCTGCTTCTTTTTTTTTTTTTCTAGGGTTTTCAGGTGAGGCGTTAAGTTGCTTGAATGAGATATTTTGAATTTCTTCTTGAAGGCACTTAGTGCTATAAACTTTCTTCTTTCAGCTTTCATTGTGTCCCATAAATTTGGGTATGTTTTGCCTTCATTTTCATTGAATTCTAGAAAGACTTTAATTTCTTTCTTTATTTTTCCCTGACCCAGCTTTCATTGAGTAGTGAGTTTTTCAGTTTCCATGTGTGTGTAGGCTTTTTGCTATTTCTGTTGTTGTTGAGGTCCATCTTTAGTCCATGGTGGTCAGATAGGGATTATTATTTCAATCTCCTTGTATCTGTTGAGGCTTGCTCTGTGACCAACTATATGGTCTATTTTGGAGAAGGCTCCATGAGGTGCTGAAAACGTAAATTCTTTTTTGTTTGAATGAAAGGTTCTGTAGATGTCTGTTAGGTCCATTTGACTCATGACCTCTGTTAGAATCATTGTTTCTTTGTTTAATTTCTGTTTTGTTGACCTGTCCTTTGTTGAGAGTGGGGCATTAAAGTCTCCCACTATTAATGTGTGGGGATCTATTGTAGTTTAAGTTTTATTAATGTTTCTTTTACATATGTGGTGCCCTTGTATTTGGGACAGAGATGTTAGAATTTTGATGTCACCTTGGTGGAATTTTTATTTGATGAGTATGAAATGACCTTCCTTATCTTTTTTGGTTGAAAGTCTATTTTATTAGATATTAGAATGGCTACCCCTGCTTGCTTCCTGGGTCCATTTGCTTGGAAAACTGTCTCCCAGCCCCTTATTCTCAGGTAATGTCTATATTTGTGACTTAGATGTGTTTCTTCTATGCAACAGATTGTTGGGTCTTGTTTGCACATCCATTCCGTTAGTCTGTGTCTTTTATTGGAAAGTTGAGTCCATTGATGTTGTGAGAGATTAATGACCAGTGGCTGATAGATCCTTTTATTTTTATGTTGTTTGATATTTAATCATTCTTGTGGTTACCATTTTTAGGATATAGCACATAAAACATAAATATCTGTTGTATTCATGTAATTTGTGACCTTTTAGTCCATGAATAAATCACTAATTTGGTGATTCTAGGGACCTAAAATAAAAACCACCATGTAAAGTATCTGACTGCATGAAAGCCTCTCCTCTTCTCCTGGAATCACTCTGTAAGCAGCCCTCCAAACTGCCAGCCTCTCTTCAGAGATCACTGGGATCAGATCTCTGAACTTGGCCAGTAAGATAAGTAAGTTCACCACTGAGCCCTCAAAGGGAGAGTTTGGGTGGGGCTGGGAGAAGATGAGGAAGGGGGCGCATCAGGGATACAAAGCAGAAAGACACACATGGTATATACTTACTTATAAGTGGATATTAGATATATAATATAGGATAATCACTCTAAAATCTGTACATCTTAAAAAGCTAAGCAAGAAGGAGGACCCTGGGTAAGATGCTCAATCCTCATTCAGAAAGGCAAAGGATTAGACATCAGAAGAGGGTAAAAACAAGGAACAAGACAGGAGCCTACCACAGAGGGCCTCTGAAAGGCTCTATCCAGCAGGGTATTAAAGGAGATCCTGAGACTCATAGCCAAACTTTGGGCAGAGTGCAGGGAATCTTATGAAAGAAGAAGAAGATAGAAAGACCTGGAGGGGACTGGAGCTCTACAAGGAGAGCAACAGAACCAAAAAATCTGAGCCCAGGCGTCTTTCCTGAGACTGATACTCCAACCAAGGACCATTCATGGAGATAACCTAGAACCCCTGCACATATGTAGCCTATGGTAGCTCAGTCTCCAAATGAGCTCCCTAGTAAGGGGAACAGGGGTTGTCTCTGACATGAACTCAGTGGCTGGCACTTTGATCACCTCCCCTGAGGGTAAGGGAAGCCTTACCAAGCCATAGAGGAAGACAATGCAGCTGGTCCTGATGAGACCTGATAGGCTAGGGTCATATTCAAGGGAAGGAAGACCACCCCTATCAGTGGACTGGGGAAGGGGCATGGGAGGAGAAAAGGGAGGGAGGGCAGAATTAGGAGGAGACAAGGGAGGGGGCTACAGCTGGGATACAATGTGAATAAATTGTAATAAACTTTAAAAATTAAAAAAAAATAAAAGAAAAAGTTTGAAAAACTTTAAGGTGAGGTCTACATATGCTGATTAGAGGCATGGTGAGCTTTTTCAAGAACCCACTTAGTTGCTAACCACAGTTTCCAAGTCGTGAAATTACAGAGTATCAATGAAAATAAGTTTATGGATGGATATCTTCACAACCTGTGGCACAGTATTAAAGAGTGGCAGCATTAGGAAGGTTGAGAACCACTGATCAAGAGTGCCTCGTCTGTGTTTGAGTGGGAAATTGACCCCATGTTTCAGTTTTACCCAAAGATCTTCCTGGTGCTACTGTAAAGACTGGCTCTAATATTGAGAATAGCCTTCAAAGCTGTTGGGCAGTTTCTATTCACATTTAGAAACAACAGTCCATCTACTGAAAACGTGGAGTTGCTGTGCTGTTTACAGCACTCTTGTCGGGGGATCAGACTCACATCTGCAGCTGTCAGTCAAAGACGGTCCGCGCCAAAGGCAGCTCCTGCACCAAGCAAAGCAAATGTAGACATTGTGGCTGACACCAAAGTTGGCTAATTCTCCACGGAGGCTACATATCACATACCAAAGACATCAAATTGCTTAAATATTAATAACTCCCAGATCTCCGCGGTCTAATAATGTCTTCAATGAGATACCAACTTTCTCAGTATTAGGGCAGATTAGAGCTGCTTATGGCAGAAAGGACTCCGTGTCTGATTCTCCTGGACGCAGCTGGTGGTGAGTGGTTTGGAACAGATCTAGGCTGAACAAATATACATGGCTCCTCGCTGTGTTGTGCCCACCCCACAGTTCAGGGACATTTTATGTTTTCCAAAGCACTTTTGTGTCCCTTATGTGGTATCGAAAGTCTAGTTTTAAATGTCATTTGACTTAAAAGTAATTTAAATGGAAGAGCATGTGTGTCATGGAGCATCAGACAGCATTTAATAACAGTCGTGAAGTTATCTTAGCACTGAATCAGATTTTTGGACTGTGACTAGCATTTAAAAAGAATGGAGATGAATAAAATAATATGGTTCAGAGCACAGTAAGAAGAATTATGTATTTTTACTTATATGTATGCCTGCACGTAGACAATGTGGATGCAATGCCTGCAGGGGCCAGAAGAGGGCGCTGGATCCTCTAAAACTGGAGCTGTGAGCCACTGGGTGTAGACGCTGGAAACTGAACCCAGGTCTCTGCTGGAACCAGCCCTTTTAGCCATTCACCCATCTCTCCACCCCTAGAATGCCGCAGCTGGAACAAACCTTTGTTTCGGGAGCATTTAGGGTTATAGAAGTAAGTAATAAATTATGTAAACAATGTTGGTTTTACAAAAGGTTCGCCTAGCTGTACCGAAACCGCATTTCTGCCACCTGACAACCAAGCCTTGAGTCACCTTCATCCCCAGGAAGACAGCCATTCCATTTCTACCATGAGGCTGGTCCAAATAAAGGACTCGCCCTTACACATTCATTAGTAGCAAGCAGGAGGACGGTTCCTATGACGCCTCTGTACATATAAACCTTTTTAGAAATGAACACAGGCACACACACGAGCACAGGTGGAGGACAGCAGACAACTGAAAAGTCGGCTTGATGGGCTTAACCAAATGGGCCCGGTGGGAGCCACTGGCAGCCAGTGGCCGCACGCAGTGACCTTCGTGCAAGTGTGAGGTTAAACTTAGGGGTAAGCGATTGAAATCTGTAAAACATGAGGTGTTAGTAGCAGCCTTTCCTGCTGATACTTGTTTTTTACGAATATAATGATGTCACCAACATTAGGCATCTAGCATGTGGATAAAGATGTTTGTGATTGTGATTTACGTATAATCATTTTAGTGTAGTTTCTTGTTTGTTTGTTCCTTTTGCTCCATGTGGGTATATCCTTGCTTTTAGGCAGACAAATCGAAAATGTAACCTATGTCTTCCTGATCACAAAAGCAGTGCGCATCTCGATTTTAATCAGAAATCTTTGGCTATTATTGAAATCAAAATTCACTTATTTATTGAAACAAACAAACAAATGAAAGCAGAAACCTTCCATAGAGTTTGAAAGTCAATGAAACTGGAACCTGCCTTATAAACTGTGTTCAGAGACTTTGCGTTCTCATCTTTCAGCCTGCCTACAGCGAAGAAACCAAGGTAAGAGGAGAAGAGAGCTGACAACTGAAAATGGTGTTTTCACAGCTGTTCTGAGCCAGACACTGACACTGAAGTGGGATGTTGCTTTAGTTAATAGTTTTTTTTTTTTTTAAACGAAGAGAGAGTAGCATTTAGTTTAGAGGGAGAACGTTCCAGAATAGAGGGAACTCATTTGCACTCTGCCTGTCTTTCAGGAGCTAAATGTCATCAGGTGACTTAGACTGTCCACACACTCTTCAAGTACTTGAGTCTTTTCACTCAGATACACACCCCCGTGTGGCTTTTACTCAAAGTATATACCGGGCACATCAGTTCTTTTTATGCTACAAACGGAGAGACGCCATAATCTATGAGAAAAGAAAATACTCTAGACACTTGCGTTTGGGCCCTGTCAATATTTCAAACCCCAGCGGGTCTATGTTTGGTACTCGGCCTCCTTCTCCAGGGAGAGGCCTGTTTTCAAGGCAGTTGTGAGAGCAAGTTTGGGAGGTGAGAGGAAATGCATTTGAGAGGTTTGGCCAAAAGCCACTTGCTTGTGTCACTCTGAAACACCTCGGCAGTCTGTCGTCCAGTGATTCTTAAAGTCCTTGCTAAGTTAAAGCAGGTAAGGCCTTTGATTTGGATTTTAAACATACACGTCTCCCAGCATTGTGCTGTTGCCGGCTCCGGGAGCCTGAGCGCCTCATTTAATTTGTGGTGTCAGGAGAAAAAGTCCCCAGTGCACACGTGAATGGCAGACTATTATTTACCAGCGACTCTGGCTCGGCGCCTAATCTTCAGATGTCTCTAAAAACTATTCTGTAAGGGAAGATTTTCCTTGTTCAGTCTCGTGAAAAATCTTTAGGCCTGGACAAACGCTTTGTTTTCACGGTTGTTCCTGACTGTGTCTCTAAAAAAAAAAAAAAAAAAAAAAAAAAATGACATCTCAGATGAGGCCTTGCGAGGCGGCTCCAAGGATTTGGTGCCCTTGAATAGCGCGTATGTTGCTAACACTCCAGTGGGACAGTTGTCTGAGAATTCTCAAGACGCTTGTAAGGAATGAATGTGTTGGACCAGGGACAACATCATGTTATTCTTGTTGGTTCAAACGAGACAGCGTAGTTGTTGTTGTTTTTTTTTTTTTTTTTTCTTTTCTAATGAGAGACGCATGCATTTTTCAAACATATTGAATTACAGTGGTTTATTCAAGGAGGGAATAAAGTAAAGGGGGTACAATGTCCCCCGTTTTCTTTTTTTAACATAAAATGATCAGTGTGGAAGAGAGTAGGCGCAGGTAAAAAAATAAATCCTTTGAGTTTGTATGCCACTTGAATTTGCATATCATCTGAATTTGTAAACCGCATGCTTTAATAACATCTATGTGATCCTAGCCAGGGTTCCAGTCAAGCAGTTACAATTTTTTTCTTTTATTCTATGAATCAAAATTAAATTGCACATATGCCATAGTGCACCCTGTTCATTAGAGCAACACAATATGGTCACCACCAACCCCATTAGGAGGAGAAAGACAGAGAGGATGATATAATTATGTATACGTAATTATATATAATTATCTGTTGTAGGGTCAAAATATAGCTCGGTGGTAAACATTTGCCTCAAATAATCCTCAGCACTGAAAACAAAAAGAAAAAGAGGCCCTGTATTTTACCTTCTCTGGTAGGTGATATGCGAAGCGTCTAAGAGATAGGAATACAGAACACAGTGCTGCCCTAAAAAGGCATGCCTGATGGAGAGGCTAAAACTTGTCAAGTACAGACACAGGTGAATGTGGTGGCTGGAACAGCACAGACCTCAAAACACCAAAACAGGGAGGGATCTGGCTTGAGTGGCTCCAGAGGGGCTTGAAGGAGTGGTGAGAATTCTGCCTGCCTTCCAGAGGAAAGGGCGGTGGACATGGAATGGCAGGGCACGTGAGCATATGGCAGTAACCTATGGCTACCGATCTGTGGTGTGGGGTAAAGTAATGAGAAGCAGCTTCCATGGTGTGGTGATTTGGTTGAGTGAGCACTGCTCCCTGGAGAAATGATACTAAACAGACACCTCAGCCCTTAACCATATGCTTATACTTTACTCTCTGTGTTCTAGGCACAGCTCTCAGAGCTTTATAAATGCTACTGCTGACTCATCTCTATCACAGCTGGGTCAGGTAGATTATGGCTTTGTTCTTATTTATCTTGAGAGGACAGTGAGGCATAGAAGGATGAACCAGTGCTCACTACGACAAAGAGCTGCCAGTGAGGGAACCAGGGCTCAACCCAGACTTTGAATTCCATGTTCCTAACCACACAGAGGCTCTGCATTCAAGGTTAGGTCCTTACTTGCAAAGATCACGCTGGGTAAGAGGCAGAGATGCATCGGAGAGGGTACAAGGCTCTTGACAGTCAGGGGAAACTGAGAGGTGAGTGCAAGAGCCTTCTGAAAGGATGAATCAGAGAGGAGGAAGGAAAGGGGGGTGTTTGAAGATGGACATGATTGTGCCAACTGTGGAACCAGAAGAGGAGGAGCTAAGAGTCTTGGGTCAGAATATGGAGCTTAAGAAAAGAGGGGTTGAGGCCTCAGGTTTCAGGTTCTCTAACGATTCCGTTAGTGAAGCAAGAAATGCAGAGTCCAAAAGGAGGAGAGGTGGTGGTGGTGGGAATTATCTGTGGAATCTGTAGGGGAGTTACATGTGTGTGTGTGTGTGTGTGTGTGGTGTGTGTGTAATTCAAAGGTAGAGCCTGGCACTTCCTTCTGGGAGTCATGGCTCGAACTGTGCTCCTGTGTGTGATCAACCATGGAAAAAAATTCTTATTGGTTTAGTTTATTTTACAAATATACACATTGGATTTGCATGATTTAGTATAGAGGGAGGTTGGAAGAGAGCTCCAGAGAGACCAGATCCCCCCATGCCCTCTTTAAGAGTAGATCAGAAAGAAACATAATAAATGAGAAAACGGGTGGACTTCCACTTGCCCGTCCATAACCAAACTAATAAAGTGCAAACAGCTAAAGATTGAGGAACTCGGAAAAACGTGTTCTGTAAAGTGTAAGCATAAAGGCTGCCCATGAGCTTAAAGCTGGAGCAGTCTAGATGGGATGGGACTTTAATTGTGGGGGTGAAGGTGAGCAGGGAGAGGGTGCATTTTGTAAGGGCACAAGAGCCGCCTCATGTAACCCTGGGTTCTAAGTTTAAAAGCCGCTTGAAAAGCCATGTAAACATGGGGGAAGATATGAAAGGAGAAGCCAGAGGTGTGAACTCAGAGGCTTGGACCCCTATGTGCTCACAGGGTGGAATTTGTCCTTCCTGCAGGAAAGGCCGTTGATTAAAGACGGTTCCTGTTCACCCCTAACCACTTAGGCTAAGTGCTGTTCTAGGTGGCAGATACATTGCAAAGACACAGTACTTTCCCTCAAGGGCAGTGTACTGTAGTGTATGTTGGGGGGCCGGGGCCCAGGCGGTGGCAGTGGGGTAAATGCTTCACCGCTGACTACAGCACAGAGGCGTGAAGTCTTGCCAAAGAGTTTCTGGTGCTTTCGCTGAATAGCTCTCTTGGTTTAGTTCGGAGGATGGCCCCAGGCTGTCTCAATATGAGATCCTTTATTTAGGTCAAATGGCTAATATTTGTCCATCTTTTCAAACCCTGGGCCACTTTCTGCTTGTTGGAAGGGGAGATAGAGTTTTCAAATATAGTAACACCCCACTTGGGAATTATTCGTTGACGTGAGCAGGAAGTCTTTATAAGTCTCATTTAGATTTCTTCTATGTTTACTGTTTTAAGAAAGAAGTGGAAGGCGAGGTATAATTTAATGTAAACTTTGTAGAATAGTTTCTCACAATTTGCTAATTACGATCTCGGAGATCTTTTCCCATATTCTCCACCGCACACCACTCTGGTGCAGACCATTAGCGCTCATCTCTGTTGAGCAGCGGTCAGTTCACATGGCTCAGGTCTGCAGGCCAGGGAAGACTCCTCATTCTGAGCTAGCCCCTAAGCAGAGGGCTTGGAACATCAGGGCATTTGAACAGTTTCTCTATTAGCCTATACTGTACAAAATAAAGGGTCTCGTGACATTTTCATGCACACACGTCATGTGTTCTGATCACATCCCCTTATTAATTTTTATCAAGACACCTTCTCAGACCACATCAACTTGTAAAAATCCACGGCCCCAGAGCTGTGTTCCAGGGATCGCCTGGTTATGGTTCATAGCAGTAGCAAACAGTTATTAAGTAGCAATGAAAATAATTTTATGGTTGGGGAGTCGCCCCAACATGAGGAAGTGTGTTAAAGGGTCACAGCATTAGGAAGGTTGAGAACCACTGTCCTCGGTGACCTCAAGGCATACTAACCTGGTTAGCAGGTCCAGCAAAAGTTCATTCTCTTTGAATGCTTGGAGATCATCAAGCTTGGTTGCAAGAATGTTGTCCTGTTGAGCCATCTCACCAACAACAAACTTAGGTTCTTTTTGAAAGATTTTTACAAATTAGTACTTATGAATGTTTTTTTTTCCTTCATCTATGCATACATACATGGATACAGTGCCTTTGGAGACCAGTAGAAGACCTCAAATACCCTGGAACAGACGTATACAAACAGTTCTCGGATGCTGTGTTGTTTCTCAGAATTGAACCTAGGTCCTCTAGTAAAAGGAGCTGCTGTTCTTAACCGCTAACCTGTCTCTACAGCCTCTCACAAACTCATGTTCTCAATGAGCACCTTTCAAGCTCTTCCATTCCTAGCAACTAAGGAAAAAAAATGACTCATTTTTGAAATGTCTGTGGCATCCTTATTTTTAAATGCAGATAACCTTCAACCGTAGGACACTGTCCTTATGCTAACTCAAACCTATCGTGTTGCAAGTCAAAGTGATTCCTTTGGCTCTGTCCCAGCAGAGCCAGAGACCAGCTGGTCACAACAATTTTTATTTTTGTTCAAGGTATATTCCTCCTCAAAGAGTCTGCAAATGGAAAACCTTGACCATGAAGGACAAAATCTGGAGGCCGCACAGGACGTTGTGTGTCTTTGGCTTATGTGTGTGTGTCCCGTTGAAGGGTGTGAGAGTTAACCCATGCTGAGCCTTTAGTGGTGGGGTAAGTTGATGCTCTTGGGTAAATGACTCAGAGGATTACTTCTTGAGGACCAGCTCTTCTGGAAGGATAGGAGAACTCTTTTCTAGAGACTAGGGGCTCTGGAGCCAGAGGCATTGTGTATTGGTTTAAAAGTATATACTGCTCCTCCAGAGGACCTGACTTCAGCTCTTAGAACCATAGCAGAGGAGCATAACCGCCTGGAACTCTAGCTTCAAAGGACCTGATACCCTCTACTGGCTTCCACGGGTACCTGCATTCACATGTGCACACCTCTCCTCCACAAACACATACACATAATTAAAAATTAAAATAAATAAACCTTAGCTGCACGTGGTGGCTCTAGGATGTTTAATCCCAGTACTCAGGAGAGAGTAGGAAAATTTTTGTGAGTTCGAGACCAACCTAGTATATATAATGAGTTCCAGGACAGCTGAATCTACATAGAAATACCCTGTGTTAAAAAAAATCAAATTTTTTTACTCAATATTTATTACAATTTATTCACTTTGTATCCTAGTTGTGGCCCCCTCCTTCCTCTCCTCCCACCCCACCTTTCTTCCCTCTTCTCCCCCTATACCCCTCCCCTAGTCCACCCCTCCTCCCTTTCTATCTGACCCTAGCCTATCAGGTCTCATCAGGACTGGTTTTTGCATGAACTCAGTGGCAGGCTTTCTGATCACCTCCCCCGGGGGGGGGGTGCAGTCTTGCCAGGCCAAAGAGGGGGAAAAAAAACAATTTTTAAAAAAAGAGGTTCTGAAGAACCTGGACTCATGGTCTGGTGTATGGTCAATGGGATGGTTAAGAAATAGAAGTATCCATGCTGGTTAAGATGTTGTTGCTATGGCAATAACATCTTTTTTTACTGTAGGCTTAGATTTTTCAAACACCTACTTTATTTAAGGTTCTTAAATGCCTCTACCTCCTTTCCCACAGTCTGCCCTTAAATACATTAGTAGTGAAGGGGGCTGTAGACCTTTTTTATCTACTTCCTGCTGATTTGTGTCTTTGGGTCCTTTGAGGATTACCAAACTCAGGCTACCAGCAGTCTAGTCAAACAGCAAAGCAACAGCAGCAACAGGAGGCAGCAGCAGCAGCAGGATTCAGTAGAGTCCGCCTAAGCAGCTCGTGTCCACCTGAAGCGGAAATGGCAAAGCTCCACCAAAGCCGCACCAGCAGCTCTTTGGAGTGCTTCTCTCTGAGAAGACCGTTGAAGAATGGAACTGCGCCAAAGCGTAGTAATGCAAAAGCACAGAGATGCAGAAATCATTGCGTTGTCTCGCTGTGGGCATCTATTTAACCCTACTCAAAGTCCACAGGAGGCTGCTTTGATGCTCACAAAACCCATGTCCCTCGAATGAGGCGGCTTTCAGTTGATCAACATCAAGCGCCTTCTCAAGAGGACTTGTTTTGGGAGGGCAAAAACAACATTCCCACATTCCACACTTGGGACCAAAGCAAAAAACTTATTTACATAATACAACTGAGTTTCCAAAGAAACCAGAAACATCTACTTTTCTTCTTGTTGTTGTTTTTGTTTTCTAAGACAGAGTTTCTCTGTAGACCAGGCTAGTCTTCAACTCGCAGTGACCTGCCTGCCTCTGACTCCCTAAGTTCTGGGAATGAAGGTGTGCCCCATCATGGCTAGCTACCAACATCTTCTTTATTATCCAGCAAAAAGAGTCGATGCATGCAGTGTTTGCCTTTGTTGTTCATTGTCACAAAGAAGTAAGCTAGACCTTGATTTGAACTCAGACTTTCTAAATGCACATAATTCGCTTACCATCTCACTTATATATTATCAAACATTTGAGTACTGATTTGGCTAGGCCAGTAGTTTCCAAATGTGAATGCCTATTTGAAAGATCTCAGAATATTAAAATATGAGCCTAGATGTTGCAATACAACTGCCACAGCCTGTCATCTGGGCTTCAGAAAGGGTCAGGTCATTTCAGAATGTAACCACGTTCGTGATGTATGATGCCAGCACTTGTGAGAAGCCAGAAAATCAAAACAAAATGGTACTCTTTAAAATCGTCAGTGAAGAAGGGCTAGAGGGATGGCTCAGCAGTTAGGAATGCTTACTTAACCATAAGATCTGGAATTTGGATGCCAACACCCACATCTAGAGCCTCACAAAGGCCTAGAACTCCAGTTACAAGGGATCCAGTGTTCTTCTCTGGCATCTGTGGCACCCACACCTGCATGCATACCATACAGACAGCACGTGCACACACACACAAAAGAACAATCGGATGAAAATTGGCAGTGAAACCAAGGATCCAAAGTCCATCTGAAATAGAGAGAGTAAACACCAGGCCTCACAATATTGTATATTCCGGGAATATACAATAAAAATTGGTAGTAGTTGCTAAAGTTTACAGGTTGAGTAGCTGATTTTTTTTTTTTGAGGGAATTAGGAAAGAGTGTGGCAAAATAGAATAAGATTTCTGGGGCACCTTGCATTTCTCTGAAGGGTAAAATGTGGAATGCAGGCTTCCTTTATGTTCAAACATTGAGAACAGAGTGGATGAGAGCAGGCAGGTTGTCACCGAATTAGCCTTTCCCAGGGGGCTTCCTTTCATATCATGCTTCACACTCAGGTGTATGGAGAACTTAAAGATGTGCTTTGAGAATTTTTTTTTCTTTCTCATTGATGTCTGCGGCTAAATAAAGCACAGATTGTAACTTACACATACATGGAGAGATGGAAAGGTATCAGTTAGCTTGATGGAAAGCAGCTGCCCCTGACTCCCAGGAGACTGAGGAATTGCTGTTTTCCTCTAAGCCTGTGATGAGGATGAGCTAGGTTTTTCTGGAAGGTGGCTGCAGCCTGGCACTCTGCATGGCTCTCCTCTGGAGTGGCCCAACAGTCAAGGCACATTAGCATTGGGTCTCCCACTCCTGTCCTCAGCCCTAAGGAATAGTTAGGCTTGGATATATTTATGGAACAGCAAAATGAAGGCATCACCCAAGAGTATCTCAAGACAAGCAAAATAAAGATTCTCTTCCAAGGGCTCACATAAAGCCAAAACAAATTTGCTCTAAAAATGGATGCATTATAAATTGAGGGCACTTGCCCTGTGGCAGCAAGCAGAGGTGGTGACTCAAAGGCAGAACTGATATTTGGATAGAGTTTGCATGTCCGATGACATTTGTCATTGTGCATGCCACCACGTTAGATATTAATGTTGCCTGGGAAAGCATCATTGAGTGGAATTTGGAGAGATCCCAGGGCTTCCCACGAAATTGCCTGCGAGTCACATAGGATTGACAGGGCTGATCATCACACGTCTGATTTTGTTCTTATACTCCCTGGAAGTGATGTCAGAGCAGAGTCCGGAGCTCCTTAGCAGTACAAAGATGTGTGACACAGGCAGACACATACCACAGGACACACCAGAGCCAGATGAGACTGCGTGGCTCTGGATTCTAGTCGGCTGAGTCGTTGGGCAGCACGGCTCCCCTGCCTTTTCTCTCTGTCTCTGTTCTTTCTCTTTCAGACCTCCCTCCCAACATTTGAATGAGCCTAGAGTCCTCATGATTACGGGTTTGGGGAGAAGTGACTGTTGTATGGCCTATATGTGTACATCTTAGTTAACTAAGCCATTGTCATTCTGTAGCCAAAGTCAGCCCTGTATGTATGCCTGCTTCATTCTTACGCTGTATTTCATGCCTGAATCTGCAAGGACTCTGTGTGTTGTCTCTCTTAGTTAGACTGTGGACGTCTTGAGTCAGAAACAACGTTTTTGTCTGAATTGTGACCTCTTACCATACATTTTCACACAATGATGACTATTATTGAAAATTGGTTTAGAAATGGAGTGCCTCGTGTTTGCCAAGGAAGTAATACTGAGAAGTGCTAAAAGTTAGCTCACAGAAGACACACCCATTTATAAATTGACAAGTCTTGCAATCTAAACCCAAGGCTCTACTTTCAGGCCCAGGGCTATTTCTAGCAGTGTAGTCTCTTTTGATGATGAGACAGGATGACAGGTTAGATGGAAGCACAATATTTTACAGCTTGCTACCGATAGCCAGCATCCAGCTTCTTACCGTACAGTTCAGATGGAAGCTATCGGCTTGACTTGTCTACAGCAGAGCTGATAATTCATGTAGTTCTCAAACAAGTTTAGGTTAAGCTAGGTTTTCCCCCAGAGTGGTTTGCTTGACCGAGGGAATTCTTGGTGTGAAAATTAACAGAGAAACGTTATATGACTAATTATAAAAATGTTATGGGTATGTTCATGATTCACGACTATAATAAAACATGTACTTGCAGTCATATAAAGAAAGACTGTAACCATATGAATTGTCATGTTCATAATTCATATTGATACTAAACTTAAGATTAAAGGCCAACAATGAAGGTTAATATTACTAAGAAACTAGCCCAGTTATAGTGCTAAGAGCTGATCAGGCTGACACATTTGACATTTAACTCACGGCTTTGTTTATAATAATTTGGTGAGTATGTGATTAGATGTGGAGCATGCATTCATTTATGTATGAATGTATATCTGGTCACAAATAAATCAAAATATTAGTACATGTAAATCCAAATGAAATTGAAATAGATGTTATGGGTGTGAATTTTTAAAATAATATCTTTGGTTGCCTGAAATATCTGTGTAGCAAGACAATTAGACTGAATTGCAGCTGAGGGTTTCTGTCTTCCTTTCCACGGCTCAAATAAATTAATTTTCTAAGAAATGTATACACAGGCATTTATATTCATCCTAGCCAGGAGACAAGTTATGACAAAAAAGAAATCTATATAATTTTAAATATTGAGCACACCATGAATCAAGATAGTGCATAATTCTAGGAGAAAAGTATTAAGAGGAATGATGACTTTTCAGCTGTTGTATTCCTGCTATCTTATTACAATGAAAGGAAATAGGAAATGGGGGAAATTGAACCCACTGCATGTAAAATGCTGTAATAATGGTAGTAAGGGCATTTGCCCAAAGCACAGAGGAACGTCAGCCTAAGGACATCTGGCTACACCTAGAGAATCCTGTGCAAAAAGCTGGAGCAGGCATGGTGAGGTATCGACAACAATCACATGCACCGGGGAAGCAGGATCCCAGGTGGAAAGGAGGCTTTGGGCCTTGAGGATCCAGAGGCTGTAACTATCAAGTCAGCAGCAGCCATTCCCCCTCTCATCCTGCCACACCTCATGCTGGCCCCTGTGGTCAGATGTCATCCTGTGTAATACAGTAGGGGACTGGGGATATGGGTCAGGTGAGGTGGCTTGTAATCCCAGTTCTGGAGAGAAAGAGACAGGTGGTTCATTAGCTACGCAGCCAAGAAAAGTTAGCAGTTTCCAGGCCAACGAGAGGCTGTCTCAAAAACAAGATATACAACACCTGAGGGTGACCGCCCAAAGGTTGTCCTCCGGCCTCCATTTGCATGTGCCTATCCCCGCCTTACGCACCCAACTCCACACCAAAGAATGCAGCAGAATGGGTTACAGAACAAACACAGATTTCAGGCTCAGTGATCAAAAACAGATGCGCACCGTCCTGCTCAAACTAGCGTGTGATGCTTCCTTAGGTGGGTTTGGAAGTTGAAGAAGGAGTTTGCTGATGATGCTACTGGGAGAAAGTATCCTGAGACTTTCGCTGCGCATGCCAACATATTGAGAACGAGATGAGTGTTTGGATTGGGATAAAGTTGGAGGCTCAAGGAGGGAGAAGCTCACTGAGTCTTCAGATTTACCACACAGGATACTCCTGCATGCTTAGAGCTCAAAGTCTACTGCAGTGGTTCTAATCTGTGGGTCGCCACCGCAACAAGGGTCACACATCAGATATCCTGCGTATCAAATGTTTATGTTATGATTCAAAAAACAGGGGAGTTACAGTTATGAAGCAGCAAAAATAATTTTATGGTTGGGGCTCACCACAAGACGAAGAACTGTATTGAAGGGCGGCAACATTAGGAAGGTTGAAAACTGCTGGGATAGTGAGAGAGAGATGTCAATAAACATCTTCTTAGGAAGGAAACCAAGCAAACCATAGTGATAATTGTACCTCGCCTCAAACAGTTTGTTTTGGCAAAGGAGGTAGACTGAGAAAAATTTTGTTTCTCATTCTCAGAGAACTTTAAAGAGGCGAACTGTTCGAAGGGGCTGAGGTATATATTTCATCTAAATTAGGAGCTTAAGACTGTGGAGACACTTTTGAACAATAGGCAATAAACTGAAGAGAGTTGTAGGCAATTCTTACTACCCACTCTCTTTCTTCGCACTTGCTCTGAAACAGTTGGGAGAATGGCAGTCAAGTGCAGAGTCAGACTGACCTCATTTGAGAGCATTCTAGAGATATATTGCGATCTCTTTCTCCTCCAAATATTACTTCCCAGCCTAGTTTACTTGCGATTGCTGTGACCCAAAGCAACTTGGGAAAGAAACAGTTTATTTCAGCTTATAAATATACTCCCTCACGAAGGGAGGTCAGGGCAAGGATTTCAAATAGAAACCTAAAGGTAGAAACTAAAAGCAGAAGCCATGGAGGAATGCTGCTTACTGGCTTGCTCTCCATAGCTTCACTAAACCTACTTTTATATACACCATAGAACCACTTTCCCAACGGTGGCACACACACAGTTGGCTGGCTCCTCTTATATCAATCACCAACCAAGAAAATATCCTACAGACATGTCTACAGTTCAGTCTGACAGAGGCGTTGTTTTTTCAATCGAAGTACCACATCGGCTCAGCCTCAGGGTAACACATGACTGTTGACTTACATGATTCTCTTTGTTTCTTCCCTGCCAGGGTGAGAGTGCAATTATCTAGCCCCTGTTTGTTGTCAGCCAGTCTTGCTTTCACTGAGACAGAGCATACACTCCAAGGGAGGGTAGAAAGCATCGAATCTGGGTGGTCCAACTTAGTGACGAAGAGGTGGAAGGCTGATGCACTCAGAGCTATCCCATCTTGCCATGGTAAGGTAATGGCATGGTTCAGGCTCTCCAGTCTCGCTCCAGGTTTTTCTGACTGCATCTTCCTCCAGCCCTACCCTTGCTGGTGTCCATGCTAGTGGCCATGTTAGCTCAACTGCCTGCTGCTGGTATTTACTGACCTTATAGCTTGCTCAGTTTTGGAAGTCTCCATCTGTTTTGTTTGGTTGGGGGCAGATGAGCCCAAACGAAGACTTTTTGGGTTTGATCATTTATTGTTTGCAGTGTTACTTGATAGGTTGAATGGAAATTTTTTGTGGATTAAGTTTCACAGTGAAAAACAGATACAAGCTACAGTAGTAGAGAGACTTAATAATATACAGAAGATCATGTTAAATAGAATACATTGTATGGTCTTTTCCATAGAGTGAATTTCTATTTACGTTTTTTCCCGGGGACTTTATTGCAATATCTGAGCTTGATACCATTGTAATAAAATAAGATCGAAGAAGCAAATCTTTAAAAATTATATTTTAGAAGAAAAAAGCTCATGACATTTTAATAAACGGAGCAGAGTTGCTGAAAGGCAGTCTTTGGAACTCTCTGGGTACATATTATTAATTTTTTTCTGTTTAAAAAAAAACTTTACAGTTTATACTTAAAGAGAGCAATGAAATAACTCTGTTACCCTGGCTTTCTGTGGACACCTAAAAGGGCACAACCTCTGGGGACTTTGCCATTTTGTCCCATTTCATGCAGGGACAAGAGGCTCACTTTCACCTTAGCATGTTCGATGACTAAAATGTTAGTTTTAATTGTCAACCTGATCAAATGTAGAATCACCTGGAAAGAAAGTGTTAATAAAGCACTTTTTCTATATTAGGTTGACCTGTGGGTGTACCTGTGAGGAATTTCCTGCCAGGTTAATTGACACAAGGGGATCCCCCACTGTGGGCAACACCATTCCCTAGGCTTGATTTTTCTGAACTGTGTTAAGTGTTGAACAAGGAACTAACCCCATGAGCATTCCATTCTCTCTGTTCTTGACTGTGGGTGTAATGTGTGTAGCTGTTTCAAATTCCTTCCATCCTCACTGCTCCACAATGATGGACTATAACCTGAAATTGAGAGCCAAATAAATTCTTCCTTCCTCCACTAAGTTTCTTTAGTCAGGGTATTTTATCAGAGGGAAATGAAACTGGGATCAGCACAGAAGTAAGGTCTCTAAATCTTGGTTTATTTATTTGTGTGATGTCATACCTCTGCCTTTAAGCATTGTATGGGAGCCTCATATAACACTCCAGCAGGCTGACTAAGACCAGAGCACAATACACTATTTTTTCCCCTCTAAGTGGTACCTTGGGCTCTATAAGATTTCAGGAACAGAACTGAATGTGACTATTTTTTTTGAGAAATTGTAATTGTTGTCTTGTTTCAAGTTTAGCTAATCTTTTACAGACATTAGTCTACCATTTAATGAAAGACTTTTAAAATCATAGGTCTGAAGCTAGGCCTTGGAATGTATTTCTAAACTAATGCCAATACAGTTTTTTATTCATAATTATCATGGGCATGTGCTGTGCCCATGTGAAGTAAAAATATGTTCAAGAAATAATAGATTAGTTATTCAATAGCAGCCAGTCACTCTGACAGCCTCACTGCCATATGGACTGTCTTTGGAGGGCAGAGCTTAAGTTGGTCAGTATAAATGTCTGAGTAGTCAACTCATTGTTCTTCATATAACAAATAGATCTTTAAAAATCCACATTCTGAGTAAGGGCCTGTTTTGTTGTAGTGCCCGAGTCTCTTCTTTATGCCTGAGGATTCCTTGCAGCTTAAAAATTCCCTAGGATTCTCCATTGCCCCATGCAACGGAGCATCCATGGCTGAGAGATCCAATCAGCCTAAGTCTTGCATGTCTCAATTCCCAGCCATCCTCAGCGCTGTCCCATCGTTACCCCTTCTCCAGGAAACTTCTACTTCCCTTCATGGGAAAGGACCCTGTTTTCAGAGGACTCAATAAGACCTTAACTTCATAATGAAGGATGGGTTAATCCAGCACTTTAGGGCTTTAGCATCACCATGCACAGTTGCTAAGAGCAGGTTCAAATCAAAATGAGCAGCAGGCAGGAGGTCATCATCTCAAAGCTCTGTCATCTCAAAGCCTTCATTATCCTAACAGTAAAAGCAGAGAAAAGTGAGATTGTTGAGAATATATTAAGCCAGTTGGTGTGTGTGAGTATCTAAGATAAGAGTGATTTTTATCTTTGGTGACATTACTGCTGTTAAAAAAAAATAGACATCCCTGAAAAAAAGATAGTTTGTCTCTAGTTCCTGCCTTCCATATATATGAGGTAATCCACCTGCTGAGAGACGTGCTATTTGCAAAGCATTCTCCCCGGATAAACAGCACTCTCTAGCCCACTCCTAATAATGGAAGATAACAAATTTCTTTCACACAATTTATCATACAATTTTTCTTAAATGCCTTTTAATTTTTTTCTGCTTAAGCTCTAAAAGTTTAGGAGACACTGAAACATTGAGCTGTAGGTTCTCTAAGAGACATCCTTTTGTTTTACTTTTCTGTGAGAAACTTGGGAGCTTGGACATAGAAGGCTTATATTGTTTTAACTTGACATTGATACATCAGCAAATTAGATTTCTGCTTATATTTTCATTAAATTCTTTGCCAACACTGGACAAAAGGCAGAAATTTACTGGCTTAATGAATTTTATTTTTCCACACCAGAAACTTTAATGAAAACATCAGATTAACAGATGCACCTTTCCTTGAACAGTAGAAGGCAGAGCATGGATTTAATGATACTACTTTGGTAATAATTCTTAGATATTACAGTTTTAATATACTGGCCATGTTGTGTTAATTGACACTTCATATGTTCTCTTTCTCATTATGAAGTAATAATTTAGTTATTATTTGTTTCAAGTCAACTTGGAAGATGCATGCCTGATTGTGCAGGAATGTTAAACCACAAGTATGTTTCCCCTTATTGACACTGGGAGCTTTAGCTGACAGTAACAGTCCTCTGCGTCAGCAAGCAGGTGAACCAACATACTGGGACTCTTTTCCATGCCTTATTAGCAGGTGGCTGTAGAGAAAGTCCCATTGTTAAAGAAGAGAGGCCACAGACTGCAGGAAATATCGGGGGTTTTAGTGTCCTTTTAACCTTCAGACTTAAAATGTAATCACGGAGGTGAACCTGCTGCTCTGATCAATTCTTTCCTCTGCTGGAATGTCAGCGTCATCTCCTGCCCTCTTCAGAACCACCTGGTCACAACCAACCAGCACTCACCCGCCTGCTCTTGGACACGATGCAACTCCAAGTCCTTAGGAATCACACTCATTCAGAAGGAAACCACGACAGGTGTAGTTGTGTCTTTTGCAGCATTGTGTTTTCCAACGTTGTCTTGTGGCTATCAGAAAGCTTATTTTCTAAAGAACTGTCTTTCTTTCCTATTGCTGTGAATAACCACCACGGTCAAGGAAACTCATAAAAGAAAGCAATTAATTGAGCGTTTGCTTACAGTTCTAGAGGGTGAGTCCATGACCATCATGGCAGGAAGCATAACAGCAGGTGGGCAGGCATGGCTGGAGCAGGACCCGGGGACTCACATCTGATCTCGTCTCCACAAGCCAGGCCACACCCTCTAATCCTTGTGTTTGTTGACTTTACAAGCAAAATTGTTTACATGTGGCAAGCACAACATGGTGCTTTGCAGTATAGGCAACAGTAAAATCCACGAGTTCCACACCCCTGAATTCAAACTACTAGCAGCTATAAATACTTAGGGGGAAATATAAAATGATTACAAATATTTGAGAGGAAAAAATAAGAAGCTTCATCTATGTGAACTTCTCCACATCCTTTCTCCTCACTGTTCTAGAAGCAATATAATATGGTGTCTAGCTTCCTATCATTTGCATCGTGTGAGGCGTAAGTCAAAACAGGTGTTTTAAAATAAAGCGCACACACAGCAGGTGAGCACGGGTCCTATGAAACACCACCTTATTTATATTAAACTGGAACAAATGAAGATTTTGGTGTCTGCGGTGAGCCTGAAATGACCCCTGGCCCTGGACATGTGCTCAGTATGTAATCGCTCACATACAGTGCAGAGCGATTTCACCTGGCCACTAAACAGCACACTTCGCCTGTAATTTTTGTCAAGTGACCACCTAACACTTAGCCTATGCTATTTTTTCAACAATAAAATATATTGCTTGCTGCAGGCAAGCTATAAAACAAATTTCTTGAGCTTTTTTTCTTTTGTGTTCTTTGGCCCATAAACATCCTGACATTTACCACAATGCTTCCAACCTTAGGTGATCGACATCTTACTTCCTCTCCAGTCTTGAGTTCAGATTTTCTATATTCCATTTCTGAATGACACCGTGCAGCCAGTGTGTTTCTGTGCCAGACTTATTTTATTTCACATCAGCATCATCCCTATGGTGGCCCAGGACAGGATTTCAATCAGGAGCACCAATTAGAATTACCAGCAGGGGGCAGGCTTTAGCCACGAAAAAGGGTTAGGCTTCGGGCATCCTTCAAAGGGGGGATATATATATATATATAATAAATATATATATAAAATAATATATATATATATTATTTTATTTTATTAATTACACTTTATTCACTTTGTACCCCCCCATAAGCCCTTCCCTCCTCCCCTCCCGGTCCCACCCTCCCACTTTTTCACGAATGCCCCTCCTCAAGTCCTCCTCTCCTTCCTTCTGATCTTAGTCTATCAGATCACATCAGGAGAGATACATTTTAAGTTCTCAAAATGAACATGTATAATATATATTGTTATATAGAAACCCTAAAACAACGCTATCTTCATAATTCATTGCTATCACAGCCAGAATTCTATTGCTGAAAAGAAAAATAACTTTTTAACTCAAGAAAGGCAGTCTGCCACAGTGCAATGAGCTAATTTTTGCATTGAGCCCAGGCGAGGTTCAAGCCCCTGGGAGACATAGGACACGATGTGGGAAGTGAGCATCTTGATCTCTACAAACTTCAGTTTCATCGGTGAACTGGGAAGGCGAAGGGTGCTCCCTGCTGCACGGTGCTGTCGAGATGCCTTTAGAAGATGACATGCTATCCACAGGCTGTAAAGAGAGACAGAGAGACACACAGAGACTCACAGAGGGAAAGACAGACAGAGACACAGCGACAGACAGGCACAGACACGTAGAGACAGAGACGCAGAGGCAGAGACTGGGCCTCAGCTGCGGCTCCAGGGCTCTGCCTGCCTGCTTCCACGTTCCTCGCCAGGATGGTAACAGACTCACTCTGAAATTACAGGCAAACCCCCAATTAAATACTTTCTTTTATTTAAAAAAAATTATAATCAGATGACATGGCCTGATTTGGTTCACTGGACGCCATGTGGTAAACTTGATTAAATCGTCACCTATTAACTCTTGCTACAAATCCTAGGTACAGAACATGCCCCTCGGAAAGCAGCAACACTCACTGCAGTAACCCTGCTGAGGGCAGACTCCTGGCACCTTAGCACCGGAAGACCCTGCAGAGAGGAAGGGTACAAGGCTCAGGAGGGCTGCGGCTCACTCAGGCAGTAGAGGTGAGTCTAATAAACGAGGAGCCACTGGCTTAAGCTTATGGGTCACAAACCTAAAATGGCTAAGAAACTGTTATGGCAACTGAGTGCTTCACTCAGGACTGGATGGTTTTATATCCAGAAACATGACTTAGGGTCTAAGCAGGGGGAGAAGGCTTCTGTGCACCCGTCTGGTACATATGGCCCAGTGGCATGATTTGGAGAGGACCCTGCCTGCAGGTTCTACGGATCTGAAACAGGTTCTGTAGGGCTATGTGGTCATGGGCCAGTGTGTATAGCTTGGAGGCTTAGGGATTTGAGCTTGGTTGACCAGATCACGGGTTACAATTTGAGGAGAGAGTCCGCATGTCACGAGTTAAAATGAGTACTGAGAAATCATGTGAGGAAGGCTATTTCCACCTCCAGAACGGCATATCAAGGGACTTCTAAATCAAACAGCTTGGTAAAAGGGCTTCCAAAACATACCAACAATTTTGCAAGGGGGCCCTTTTAGGGACTAGGAAAAGTCGGTGTGACTATACTCTGTCTCCCCGAATCCCACAATTCTGAGGAGAGAGTGTTTTAAAGGCTTATTTATTTTCATTTAATACGTACGAATATTGTGTGCCAATGGGGGCTAGGGGAGGGCCTCAGGTCTCTCTAGAACTAGAATTGCACATGGTTTTCCCACCATGTGCTGCTGGGAACTGAGCCTGGGTTCTCTGGAAGAGCAACCAGGCCTCTTAGCAGCGGTGTGGTGCCATCTCTCCGGCTCTGAAGGAAGATTAAACTGAAGAATGTCACTCAGCAAAACAGTTCGGATTTTAGGGAGCTTTTCCTGTGAAGTGTCTGTGAGCAGTGCGATAAAATGGCCTCCTTTTCAACATGCGTAATTCTCATTCTCTGAGGTCATGGACTACATCTGAGCAGGGGAGATTAGATTCTGCAATGACGCTCATGTGTAACACAGAGGTGTTTAAATCCTCCTCGAAGAAGAAACAGCCCCTGCCATCTAATCCAGAACTCCATCACCCCTGGCCAAAACTGTACCTTCACTGTTTAAGACGATCTATAAGATGCCATGTAGATGTGGAAGGAAATGCAGGGTTATCTTTGCCTTTTGGCACCTAAGGGTGATAGCAGGAACTGCTCTCTCTGAAGGATGCTGTCCATGGCTTAAAGCCATGCTGCCAACCCCAATCAGCCATGCACAGGACAGGCTGAGATGCCTTCTGAGTTGCTGTGATTTCTGTGAAGGGATCTTCTTGCGAAAGGCCTTCTTCTCCGTGTTTGAAACACACTGGCCCTTAATGACGTAGCTGTCCTAGCAGAGTCAGCGAGACTTGTGTACGGGAGGCTTGTTAAACTGCATCAGTGCTCAATCGTATCTTGGCAGTATTTAAAAACAGTCTCTGATTTGTGTGCGTGCGTGTGTGCCTGTCTCTGCCTCTCCACTGCTAGGGGATGAGACTCAGGACCTCATGCTCATGCAGGAAGTGCTTTTACTGACGGAGACATCTCCCAAGCCAGTCTCTGGTCTTTTAGAGATTGAAATGGCTATTCATGGCTTTGGCGCTGTCTTCTGCTCCCTAGATGTAATATACTCTTTGAGGTAAAAAAACACGGCTGTATGGGGAAGAAGTGTTAACGAGATAAGCTTTCTTCTCGGAGTCTGCTAATGAACCGCAGATGAGTTATATCTACAATGGTTTAGAAATGCCTGTGCCTTACCATCATGGGCATCACAGCACAAGATAAACTGATGTACTATTTGCAGTTTGACACATACAGGAAGTAGGCAGCTTATTATAAGAAAGTCCCAGGCGCCTACCAAAGACTCACGGGATTTTTCGAGATTGTCAACCCACCATCAGTCACTCTGTCCCTCCCTTCCCTCTTCAGTAGCCTGTGCTAATTTGAAAGTGAACTGAAATTACTATCTCACTAGTAAATACTTCAGTGTGCATTTTTAAATATGCCATCATTTGATGCAACCTTCTGCACAATTATTTCATAATCAGCAATGATTCTCTAATCCTTAAATATCCATTTGAACACACAATTATTTCATAATCAGCAACGATTCTGTAATCCTTAAATATCCATCTGAATGTTTACATTTCCAGGATCTCATCATGATGCCTGCCCCTGCCCCTCTTAATGAGATTTCAGATAACTACTGTGGTGTCGTCTCTAAGTGTACTTTTATCTTAACTTGTCCCCTCATCTCTTATTCAAATCCTTTCCCCAAGCCCCGTGACTCTCTCTCTCTGTCTCTCCATCTCTGTCTCTCCTAAACTGTTTTGGAAAGACCTTGAAGGGCCACATGCTATATAAAATTCCCCACATTTGGTGCTTCGCTATACAGACTCCTCCATCAATATATTCTGTTCGCTAACTCTTCAGTGAATCAAGGAGTGGACTCTGCCACTGGGGTGGACTCAACTTTGGTGTTCTTTGCCTACACCACAGGTAGCTTGGTGTTCTAACCAGAAGGCACACGATGCCTGGCCACTTCTCCCTCTTGTGATGTCGACAGGCATCAGCGCTCAGAGTGACCAGCTTTCACGCCAGCATGTCCTGATAGCACCGACATCTGAATTTTTATAGTATAATCCCCAGGAAAAGACTGCAGGGAGCCTCTGCCTTGGCGTCTGTATATCTAAAGCTGGTTCTGTTTGTAATCCATCGAAGTCAGGTCACATGAGGTCAGATCCTTGTTTTCTTTGAGCGGCTACATTAATGTTGTAATTTTCTTGTCTTTGGGCATTAAAATTGTCAAAAATCTGAATATTTTGCCCCCTCTACGCCCCCAACAACAGCTTTATCTTTTCTCTAGCTGTTTAGGGGACAGGAGAGACTCCTGGTACTGCTTTGATACTCCCAGGCAGACTGTGTGTTCTCTCACAAAGCCTTTCAAATACGTTGTGGGTTTTTGTATTGTTTTGTTTGCTTGTTTTAAATTTCAGTAAACTTCCTTTGAATTGAAACGTCAGTATTTCTTTCTTCTTTGAGAGTTTCTATTTGTTAGGTTTCCTTTGCCTGGCTTCCAGAGCTGTCATTTTACTATAAATGATTTTAACCATTTTCTGTTTTCTCCATTTAAATATGCTATTTAATTTCTTGTGATGTACTGTTATTTTTATAAACTCTATCCTTTCATTTCTGAATCAAAGTTGCTTTAACCTTTCTGAATTCTGTCACTTTCTGAGAGTCTTTTAATTTGAGCTTATTTATTGTAATGTATTTTATCCTTAATTCTTTAAAGAAATTTAATCTGTATTTGAAAGAGTAGGTACAGTTTTTTAAAACTTTTCTCTGAACTTGTCTTTATGCTGAATTGTGCGTGTGTGTCTGTGAGATGTTACTATAACCCATTTTGTTTCTGTTAATAATTTTGCATGTAATTTGAACACATTCTATCATTTATCTATTTATCTATATCCATCTATCTATGTATATATCTATATATCTAAATTAAACAAAATATATAAATTTAAAAGTATATAATCATTTAGTGTATATATACTAAATAATATATAATATATTTAGTATATATAGTATTTAGTGTACATTATATATGTTATATAGTATATATACATACATATGCATATATTATATGCATATATATGTGTATATATATATTCCTGAAAGTGCTCCTGGACAGGAGCATCAATTGCTGCTTTCCCTGTTTCTTGGAAACTGTTGCTAATTTGGGACTAACCTGGCTCAAGTCTTTCTTGTTCTGGTTCTTCCTTCCAGTCTCAATAATTCAGATACTGTGGTCTTGTAGCTGCCTTTTATGTTGTTCTCATCAGGAGTCTTGTCAAGTGCTTTCATGTGTGGTCTGTGGGCGACTGGCTTTGCACTCCCACTTTACCTGCCCAGCTCTACAGATGATTCCTAAAACTTCTTAAGACAGTTTTTGACACAGATCAATATAGGTGGAGAGGAAGTGCTTTCCCCCGTTTGCAGAGACAATCACACAAACATTTCCTGGTTTAGATCATGGTTGATCTTTTGAGTTTCTCAATATCAGTGTGTTCCCTAAAGAGACTTGTGTTAGGATCAGAAAGCTCAATACTATGAATGTAAAGGCCATCTCTGATTACACTCTCAGATCACTGATTGTCTGGAAGCTAGAACTGACCTGGGGAAATTGACAATTGTCTTTTGGCGTTATGTGTGGAATGTTGCTTCAAAAAAGACATTAAAGGCTTCCAAGTAAGCACAGTTGCCAAATATCCCATAGATCATGGGTTTGGCAGCTTTCAAATCATGGGAGAAGACTGCATGAGTTTGGTTGATGTCATTTCATATGAGCAGTAAGGTGAGAACGTGAGATGGAAAATTAGACAATTAGTGCTGTGCCTTGTGGGTAAGTTAGCAAAATGAGGCTGGGATTATTTTCATTTACTGTAGTTTCTTTCTTCCTAAACTAGTCATGGGAGATGGAGCCTGTCCTGAAATCCTGAACCCAGCCTACAATTCACAAAGTACAAGAACTTATTATATTTTCACAGGCTTGGCATCTAGTGAGGACCCTTGGGCATCGTCTCCTTTTTGATTCATGGAAGTTTTGCCTTTAGACTCATTCACCAAAGCATTCATCACCCACTTAAACATGACCCAACTGAGATCATTACAAACATCTCGCTGCTCAGGCCAAATTCACATGAATGCTAAGTGTCAAATGTTCCCTGATCATCTCTTTTATTGGACAGAAAAAGGAGTAGAGGCTCATCCTTTGGTAAGAAGCCAGAATCTTGGGAGAGTGGGTGGAGAGATACCTCAGTGGTTTAGAGTACTTGTTGCTCTTACAGACCACCAAAAAACACATTGGGTGGTTTACAACTATCTGTAGTTTCAGATCCAAGGAAACTGATGCCTTCTTCTGTCCTCTTCAGGTACCCACACTTAAATGCACATATTCACAGAGACACATGTACACATCATTTAAATATTAAAACAAGCTAGGATCTCCATTCAGAATTGGATGCCTTCTTTGAAGCAGTTTGAGAGATTGGCAAGCTTGCTGTCTATGTCCCATATACTGGTTTGTTAAACCTACCAGGAATAAACTGTTTAGAATTAAGGCTCTTCCTGCCATTCCTTTAGCAGTGGCTGTGGCCAGCATGGGTACTTTGACATTGAGGAGTTACCCAGCTGCTGATGAGACTCAGACAGAAGTCTAAGAAGTGCGAGCACTTACAACTCACAAAGAAGCTGGTGTGGTGATGGAATTCCACTAAGAAACAACATCAAAATCAAGCAACAGAGAGATATTAGTGCAACCAATTGGGACAGGAAACTCTGATAAACTGAGAAGTTTATCAAACCAGCCTACATCCCAAGACCCCTATCCCTGGCCTTTGGGATGAGTAGGCACAAGCTTTCTTGCTGTTCCAATTGCAATGTTGGTGGCAAAAGCAGTCATGCTAAGGACAGAGAATGCACTGAGGAAACACATTTGTCCAATTTCTTTACACCTGATCCCTCTGGGACACAGACTTGAGACTATACTTCAGATAACCCAAATGAGATTACCCTGGGTGATGTAGAAGAGCCATGGCAAGCTGAGTCAAGCATAGCTGAAGGCACACCAGGCCTTCCTCATTCACCTGCACCCCAAGCAGAGTTCTCTCTCCCAATGACCCATGGAACTAAAGCTGTGTCTTCAAGCTAAGGGTTTTGCATTTCCCAGCAACTGGCCCCCGAGCCAGTGGAACCTCCAACCATACAGAGTTATTATTTCATGTCTACTTTATCCCACATAGCATAATATCCTCAAGTTTTATCAAGGGTGAAGCTAATGACAGGATTTTCTTTCTCTTCGATGCTAAATAACTTTTTGTACACATACCACCTTAAAAAAATTATTTGTATATGAATAGGCATTAGGTTAACTGTGGACACGAATGAAACTACGGTATGGTTATATCTTGACATCTAGATTCCATTTTTTTAATACCTGCCCAGAAATTAGATATTAGATTTTTGGGTCACATACTAATTATGACCTTAATTTTTGATGGCCTGTGCTGCTGAGTGTCATCATGGCTGTACAATTTTACACTTCTATCAACAGTGTAGTGAGTTTCCAATTTTTTCACATCTTTGTCAGCCCTTTGTTTTGCTTAATTTATTTGGGGAGTTGTTTTACTATGTACAAGTTCATAGTTCATATTTTCTTGTTTTGATTTTCTATTTGCTTTTGTTGTTGGTTTGAAGTTCTGCTTGTTTGTTTATTTGTTTGTTTATGTAAGATAAGGTCTCACTCTGTAGACATGGCTAACCTGGAACTTCTTATGTAGACCAGGCTAGCCTCCAGTTTATGGAGATCTGCCTTCTTCTGTTTCCTGAGTGACAGGAATAAAGGCACACACTGACCCACTGTTCTGATTTTCACTTCTCTACTAACTAATCATATCCAGTATAATTTTATATGACTGTTGGCTACTTGTGTATCTTCACTGAAATATCCATTTGAATCCCTTGTCAACTTTATTTGATTATTATAGTTTTTATGTTGAAATCACAGTTGTTCTTATGTTTTCTAGACATTGATTGCTATCGTAAAAAGTGCCTATGGAAAAGATTATTTAATAAAGCAGAACTTACTGCCTAGTACCATACATGGTTGCATGCTTTAGTCTTCAAAGAAAGAAAAAGAAGTCATTGTTCATTTTGGAAGAAAGGAAAACCCAGGGACTATTTATCTTTCACTGTGTTGAAATTTTACTCAAGACATTGATTCCTTTCCCGCCTGAACAAAATAGCTCAGTTTATAGATGAGAGTTATTTCCAAGCATGTTAAATGTCCACTGCAAGGACATCTCATGGGCAAATATAAAACCATTAAGATTACAGATTTTTCCAGTTTCTAGCTGTTATGAATAAAGCTGCTATGAACATAGTTGAGCAAATGTCCAAAAGATGGTGGAACATCTTTTGGGTTTATGCCCCGGAGTGGTATACCTGGGTCTTGAGGTAGAGCTATTCCCAATTTTCTGAGAAAATGCCAGATTGATTTCCAAAGTGGTTGTACAAGTTTGCACTCCCACCAGCAGTGGAGGAGGGTTCCCCTTTCTCCACATCCTCACCAGCATGTGCTGTCACTTGAGTTTTTGGTCTTGGCCATTCTGACTAGTATAAGATGGAATCTTAGAGTCATTTTCATTTGTATTTCTCTGATGGCAAAGAAGGGATACAGAAATTGTGGCACATTTATGCAATGGAATATTACTTAGCTATTAAAAAAACAAAGAAATCAAGAAATTTTCGGGCAAATGGATGGGATTAGAAAAGATCATCCTGAGTGAGGTAACCCAGATCCAGAAAGATACATATGACAGAAGACTAATTTCACTGTCCTTTGGGAGGCCAGCTAGCAGGGAATAGAGACAGATGCTGGGAATTGCAGCCCAAAGCATGGGGTGGAACTCCAGAGGTCCTATGGACATGTTGGGGGAAAGATAGAAGGACCTGGAGGGGACAGGAACCTCATAAGAAGACCATCAGAGACAGCTAACCCAGACCCACGGGGTTTTATAGAGACATCATGCATGGTCTGGACCTAGGCTCCCTGAACATATATGGCTGATGGGCGGCTTGGTCTTCATGTGGGGCATCTGGAGGGGGAGGCTGTTTCTAACATGGACTCTATTGCCTGCTTTTGGATCACTTCCCCCTGGCAGAGCTTCCTTGCCTGGCCTCAGGGGATTAAGATATGCTCAGTCCTGAGATGTGCTGGGGAGGGTTGATATGGGGAGGGAGACTCCCCTTTTCTGGGGAGAAAAAGAGAGGAGAAGGGGGGAAGGAGAGAGAAGGGGCACTGGGAAGAGGGAAGGGAAGGAGCACCCTTGGGGCATAAAGTAAATAAGCTGGAATTAAAAAAAAAATAAGGGGGAAAATATTATAGATTTTTTTTCCTCTCCAGGAGTAGTTCTGAAAATGACACAAAACAAAACACGAAGACCCTGATAGGCCATCTGGAAGAGGCACTGAACTTCCCAGTTCTTTGAGCACATCAAGAGCGATCTTATCGAGCTAGCTAGCGTTCTCTCCTTTGACTCATGGGGTCTTTTAATCCTTAAGTCACCGCATCGGTAATGTTAAAATAGCTGGGAAGAATGGCTCACCCTTTGTTAAAAACAAAATAAAACAAACAAACAAAAGCAGACCTAACTTTTCAGGTTGGCTGGTTTCACCACCACTTGTTAGACGCGAAGGCTTTGATCTCTTCCAGGACTAAGCAGTGGTACGGGGAGTCAGTGTTGGGGAATTGAGCCCGTCGCCTGTAGAGCTATCACATGTATTTAATGCAACCCAGCTATTTAAACATTCTGGCTCACAGCCAGAAATGTTTAAAAAAGAGACCTTCAAAACGTGACCTTTAGCCCTAATACCAATCTTCCTTCCACACACCACACCTTTGGCTCCAGGCCCAGAACAGAAGCTGTCTCGAAGGAAAGGAGTGGTAGTTTCTTCAGGGAGAGGGAAGTCTGGACATTACTGTTGAAAAAGAGAGTTTCTCAGGTAAATTTGAGGACCAAGAGGCAGTTCTCTGAAGGGAAGAACTTAAGGGTGATGTTGACCTTAAGAGAGATCACAGTGAAGCTATTCACATGCCCCCGATTCTTCTGTGTCTATCCTGGATGGGGTCCTTCTAAGAATGCAGAACAGGAAGTGGTTATTGCCAAGACTGAGGATTAAATCTAACACTAACCTATACCGGCGGCAGTGCTATGCCACAGGAGAGATAGCTGCAGTTGTAATTAGACCATACGGAAGCTATTTTGAAGAATCTGTACGTGATATAAGTTTGGTATTTCTCTTCTCTTCTCTTATTTTAGGGGGCCAGAGGCTCTCTAATTAGTCACCAGAAGTAAATAAGGAACAGATACAGTCTGAATGCATGTGAATGACCTCATTATATGTTCATGTTTGGATTCTGCCCAAAGATTTGCTACTTTCAAGTGCTTCTTCTGTGTGATTTAGAAGCCTGAAGTCTGAGAAGAAATACAATAACTTAAAAGAATACAAATAGAGTTATGATTAGTTTGATTATAATGGGTTAAGTAGAATGGATAACTGAGTTTCATGGTTTTTAGAAATGTACAATAAAAGGAAACCTTGGGTTCTTTTGATTTTTTTTTTTTTTTTTGTAACAAAGAGAAGAACTAAGGATAACTGGCCTAGCTGGATAAAAAAGATAGTTTTTATTTTTGTCACATAAAACTGAAGTCCGTATTTGAAAAATCCACGGGTAACCTAAAAGCGGACACACTACTGAGACCATGTGCATTCAAACATAGGAAGCCGAGGCTGAGTTACAACGATGGTGTCTGTGTGGGAAACATCAGAGCTGTGAAGGAGGAGGCTTCCACGTGCTACTATAAAACTACCTGAATTCAGACATGAAATGTTAAGTTGGCTCCTAACTATATCATAATTACATATAGAAAGAAGACGTGGCAGTGAGATTTGGCAGGAACGTTGGATTATGATTAGCCAGTCGGTACTGATGACTCCTATGTTGCCTGAAGAAAATCATCTCACTTCAGGCATGAACAACAAGATTAATTATAGTGATTGTTTTTTGTTTCCTGTTCACTTTAAGTTTAGAGAGGGTAAGAAACATGACCCAAAGTCAGAAAGATGTAGAGCGTCCGAACTGCAAACCAACCCTCCTCCCCACTATTTCACAGCCACTGCCACAGCTGAATCAACAAGGGCTGGGATAATCAGGGAACGGAGAAGTTTTTGTTTTGTTTTGTTTTGTTTTGTTTTGTTTTGTTTTGAACTTGGTAGTGTCCAAATGAGCTTTTTAAAAACTGGGACATTCTCACTAAACACTTGGCAGTGTTCTGGAATAGAGGGCTGACACTAATTTTATAAAGAAAAATACAACAGGACAAAAAGTCTAGATTCTGTCAACCAAGGAGAATTAACTACCTAATGACCAATATCCAGTGCCTGGTGACTATTTCCCAAGCAGTAATATTCTAGAAGAGTGTCTTCTTTTTATAAGTTCATTCCTTTTAACCATTATTTTAAAAACGTGTGAATTCTGCCGTCTATAATGATGTCAGCCTCATAGTGGAGAAACATTTGAAGTAGGGGTTGAAGTCCTGCTTTTTAATCCAATCTTTAGTGCCCCTAGTTCTGTAGATTCTGTTCTGCCCAGCAGCCTTACTGCGTTTATTTGTTTAATTAGGGGAACCGTGATTGTCAGGGTTGGAAAGGTAAATAGCAGATAAACTCTCCATAACAATTGTCTGAAAGTTTGACATTGGTGGAGCTGTTGTTGAGGATTAAGGAGTACCATTTGGACCAAAAAACAGAATTCATTGGCTACAAGAAAACTCACCTTGGGTCCTGAATCTCATTAGATATGTGCTTTGCTAAGCACACCGATAGGCATTCAAACATCCTTTGATGAACATGGTTTCAGCTGGGCACAGTGACAAAAGGATGATTTGTTCTCTGCTCTCAAGAGAATCACTGTCTAGCAAGGGCAGGTAGGCATATGAGCAAATAGGTAGCTATATTCATTGATAAACCAGTGCTATAACAGAGACTTTACATGACTTTGGAAAATGCACAGATGATATTATTGCCAACGTTGGTGGGATTATCTTGTGGCTGGATTTGTTGAGCCTAAAATCTTCCTACTTAAAACAAATTGACCCTCTGAAATTACAAAGTTAAATAATAGATAATGTAACTCATGCTTTTGAAATTTGAAAGGTTTATGTATTTGTCTTCTGGCAGGCATTAGACAATGGGGTGTTCGGCTCAGGGTTTCTAGGGCAAATTCATAGACCCTGTCAGTCAGGGCCGCAGTCACTTGGACCACCATTGCTTAGATGATCAAGTTTCAACATGGATTCTGTGGGGAGGAGGTTCCCATTTCTTCCCAGCTGTTGGCAGAGACCTTACTTGCTGGCCAGTTACTTCCTTCTGGGCTCCTTGAGTGTCTTGAGGACATAGCGGTTTGCTTGGCTCAGAGTAAGAAAACCAAGAATGGCAGTGAAAATGGGGTTGCAGTCCTGCTTGACTCCAGCTCTGCCTTATTCTGCCCCGAGTTCACTAGTGAAATGACCCGGATACTCTTGGAAAGCACCAAGAACAGAATTTAATGTGTGTGTTAATTGCCACCATGTAACTTATATGAAGTGAATCTTTTCAAATTATCCTTTTTCAGAAGGTCCTTCCAAACCATTTCTTTTTCTCTACATTATTCACTTGCTTGGAGCTAGAAACATCAACATCCTACTTCAAAATTGCTTTTGTGCTCAATCATCTTGGCAATAAGTCATTTTGCAAATTCATTTGTATAGACAGCAAACACCATTGTCTGGCCTTGAGGACTGGTTGTATATGTGTGTGTGTTTTTAACATTTAGCAACAGTGATCAAATTATTGGTCCCTGGATGGAGAGTGGAGTCTTCTTGACAGCTAAAGGGACGGTCCAGTGTGCACAGGGTCTGTTGGTGCTTTCTCTGAACGTCCTCTCTTAAGCTGGGCTGAGCCTTGTGCATCCTGTAGGGGTAAACTTGTAGTGTAGTGGTATTTTCCAGGCTCTTCCCTGCTCCTGCACGCACGCTGTGTAGACCACGCACAGCCAGCGTCACCTTGTACCTCCTTCTGCAGGTTTGAACACTTAACAGCATCATGCCACAATCCATGCTTTCATTGCATTATGCTGGCTGCTGAGTGCTCACCGCTCAGCTTAACTGCCCCATTTTGGCTTGGTTATTGTATACAAAAGAAAAGCAGCATGGACACATGTTCCTCCTTTGTGTTGAAGGACATCCTCCAAAACAATGCCTTCCCAAGCTTGGATGCTTGTATACTTTAAAAGTCGGGTTTTGCCCTGTCATGCACTGTTAGAATCCACCGATTTCCCCTTGCTGCTCTCAAGCGCTTACAGCCGAGGGCAGCAGAGCTTTGTCCTCTCGGCCTCTCTGGTGATTGCCTATGGCAGAGAGCACAATGCCTCAGTGTTTGCTCCTGATGTGGTTCATTAGACCTTGAGCAGCTGCTCATGTCCATTAACAGTCACTTAAGCAGCAGGTTGGGGAGGCTGAGCCGCTATGAGCTAACACCGAGACTGGGAGCTAGGAATAGAGAGGGCCACCCGCCAGGACCCGGCATAACACCATGTCAAACTGGAGCACATCTGTTTTCAAATGACATAATGTTATCGACTGGTTTTTATATATGGTCGGCACAACATGTGTGCGTACCTGCGTGTGTGTGTGTGTGTGTGTTCATGTGTGTCAGTGTATTCGTGGCGGTTTGCATGTGAAAGTTGGAGGACAACTCTGGGTTCCATTCCCCAGGTGCCCTCCCGGCTTTGTTTGAGGTAGGGTCTCTCAGTAGCCTGAACTTCACCAAGCAGACTAGGCCCATTGGGCATTGGGCATCATGTATCCTCCTTCCTCTACCTTCTAGCTTGCCATTGCTGGGATTACAAGACTACACCACCAGTCTGGGCCCTCTGCCTGGAATCTAAGCATCTGGGCTCAAGGCCTTAGGCTTGCACAGCAACCCCTTTGTTGACTGTGACATTTCCTCGACCCTGGAATGTGTCTTAACACAAGTTTTGCCCGAAATCGTTTAAGTGGGCTTACTTGTAGGTTGTGTGGCTGCTGACAGGGCGTCACTCCTGAAGCTGACCTACCTAGCCTTACGTGGGCCGGACTAACGGATTATAAACCGGATGCACCCTTCTTATGCTGCTTCATCCCAGCCACTAGTTGATAGGTTTGTCAGGTGGGACACATCATCCAAGTCTCATGTGTGTGCGTGTGTTTATGTGTATACATCCGTGTACAGGCACATGCAAATGTGTGTCCATATGTATATGTTTGTGGGACCAGAGGTTGAAAACAGATGCCTTCCTCTGTCCCTCTCCACCTTATTTTTGAGGCAAGATCTCTCGCTCAGCACAGAGCTAGGAAATCTAACTCTGGGTTCCATTCCCCAGAATGGAATACCAGGTCAGTGAGCTTCAGGGACACTCTGTCCCCGCCTCCCCTGCACTGAGGGGAAAACACAGGCATTCTTTGTATGAAGGTTCCTGGGATCTGAACTCAGGTCCCCATGCTTATGTGGCCAAAACTTTAGGGGCTGAGCCACCTCCCCAGCCCCCATCCTCTCATTTTCCACAAAGCAAGGGAAATAAAAGAAGTAAGCCAGAAGAACACCAGATGCAGCTTAAAGCCTACAAATTATTCACAGACTTGAGCTTCTTTAAGGCTCTATTTTAAGGCGCAGCACTTTTTATATTTGTTTCAACGGGAGGGTTAGAGGATTAAAAAATGCTTAATTGATGGAAGGTAGGCGTGGTGACTCCCCCCCCCCCCACACCTCCTCTACTCAGCTAAGCTAAAAAGGAAAGCAAGCCCATTCAATTCTCAGCCACATCCACATCGGGAGGACATTATTGCATGAGAAAGAAAATCCTTTGAGCCATCGGGGTTCTCCACTGCCTACTTTGATAAGCATATGTGTGTCTAATTCTAATTACTGAGGAATCAACCTTCCAATCTACAAACACTTAAAAAAAAAAAAAAAGCTGGGGGGAGGCCAAGATAGCCTCCCTCTAAACAAGAGTCCTGTTAAGGGTCTCTTTTCAGGTTGAACAGTGGACTTTGCCCAAGCACGGCCAATAGCATCTGAAGTAATGGTTATTAAACAGCATGGTTAATTTAATAATTATCTGTTTTACTGGCCCTATGAGGGTCCCCTATGTTGCCCCCCCCCCCGCCCGGGATGCAAGGGACCACCGGGCGCCCACAGCCCTTCATTTCCCCAGCAGGAAGCTGTGCCCCTGCTAACTGAGGTGTGGGGGTGTGGTGATGACCACACCTGGCAGCAGAGCGTCTCCAGTCTCCGGGGGGACCAGGGCTGAGGAGCCCTCTCACGCGGCTCTATGCAGCTGGCGCAGCAGAGGGAGCCTGGACTCCAGTGGAGGAGGCTGGGAGCTCAGGTCTCTGCTGCATTCCGAGGAGCCCGGGGCTGCAGCCGCCCGGTGAAGTTCCCAGCACACACTCAGCCGCGCTGCTCGGCACGGTCAACTGTGGGTGAGCCAGCAGGACGACCACAAGGAGAGCGGGAGAGCGATCCCATTTCGCTTTCTTAGAGAAAGGGCTGAGAAATGAGCTGCCCAAGGAAGCTGGCAAGGAGGAGAGCGAAAGGCAGATTTCCTGCCAGCAGCTAAGTTGTAAAATTGCTTTGGAGGCTACCCAGGGAGCGAGCGTGATAGAATTGATAAGAGCAGCGCGAGCCTTGTTTCTGAGCAAAGGCATGCCCGGCTGCACTTGAGTCGGGGCGGCGCAGGAACGCTGCCTGCGCCTCCTGCAACTATCTGTGGCTGAAGAAAGGAAAAGAGCCCAGAAACACAATTGCAAGGGGGATCCCTGAAAGAAAAACTCATTCACCCCCAAAGAAGGGGAGCAACAACCCAGCTGGCCTGTGCGTTTTTAGAAGGAGAATCCCTCAGGTATGTTTTCTTTACCTCTCGCCGAGCTGCCTCATCTGCATGAGATTTAGCCTCTGCCGCTGCCTGCACCCCCATGATTCTCTCCTCTCTGCACTTTTGAATCCCAACCCCGTGGTTCTCTCCGTGTGGAAGATGGCCCCGTAAAAAGCTCGCCCTTCCAGGCTCCTCATCCAGACGATTTCTTGGTTATCACGGTCTTCTCGACCCTTACTTTATTTTGAACGCAGCGCGATAACTGTTTGCTTACTTTGCAGTCAACTTTCAGGGGGAATTACTGCATAAGAGCAAACAAGGTTGGGATGAAAGTCGGGGTCCTCTTTAGTCCCTCGAGGTTTGGGGATGGGTGAAAATGAAAGTCAAACAGAGATGAAAAGTTGAGAGCTTCTAGGAAAGGGTTAAAAGCCAAGCCTGCTGTGCTGTCACCTAAGTGTGTGCAGCCCAGCCTCAGGTCTGGGGCCAGCTGAGCTTTGGGATGCTTCTGTCTACCCAAGGCTGTGCCAGTACCTTGGGGGTGATGATCCCAAAGATTTACTATCAAGAGGTGAGACTGCTTGGTTCTGTTTTTACAACTGTTCTTTGGCACGGAAAGAGGCAGTCTTAAAAAAAAAAAATTGAAGACCCATCTACATGAGTAGCGCCAACTTCTGCAATTACGTCATCAACATACTTGTATAATAAAGAGAAAGACCGGGCAACAGTCGCACCTAGGCGACGTGACAAAGCTGAAATTCATCTTTTCCCTGAGGGCTTTAGAGAACAACAGGAAAGAGGTGGGTGGACAATGTGCAGAAGAATTAGTTTAAAAAAAACAAAAAAACAAAAAAACAAAACTGTGTCTTTGGAGTCGTGAGTGAAAGGTTCCTAAGGAAAGAATTTTGCCATTTTTGACTCTTGAGTACTTTCACAAAAGTGGCTGAAATCGACAACAAATTGTACGCATGCATGTGCATTTAAATGAGCTTTTCTGGAAAGAAGGAAAAAAAAATAAGTGAAAAGTTACATCTTGTGAATATAAAATATTTTCTAGATTTCCTGCATGCTTTTGCCAGTGTGACAATTTTATCCTAAAGCTTTAGAACATTGACTTTTAATTGCTGTTTCTACTTTTTTTTAAAAAAAATTATATGTCAGCTGCTATAGATTAGGGCCAAATGAGGCTTAAGTGATCAGTTGAATACCTTTTTCCATAAGGGAAATCATCACTCTGTTCTTGTAAAAACAAGCTCCTTTATTTATTTTTTATTTTTTTGCCAACTGGCAGCAGTCTGGAGTACTGAGTTGGGCTTCTCACCAAAATGAGGTAATGAGCTGTTACAGAGCCCTTCTTGCTGTAGTAGAATACACTAGAAAAGGGTGGCTACCTACGGGCAGGCAGCTGTGGAGATCACTGGGACAGAAGATGGACAAAGTGTTCATCTATGCGAGTGGAAAGCACTGTGTATTTCTTGTATGTTGACGTGTAGTGAGGCACAGGTTACCCATCTGTAGGTGAGACATCCCAGCAGAAAGGTAATAATAATTTCAGAGCATTGTTATAAATGCGTACTTTTGAAACTAACACGCTGATACCAAACTGGATAAAGAATATTTGAATCTCATAGGCAAATGAGAACTGCCTTTCCAAGCTAGTTTGTTTTCAAACCACGTGGAATTTGGTTGGGACTCAGTTTGGTAGACTTATGGACTTAGATCTGAGGGAGGCTAGCTAAGGAAAGGCAGGGTTTTGTTTTGTTTTTTTCTAAGTGGTTATTTGCTGTTGGCCTTTCATCAGATTTGGAAATGTCTCCCAGGAGTGTTCAACTACTATACACCTGTGAAATCAGTGTTCATGCAGGTGAGTAGGAGATAGATGTGCTAAACAAGCCCAGAAACATCACTTTTCACGTGTTTCTTATTAACCACATCAACCAGTTTCTTCCTAGACCCTACAATACACCCTGAAGCTCCTATTCTTTCAGTGTCTAGCAAGAAAGTATGTGGCAACCAGAATGTATTGCTTAAAAACCCATGGTTCATTGCAGGCAGGTGCAAGTGTAGAGGTTCCTTTTGGAAAGACAAATCACTCTACGTATGTTTGTGTGGGGTCGGAAGTGATTGATGGCAGGGTCAGTGGAGATGAGAACACTTGGGTTCTTCGTTCATTTTGGGCCAGCCAGTGTCTTGGAATATCCACACATGAGGCTCCAGCACTTTCCTCTCCATCCTCCTCTCAGCTAATGTAATACAGACACCCTCCCTGAGTTTTCGGAGGCATAGTGACCCCTGTATATACGGCCCACTGTATATGGTTCCCCGTATATAGTCTCCCCTATATATAGTGCCCATTCTATATAGTTCCCTCTGTATATAGTGCCCCCTGTATTTTGTTCTAGTCTTTTTTCCTTTTTTTAAATAATTTTTATTAATTACACTTTATTCACTTTGTATCCCCCCACATCCCCCTTCCTCCTCCCCTCCCAATCCTCCCCTCCCTCCCCTTTCTCCACGCATGTCCCTCCCCAAGTCCACTGATAGGGGAGGCCCTCCTCTCCTTCCTTCTGATCCTAGTCTATCAGGTCTCATCGGGAGTAGCTGCACTGTCTTCCTCTGTGGCCTGGTAAGGCTGCTCCCCCCTTAGGGGGAGGTGACCAAAGAGCAGGCCAATCAGTTCATGTCAGAGACAGTCCCTGTTCCCATTACTATGGAACCCATTTGGACATTGAACTGCCATGGGCTACATCTGTGCAGGGGTTCTAGTTTATCTCCATCAATTGTCCTTGTTTGAAGTATCAGTCTCAGAAAAGACCCCTGTGTCCAGATTTTTTGATTCTGTTACTCTCCTTGTGGAGCTCCTGTCCTCTCCAGGTCTTATTATTTCTTACTTCTTTCATGAAATTTCCACACTCTGCCCAAAGGTTGGCCTTAAGTCTCAGCATCTGCTCTGATACCCTGCAGAGGGTATCAGCCCTTCAGAGGCCCTCTGTGGCAGGCTTCTGTACTGTTCCCTGTTTTCTCCTTCTGAGATCCATCCTCTTTGCCTTTCTGTATGGGGATTTGAGCATTTAGCCAGAGTCCTCCTTCTACTGTCTGTTTCTGGTTTGTATTCCTTCAGTCATATAACATTTACTATGCCAGAATTTTCCCCAAATTATTAAGTGCATTCTAAATTTGTTTCTAGAGTGCACCTCTGCAGATTGAAAGCTGTTGTCTGATTGTATCGTAGCTGCCACCCAGGATCAACTTACTTGGTCATGTACATTTAGAACACGGTCACTCAAGTGCTAATTGCAAATTTGCAAGATCGAATTCGTGTCTTTTGTTATTGTTGGAAATCATTTCTGGACCCACGGTTATCTGTGTTTGGATGAAAAGGCTCTAATTCCTTTCCAGCTGTTTTTAAAAGAGGGTTTATTAATAGCCCTCTCAGCCTGTAGCTCGGAGCTTGCAGAAGACTTAATACCTGGTGCTGGAATTGCCACATAGATAACAAATACCACAGCAGTGTTTGCTTAGCTTCCGGCCTGTTAAAATCAAGTCAGAAAGAGCCATGGAGATGGCGCTGCAGGTACAAGTGCTTGCCAACAAGCCTGAGGACTCGAGTTTGACCCCTGGGATCCACGTGATGGAAGGAAGGAACTGATTCCCACAAGTTGACGTCTGGTCTGTATGAACACCCCACGGAACACACATGCCCCCTCTCCAAACACACAGATAATTACATTAAAATATGTTAGATAAAAAATAGTTAGGCGGACAGAAGAAGGTCTTCTAACCTCCACAGTGGAAGTTTCCCAGAGGAAATGTAAGCACCATGAGGACAAACAGAGTCCTCTGTCCTCTGCTTGTAAGGGTGGCTGTGAGCCAAGACACAGGCACACTTCCTGCCTCTTTGCATATTTTAGTTACAGTGTACCTGCTAGCCTTAGCACGCAAAAATCATTATAGCCTGCTTGCAGTTCATGTTTTATATTGCTCTTCCTGCATAGAGAGTTAGAAAATATTTTGTAGAAATAAAGACTGGATTATAAGATCAACTGAACCTAATAAATCATAGTAAGGACTTTTATGTTTAAAGATAATCATGCAACGTGAGTTGCCATCTCAGACACTTTCTTTCCCCTGAGAATTCTGAAGTCCCACCTTTCATCCCACTCCACTTCCCATAGTCAGTCTCTGCTGGCTCCCATCCTGTTCTGGGCAAAACAGAATTTATTTCTTAGCATTTAGAATCTTAGAATCTGGGTGCAATCTGCCTTTTTTTTTTTTTTTTTTTGATAGAGAAAAACTGTTTTTGCATGAAAATATTTTACTTAGCATGTTTTATAACTGGAAACAACATTCTCTGAGAATAGCTTTCCCAGACACATGCAAAACACACACACACACAACACACACACAACACACACACACACACAGAGAACAAAATGTTGGACAGAGATGACTTTGTGTGTGTGTGTGAATATTTATTTACTTTTTATTTACACATATATGTGTACATACTTGTCTCTAGGTGTGCCACAGGCATGCAAGAGCAGGCCATAAGAAGGCATCAGATCCCCAGGAACTGAAGCTGTAGGCAGTTGTGCTTAGACTGATGTGGGTCCTGGGAGCTGAACTTGAGTCCTCTGCAAGAACAGTAAGTGTTCTTAACTGCCGAACCATTTCTCCAGCCCCAGCTTTATTGTTTTGTGTGTAGGAAAAGCTGGTAACTTAGGTGTGGTCAGTGAGGGCACTTTCCAAGAGGGAACAAAGCCTCAGGGATGCTGGCTGGGGGCCAGGTGTGTTTTGAATCATGCCATTACTAACTGGCACATAGTTCTTTAAAACTGGGGGGGGGGGATGTGCTATTTATCAATGAAAACTCTTGCATAGCAGTTTCAAGTGAAGCCTGCCTAGATGACTAATGCCACATTTCAGCTGGAGTCCAGCAGGAAACAGAAATATATACTGTAAAAATCCTGGCTCACTCACTAGCTAGGTAATCTTTGGGCTTTGTTTTCCTTTCTGTCTTATCTTGACTCTGTCTGGGTCTCTGATGCAGAAGACCATCTCTAGTTGCACAGGGCAGGGATTTTATAAGCTCATCACTGCTCAGATTCTATAGGGTGGACTCCATTGGGCGAGGTAGCAACAGAGTTTGTTGCCTATGCTTTGATTTCCTAACAGGCTGGAAAATGTGTAACTAGTCTGTGCCTGTCTGGTGGAGTGAGGAAGCAGTAATCTTCTGTTTAGGTTTGGGTTGAAAGTTTTCAAATTATTTTTCTTCAAACAACAGGGCAGAATATTAGATTATGATGTAATAAATTACATGCAGTTAGTGTTCAAGGAGGATGTACGCAGCGACCCAACAGACACCAGCAAAATCTATGTGTGCTTAATCCCCTCATATAAAATGCTGTCGTATTTTCATACAACGTAAATGCATCCCCCATTTAGGGGGGTGTAATGTGTAGTTCTGTAATGTGGCCCTCGAGAATATAAATGCTGTAGAAACTATGGGCACACGGGATTGTTTAGGGAACAATGACAGGAAATCAATTGTGCCTGCTCACTGAAGGCAAAAAGTTGAAATGCTTTTGGTCTGTAGTCAGTCGAGTCTGTGGACACAGGAGCTGTGCCTACAGAGCCAGCTGTGTCTCAGAGAAAACCCTGTATCTGTGAGTCAAAACACATTTTTCTGCAGCTTCAATTGATGTTAAAAACACTTCTTTTGGCCAACAAGCAAATGGTAAGCCTGGTATGGTGGTACATTTCTGTGATCCCAGTATCTGGGTGGTGGAGGCCGGAAGATCAAGAGTTCAAAGCCAGCCTGTTATATAATGAGTTCATGACCAGCCTGGGTTCTTAGACCAAAAAGGAAGACATGGTGATAGACATTTTACTATCCATTTTTAGAGTCATTCATAGAAAGCTGTTTCTAAAAATGAAATCTATGTGCATCCTGGGCAGCCTTGCTATCTGGGTGTGCAAACTCCATGAACACACCCAAGAAAAAAACACGCTGCAGAGGCTCATGGCTAAAGAGGCAAACTTAGCTAGCAAAGCACCAGAAATCTAAAGTTAATCCATATTTCCTATCAGTTTTATAGGAGGTTGACTAGAAGAACCCGAAATACATAGATCAGTTTATACATATAAAAAATAAAATACGATTCTTAGAAAGCGGCCTGTGAGATGGGAAAGTGTGCTTACTTACACATTCATGTGTTGATATGCTATTGGAAGATAACGGATGCGCATAACGACGCTTGTAGGAACTGATAAATGGTCTCCTTGGTTACACACTAGTTAGTGTCAACGTATTTGATCTCTGTGTCTATTTCATCTTGAACCTCATCCAGTCATCCACTGCTTCTACCTTCTTCTAGACTGGGTGACCTAAATTTCATGACTGGCCACCCCATTTCTTTCTACTGAAGAAGTCAAGAGATTGCAGCAGCTTCTCCTGGCTGATTCCTCTTCCTGAGTTGCTCGTTTTGGGAGGCTCTCGTCTCCTTGTGCTCAGGGCTCTGTTCCCCGATGTGCCTCGTATGCCCTCGCCAATGTGCATTCCTCCCCCGCCCCGTTATGCTTTACTTTGCTGTCACCACCCAGCCCGTGTCCTCATCATTTTATTCTTAGAACATTTCCCCAATCTCCCAGTCTTTCTGTCTGCGACGACACCTCTTTTGAGCATCTGCTCTGCATGTGCCTGACAAGTTCATTGTCCTAAAAAAAAGATGTCATGACACACATCACTGTCCTCAAAAGTTCCCACGGGCACCTCTGTGTATTTAAAACAAAGCTTAAAAGCCAGACAAAAGGCACAGCGGTTAGAGCCCTCGATGCATAATCATCATGAGGCTCGGAGTTCAGATCCACAGAACCTCTGTAAATGTTGGGGGAGGGGAGGGCATAGGTCTGGACCCTAACCTACAATTCCAGACTTCCAGGAGGAGAGGATGGATCCACAGAGCAAGCTGTCTAGTCATGTGTGAAGACCCCACCTCAGTCAGTATCGTGGAAGAATAAAGAAAGATGTTTCTGAACAGCCCCCTTTGGCTTCCAAATACAGAGAAACATGTTGCCCCCCCCCGCCCCAAAAAGAACCATGGATACGCACACAGATGTAACAAACACAAACACACTGAAAGTGTGAAAAATGAAGTAAAGCATAAAATATTTAGTTTTTAAGAAAACCTTATTTAGTTTTTTTTTTTTAAAAAAAAAAAAAAAAAACAAAAAACCTTCTTTTACAAGCACGTCCTAGCCTACTCCCTTAGCTTGGCTTCCTAACCCTCTTCCCTAATCCCTGCACAGGTTGTCAGATTCCAAACACTGGCATGCTGCAAAATTTCATGGCACGAAGCAACTTTTCTAACTTAATGACAAATCAAATACTTTATCGTGAGGTTTTCCTATGGTTCTGACTTGAAGTTCAAATTATTATGGCTTTATTGTAGTTTTCATAAAAATAGTCCTGGCTACATTACAACCCCCTCAGTATAGTGTCTATGCAAAATTTGCTCTCTCTCTCTCTCTCTCTCTCTTTTGACAGCTTAAAGATCATTCCTCCCCACAGTATTCACAAGAAATGATTAAAACAATAAATGCTGAGTGTTCAGTAAATGCCAACTGGAATTCACAGTTGTCTTCATGCTATCTAGCATCTTTCTATACAATGATCTACCCAGAAATGTGTTTGATTTTGTATTTAATTTCCATTAAGTATTATCATCAGTTATTAGGGGGTAAAAAGCAGCAAATGGAGAAGAAACCCTGCTCTACAGAGTAGGAGATGGTAAGAAATGAAGTCAGCAATACATCTCAAGCTTTACTGTGTCCTAAGATAGTCATGACCTCAGAAGCTACAGGTAGGGCAAATTGGAATAGTTTTGAACAGCCTGCTTTGGATGAAATCTATGGCCCTGGGGTCCCTACAGGCACTCTCATGTGCTTTTCACGGTATGCAAGCAGCAAATCCCAATGGTACTAGAGTACCAGCTGGTGGAGGAAAGTCAAGCCTGTGAGCTGCCTTTGGAAGGGTCTGAAGAGCAACCATGATCCAGTCACATTGTTTGGAAGGCCTGACTTCAGGAGGCAGCAAGCAAACCATGGGCTCTCAAACACACCAGCTAAATGCCAAAGAAATACAGGTACATGACAAGTGGAAAGTGGATATGCTGTAAGAAGCTGCTTACTTAGCTCTGTCTAGGTAACCACTAAGTCACCTTAGAGGCCACATCAACTCCTTAATGCTGTTTGTTCCCTCTGCTTGCTTGCGGTTTCTGAGAAGAAGCTCTACTTTTCATCTTCAGCTTGATTTTTGTAGTAACAATGTTTTCTATCGATTTCATACCAAATGCCCCACCTCCTCTTATCTAAGACTTCTCAGGCCGACTTTAGATGACGTCAGCTGCAGTCTAATTCTCTCCTACTCCATTTACTTTCACGACACATCTCCCCCAATGGTGCCTGCTTTACAGCACACAGCTCTCTGTGTGACCAGCAAGAGCCACGGTTACAGTAAAATGTCAAGGAATCCTTCAATACTCTGTTTTCTTTTTTCTGGATGCAATTCTGAGGGTACCTGATTATTCTGAAATGGTGCCATTTGTCCCTACCTCAGCCTTTACCTGCAACCTACACCTTCCTGGTTGTTTTTGGCTCAGAATCTGAAGCCAATCCTATGAGCACGAAGAGTATATTTTTGAGAATGCAGAAAAAAATAAAATAAAATCCACAAAATGCGGGACAAAGTTCAAATCCTGCTAGAGTTACGAAATTCTAGACACCATCTTTAAATTTCCTTTGGAGTCTGAAGAAATGTCTTGTCAAGCAGCCATGGTTTCTAGACGTCTGTTTTTGAGTTGATCTTTCACCATGTGAACTTAGTCTTTTAGTTCAATTATTGAAACGTAAACAGGAGATAAGGTTAATACCACATAAAAATAGACTGAGCAACAACAGTTGTTTATATTCAAATGCAAAAAGTTATTACCATATGTGTCGAAATTAGCGATAAAGATAATTCGAAATTTAATGAAGAAACATCACGAACTAATAAGGAATTGAGACTTGGTGAACCGTTAACTAATTTGCAGCAGGAGCTTTAAGAAAAGATAAACGTAATAGGTACTTGTAAGGAAGATGCTATTAATAAATTAAGACCCGAGAGCTGTCTATGCGGCTCAGTCGGAACAGGCATTTGCTGCCAAGCCTGATAACATAGGTTAGATCAAAGACCTCACGTGTAGTGGGAGAGGACCGACTCCATGCACATACACATACAGTAACAATAATACTACTAATGATAACTACATAAAGAAATGTAGAAAGAAAAGACTTGGCATCTTACATGTAACACTGAGCTCTCTATATTAGTTTGATGGCATGGAAAATCCTTAAAACTTCTTGCAAAATTATCGCCTTTATTCAAGATTAATAATGGTATGTTCAGTATTTCTGGCGATCTGAAGTTGATTAGCTAGTGTCCTGGATACGTGAAGCATTCCCTAGGCAGTTCAATGGTACATTGTCAGTGATAAGGGATGGTTGTACATACGGGGGTGGGGGTGGCAATTCTATTTCATTTTGGAGTTAATAGAGACGATCCTCTGGAAAATAATTCATCATGTACATAGTGGATGTCGGCACTGAGAAAAGTATTCTAAGAACCCACACCTGGGTTCGCACACATCCTTGAAGTAGATTGTAGTCGTGCCAAAGCTATCATTTTCCCAGAAAAGCAATTCATAATGAGTATACTACTTAAGGGAAACTAGAGCAGCTGAAAGCCTTCGCTTCCCATATTCCTGAGTGCTAGCGGTTCTGAGGACTCAGCAATTGGCTGTGGAAGTAGATGTGCAGATCTATCATGAGCCATGGTGGAAAATGCTCAGTATAAAACATGGCCACCAAATCCATACAGTGGAGACCCCAGCAAGCTGTAGTGACAGTGCTCAAATTTCCTCTTTTTGCTGTAAGGCTTAGGTTATCGGAGGGGGAATCTTTGTACCTTTCTGATGGAGAAAGGTAGATTTGGTCTCTGAGGATGCTCTTTTTATTCTACTGTGACTGTTTATACAACACGCAGAATGTGGGGTTGTTTTTCTGGGTTAATCACAGAGCTATGAATAACATACTATTAGACCAACTGTGTCTATGTGGGTTTAACAGGTATGGAAGCTTGAAAACTTGGCTTTTCTGGTGTGTCTCTGTCAACAATCACTCCCTTTGAATTTCTATTGCTGATCTCTGCCTTCTCCTGTACTTATCACTAGATTGTGAGATTTCATATCGGTGAGATGCTTATATGTGTTAAGTACAGGTGAGAGGGAAGATCACTCCGGTAGATTAAAATGGCTCTAATGTGATACAATGTGACGACTGACTATTTTACGAAAAGATGTATCTTAATACTTTAGATAAGGGACAATATATGATATTATGATTCTCAGCCAAAAACAATTCAGTCAGAGGAAGTGTTTGGGTTGAAATGATATCCAGTCCTGAGTGGAGATCGAGGCCTTTGTGTTTTGACTTAAGAAGCCCTGGCAAGAGGTATTAGGCTCTATGGAAGGAAGAAAACAAGACCTCCCATCAAAGGTTCTCTCACTCCTGTTATTAAAAGGGAAATGAAAATAAGTAATAATGAGTTATAAAAGCCAGTATTGTAATAGGAATGGTCCTACAAGAAGTTTAAAGTATATTCTATCCAAGCAAAGTAGGTAAAAAGCTGGCTTCAATTTTTCAAAGTAGGTAAAAAGTCACTTCAATTTTTGTATATTATGGAGTACATGCACATGTATGTATGTCTCTCCATGTGTATGTGTGTGTAAAAACCTCTTTCCAGATAACCCTACTATCTGATCTTATAAAGCATGGAGACTATTATTTTTTTTCACTCTTCATCCCTCATCCTAGTACAGATCACAACGACTAACTGTTGCCCGGTAATTAAAACGTTGGCCTCTTCTTATTGCTAGAAAGTTTAAAATCGCTTTAATTCAAATCTAGGTTTTTAGCTAGTTTGATCTCCCGTAAATCTGCCTTCATCATCTCATTGTGAAAGCATTCAGCACTGACAATCATTCAGGCACTGGGGACATGAATGACTCAATTCTACCCTAGAAGCTTATAGTCATATGGGAAGAGGAAGGCGACAATGTCAGATATAGTCTTAGTGAAAAGTCATAAAGCAAATTGGGCTGTTCCTGAATTCAAACACTGCTCAATATTTTGGAATCTGTTAAATACCTTCTCTTCAAATTATGATCAGATAGTTCTTATCTGAATGCTATGTCTTGATTTGTACTCATCAATAAAGGCAAGGTTATATGACCTCAATTACAATCTTGAAAAACTGTCTGCAGAATCTGATTGATGAGCATTGCTTAATTGCTTAGAAAAAAAAAAAAAAACAACCTAGGAAATCTTTCTTGGTTTCTACCCGAAAGAATAACTCAATAGTGAATTCAAAGATAAGAATGGAAAAAATACCTTTAAGAAGGTCTCAAGTGTACCCAGCAGGTCAGTAGCCTTAAGTTAAGAATAACCGCTCCTCAAATTTGTCCTTAAGATTACAGATTTAATCTTAGGACAATGTAAAAACATTTGTGCTCAGTTCACGATGCCTTGTAGAGCCTACTCTTTTTTATTCTGTTTCATACAAAAAAAATTGACTACATATTGGACAGTAAGGCATTTCTTAATGTATAAACTGTAAGCAATCACAAAATATTTCCAAGTACTACTGATGTCAAGTTCCTTGGAGAACTGGCAATTTGTCTTCTTCAAAGTTGGGTTATATGGGTTTGTAAGTCAGTAACCTTACATTAATTTATCTGTTTGCCAAATTATAATTCATTGGATTAATTCACAGCTGGGTCGGTGTGGACCACAGTGGGCAGCCAGGACTGTGCTCTTGAGGTGCTTTGTGAGGAGCTGTTCTTGGTGCTGATAAGCACTGCCATGGTCTTTGTCTTAGTCTTCTGTTACTGTGTTGAAACAACAGCCCCTAACAGCTTGGGGTGGGAAAAGGGTTTATTCCACTTACATACTCTGAATCACAATCCATTAGGTCATCAACAGCAGGAACTCAAATGGGCAGGAACCTGGAGGCAGGAGCTGATGACAAGGTTCCTGCTTACTGTTTCTTCTTAAAGATATGTTCCTCATGGCTTGCTCAGCCCCCTTTCTGATAGAACCCATGACTACCAGCCCAGGGGTCCAATGGGCTAGCCTCTCCCAAATCAATTATTAATTAAGACATGCAAGGAGGACCCTAGGGAAGATGCTTAATTCTCATTCGGAAAGAAAATAGACACTGGAAGCTGATGAAGAAGAAACAGGATGGAAGCCTACCATAAATGTCCTCTGAAAGACTCCACCCAGCAAGGGATTGAAGCAGATGCTAAGACTCACAGCCAAACTTTGGGCTGAGTGCAGGGAGTCCTAGGAAAGAGTGGAGGAATAGAAGGACCCAGAGCAGACAGGAGCTCCACAAGGAGACCAACAGAGCCATCAAATTTGGGCCCATGGGGGCCTGCAGAGACTGACGCATGAACCAAGGACCAGGCATGAAGAGGAGCTAGACCCCCTGCTCAGATGTAACTGATAGGCAGCTCAGTCTTCTTGTGCATTCCCTAGTAAGGGTAGAAGGGGCTTCTCTCAGCTAGACCCCGTGGCCAGCTCTTTGCTCACTTCCCCCTGGTGGGGAGGAAAATTGCCAGGCCACAGAAGAAGAGGATTCAAGCAGTCCTAATGAGACTTGATAGGCTGGGGTCAGATGGTAGGGAAGGAGGGCTCTCCCCTTTCTGGGAAATAGGGGAGGGAAAAAGGGGGAAACGATAAAAGGAAGGTGGGATCAGGAGGGGGCTACAATCAAGATGTAAAGGTAAAAATAAAGGTAAATTTAAAGAAAAGAAAAAGAGAAAAGGAAGAAAAGGAATGCCCTACAGGCTTGCTCGGTCTTGTGCAGGCATTTTCTCAGTTGAGGTTCTCTCCTTTCTGATGACTCTAGCTTGTGTCAAGTTGACTTTAAAGCAAACTCACCAGCATCATCGTCCATGTCAGAGTTGTGACAAATATGACTTGCCCTTCACCAATGAGGCAGTGTGCTCACTTAGCCATGGCAGAACCCATTCAAAAGGGCAGCAGACACGACAGCAATGATGCGGCTGACCCTCACACACACTCGCCTTTTCGTCTTAAAACAATTCTCTGTGCTTTAAAAAAAATTACCTGAAAAAAGTCAAAGTACATTCTTCATCCTTCTGCCCCACATGCCAATGCGTTGTCACTCTCAAAGCCTTACAGATATCTCAGAAAAGTAACAGACTAAGGGCATGTCACCAATGGCGTTCTTGACTCACCCTTGCAGTAGACTAGGTAAGGACTGAGCATCTGAGCACACGGGGCAAAGGAAGAAGTTACTAAGTCAGGAAAAGTACACCTGGGAGATGAAGGTTTGGTGATGAAACGTGTTTCGCAAACCTGTCCCCTTCACTTCCACCATTCAGGCCAGTGAATAAGAATTGCATTAATGGCTACTGGACATTTCATTCAAGATGATCATCTGCAGGCATGGGTGGGTCTTCACAGGAAAAATGATTTGCAATTAAGTCTCACTAATATGTAACTGGGAGGGTATGAATAAGAGTGAAGTAAAATGGCGGGTTTGCATGAAAATGTCATAATGAAACTCATTACTGTGTATGATAATTAAAATTTAAATAAAATCACTGGAGCTGGAGAAATGGACCAGCAGTTGCAGAGGACATAGGTTCAGTTCCCAGCACTTACATCAGGCAGCTCACAGATGCCTGTGACTCTAGCACCAGAAGATCTAAAACCCTTTTCTGGCCTTCACAGGCACATGCTCTCAGTTGCCCATACCCACTCACAGACACACACACACACACACACACACACACACACACACACACACACACACATACACACACACAATTTAAAAACTGTTAACAAATAAAAATTTAAAAATTATAAAATAAAATATTAAAAAATAAGTCTATGGTAATATCTACCGTATAATATGAAGTCTTTCCATTATATTACTATGGTCATGCTTCATGATTTAATGGTCTATAAAGCGGGTAAGTAGGCCTTTTGGAGTCACAGTCTTCATGTGTACGTAACACCAGTTTAAGGCTTTGTAGGGTCTTTACTCGTATTTGGAAATAGGTGTGATCACTGTTAGGGTTGTGGTGCTGGGAAAGATGCTTACTGATGCCTGGCCACAGTCACCTTCTTTCTGCAACAGGACTAGCTAGAGCACATACCCCCATGCTCCTGTACGCACACATCTTCCTGTTAGGGGTGTGTCTGCAGCACAGCCAGCAGGTATGTCGTGGAAGCTGTCATCATTACTCTCTCTCGTCCATTAGCAATCTCTAGTCATGAGAGTGGGGAAACCAAGCGTGCTTTTCAAGCCCGTAATCCAACAGCCCGTAGCTGACATCTGGGGAATGATCAATACCAAGCCTGGATATTTGCCAGTAGCATGAACATCCATGAATCTTATGAGAAAAGCTGTTTATCCATTTGTTATTTATTTGCTTAGTTAGTTTGGTGCTAAGGACTGACACTATAGCCTCACACATCCAAAGCAAGTATTTTCTCCCTGAGCTGTATCCCCAGTCCAAGGCTTTTCTTGACCGTCTATTATTTCTTTTGTTTCTGTACATTAAATAATATGTACCAATATAGCGGTATGTTTTCCTACTTAAACTTATATCCCTTCCCATTCATCCAGAAACAACTGAATCCAGTTTTAGCTATCAGTTTAGTTGGTGAGGCACTAAAATTTAATGTTATCTCTTGCCTCAGTTAACAGGGCCTGTGAACTGTTGATTAATTATGCTGAAACTTTACTCAAGTTGTTGGTGTACAAGTTCAAAGAGATTTTTGTGGTAGTCTTGATGGGAGGAAAACAAATGGTTTCCAATAAAGATACCTCCCATGTTGCCTTCAAGAAAGAATGGGGTATCTGTCCCCTAAAGGTAGCATGGAGTTACTTTATATCTTAGAGGATTCAAAGGAAATAACTGAGCGCAAGTTACTGAATTGAACTAAAGTCTCTGTCATTACAGGGGCCCCACAAATCTAGGACACTGAAATGAATTACCACAGATATTTTTCTCCCGTGATTAACAACTCAAGAGTGGGATGGCCAACCTGCTTATGTTGAGAATTAAACCTTACCTGAAGTCTTGTCTCTCATCATGACAAATTCCTTTACTGGCTGCCTAGCTTTTCTAGCATCTGCTATAAGAAGTGAGAGTTTATTTCTTTGGTGACAGAGATGACTTTAGAATCACTCTTAATTAGTAAGAAATTGCTTCTAGCCATTCATTGTCTCTCTGCTCTGTATCAAGAGACTCCAACAATAGTAATCCTATTGCACAGTGTCAATCATTTTTTCCCTTGAGCCTTTCAAATATTCAAGATAGTGTGTGTACTGGTTAATTCCCTCCTGCTGCTGTAGCCTTGAAGTCTAGAGCTATGAGAATGATAATTTTGCCTCTGTGACACATCACAGGGTCTGCTTTTGTATAGCATCAGTTGTTAGATCCTTATACATACATACTATCTCATTTGGAGCCATGTCTTCAGTGTTCCCTCGGTACCAACTTTCCACAGTTAGAATCTCTAAGGAAACAGGATATGCAACAGATAAGCACAGAGTATCTTTTGACTTGTATACATAAAAACCCAAACTGCAAAGGGTTCATAACACAGGTCATAACAATCCTATCGGATGTGCTGATATTCGGAGGGTCCCAGTATTGAGGAAAGAGAGCCAAGCCTATGAACCCATTACACTCATTAGTCACTGCCTATAGGCTGCCCAAGGTGAAAGAACGAGCCCCTCCACACACCAGGCCAAGAGGCAGCGTTTTCAGAGAATGACTCAGAGGAAGCCCCAGGGGACCAGCCAGCACTCTGGAAAGTCAGAGAGAGGAACAACAGTCTTGAAGGAATGTCCAAGTAACCCAACTGATGCCAGGCGTCTCTGCAGTGACTCTGGAGGACAGGTGGGTGGAGACTGGGCTGATAGTGAGTGACAGTTCAGAAAATGTCCATTCTCACGGTTGTCACTTGTTTACGCTTCCTTCAAAACCAGAGAAATTTACTCAGAAGATACTCTCACGTGCCTTTGAAATTATGGGGTGTTTAGAAAATCCCTACATTTTGCTCTCTCAATGAAAAATACTGTTTGCTGTGGTTATTCTCAGGTTTGTTGTTGTTGTTGAGGCAAAAAGTGGCTGATGCAGAGTGTGTTTAAGTTTTGAACTAAAGAGACTTTGCATGTATACCTGAGTAGTCCATATTAAGAGTATAGCCAATTTCCAAACACCTGAATCGGATGCTTGAATTCTACATCCAGGACTTGTATTAACTGTCTTATATAGAATCTGATATCTTTACTGAAAAATTTAAAATAAATCTTGCTCTTAGGCATTTTGAAATAATGTCTTTTGGGATTTACTTTAAAAGCATCCTGTAATTTAGGAAAATGATGAAATTGCCACTTTGTGTAGTGACACTAATTTAAATTTTAGTAATGAGCGGCACACCCATTTCGCTTGAGTGCTTCAAAGCATAAATATTTGGCTTTCATCCAATGATCAGAATCAACTGAAGTTCCTTTGTGTGAAGAGGATTGCAGTGGACTTAATACTCTAAAGAGGAAGCAGGGAGCGGACAATGGAATTATGGGAGCCTTTAAGCTCTGTGCTGTGCAGCATTCATTAAAATTTAAAATTCTTACTTTTAATACAGAGCAGTGTGCATCCAAGTTACACACAGGGAGGTAGGAAGGGTAGTAGGAAGTCGTTCCCAGAGTGTAGAAGCTAGTGGCGATGGTTCAGTGAATTTAGGGTTTACTTTTGGATCTTCATTTAGGATAAGTCATTGTCCTAGTTTCATTATTGTTGCTGTGATAAAATGCCCTGACTCCCCCCAAACAAATTAGGGTACAAAGGGTTTATCTGCCTTACAATTCCAAGTTACAGTCCATCATCGAAGAGAGTCATATCACATCCAAGAGCAGGGGGAGAATCAATGTGTGTTAAGCCTAGTACTTACCTAGCTTTCTCTACTCTTATACAGTTCAGAATTTCCTGCCTAGGTAGGGGTGCAACCCCCAGTGGATGGGTCTGCCCAAACCAGTTAACAATCAAGACAACCCCTCAAAGACTTGCCCACAGGACACCCTGATTTAGACAATCCGTCATTGAGCTTCTCTACCGGATTCTAAGTTGTGTGAAGTTGATGATTAAAAACTAACATCTCACCCTTCTAGTCCTGTTTGATCGTTTTAATATCTACCAGTCTGTTTATTCTGATTTCAGAAAGACTCAAAACTAACATCCCTTAATGTGTGATATTATGGTGGTCGGGGGAGGGTATCAATTTTCCGTTACTGTAACAAAACAATTGAAGTAGTTAAGTTTATTAAAAGAAAAGATCTGTTTCAGCTTACATCTTATGACTATTTCAGTCGGTGTCAGTTGTCCCCTTGGCTTTGGGCCTATGAGAAAGTACTTAGTGTCAGGAGGACACAGAGAAACGAAGGGGACAAAGAGGAAGGGACTAGATCTCATAGTTGCATTCTAACTACATACTAAATGACCCTCTACTAAGCATCACCCTTTTCATTAGTGCCAGCCTAGGAACCAAGCCTGTAACACATGGGCTCTTAGGGACACTGTCATAAGCCACAGCACAGTACTCTACGTTCTTGTAGTGGTCATCCCTGTGACTCTGTCATAGGACACACATAGTTCTCTTGCCAACTTTATGAACGTGTTTGTTAAACAAATAGAAATCTTCATCAACTCTGTAAAGACAATCTAAAATATCTGGACGTTTGATCTTTGATTTTTATCCTGTTTACTCATCACCTGTTTTGCCCCAACTTATACAAGCTTTGCTTCATCTATATTCAATCTATGTGGCTCTTTATTAGCTGTTGTAATGCTGGCTCACCCTCCCATCCTCAGCTGCTCTGGTTTTCTCCTCTGTGGTACTCCAAGAACCCTACTCACAAAGCTTCCTGGGCAACACTTTGGCCATCTCTTTGTGGAGCTTCTTTCAGAGGAACTTTGTAGAAGTCCCTTCTTCCCAACTCTGCCTTCTCGCCGGACAGGAAGTGCCTTTGAGTCAACTACTTTCCAAATCACCACAAACGTTACTGTCAAAAAGATGTTTGATACACTATAGTTATATGTCACTAATATTTATGTTTAGAAGAACTAATTCCAAGACACCGTGTCACTACATAGTACAGACTGGTTTTGAAATCACTGTGAACATCGTGCATCAGACTCCCACGTGCTGGGACTACAGGCGTGAGCTACCATGTATGGCAGAACTTTTACGCTGTTTGTGTATGTATTTGTATGCAGGTCTCCATGCACATATGTGTACATACCTGCATGTGGAGGTCAAAGGTCAACCTTGAATGTTTCAGTCACTATCTTTTCTAAAACAATAGCTCTCTCTTTCACCCCGAGTACAGCAATTTTGTTGGGTTTACTGGACAGTGAGGTCCAGGAAGGGAGTCTACTTTTCTCCACCATGCTAGCTTTAGAATTAGAAGGATATGACACTGTGCCTGGCTTCTTCATGTGGGTTTTGGAGAACCAAATGCAGGTACTCAATGCTTGCACAGAAAGCGCTTTACTGGCTGAGTATCTACTCAGTTAGGAAAAAAAAAATGTTTTAAAGTGACCGTAACATTTAGTATAAGATCTTCACTCTCAGGGTGCTGTTGTAGAGAGAAGTGGAGACTTTCATGCTGTGTTGCTGTGGGGCTACTCTGTCATCCTAACTTCAGTAGAATATGCCTGCCTAAGGTAGTCAGTGTAAAAGAAAAGCCAGTTGGCTGGAGAGCTGGCTAAACGGATCAGAGTGCTTGCTGCTCTTGCAGGGGACCTGGGTTTCGTTCCCAGCACCCACATGGTAGCTCGTGGTAGTTCCAGCGCCCTCTTCTGACTTCTGCAGGTACTGCATGCGTGTGGTGCACATACATACATGCAGGCAAAATGCCCATATATACACATATATCTACAAAATATTAGAAATAAGTGTCATGGATGAATAAGGCCGCCATATCTGTGTAGGATTAAGCAGATAATAGAATAGTACATAGAACATCTAGGAGTCAGGTGACAAGATCTTGGCTCCCAGGCCAGGGTCAAGATGGGAGCTGAGTCAGCCTTGTGGTCAAGGCTTAGGGCTTGAGGAGGCAGCTGGTCTACATTATGACCAGGCCAGCCTCTGTCTCTCCTCTCATCTGTGGAAGTTAACTCTGAATTATCAGCTCTCTGACTTGAATGCTTTTGGTAAGAACCATAAAATCATGTATCGATCTGAAAATGCTTTAACTCGGTTCAGGTAATGATCTGACAATGAACTGCTATTTTTTTAAAGGTTAATTAACTATTTTAGTCCATGAGGATTATCCAACTTTAGTTACCTTTAACAGTTCTCTTACAAAATGAATTTGTTAGCCAATAAAGATGATTTCATTAAGGCTACTTTCAGAAATTTTATATCTTAATCCAAATCTGGAGCTCAGAGCTGAGGGGGATATTGCTTATTAGTTGCATGATCAAGCACAGATTTCCCAAAGCTCAACACCTCAGCTTTTTTCTTACAAATATTATGAAGATGAAAAATGAGATACATTTTATAATGGTTGGTATATAGTAAGCAATAGTTAAATGTTATCATTAAGATCTCCCATAGCAACAGTCCAGTCTTTTAATCTTCAAAATTTGCCTCCCTAAATCTTAATTCTTTTTAAAAATGTTTCATTATTATCATTGATTACAATGTATTCAATTTGTATCCCAGCTGTGGGCTCCTCACTCACCTCCTCCCAATCCCACCCTCCCTCCCTCTTCTCCTTCCATGCCCCTTCCCTAGTCCACTGATAGGGGAGGCCCTCCTCCCCTTATATTTGACCCTAGCCTATCAGGTCTCATCAGGACTGGCTGCACTGTCTTCCTCTATGGCCTGACAAGGCTGCACCCCTCCCCCCCAGGGGGAGGTGATCAGAGAACCTGCTACTGAGTTCATGCCAGAGAAAGTTCCTGCTCCCCTTACTAGGGACCCACTTGGAGACTGAGTTTATGGGCAACATATGAGCCAGGCTTTTAGGTCCTCTCCATGCTTTGTCTTTGGTTAGGATATCATTCTCTTTAGGGGCCCCATGGCTCAGTTTTTATGGCTCTGTTGCTCTCCTTGTGGAGCTCTTGTCCCCTCCAGGTCTCTCTATCTCCCCCTTCTTTCATAAGATTTCTTGCACTCTCTCTAAAGTTCGGCTATGAGTCCCAGCCTCTGCTTTGGATCAATAGAGTCTTTCAGAGGCCCTCTGTGGTAGGCTCCTGTCCTGTTCGCTGTCTACTCCTGCTTCTGATGTCTATCGCATTTGTCCTTCTGAGTGAGTATTAAGCACATTCCCTAAAGTCTTCCTTGTTGTTTAGCTTCTTTAAGCGTATAGATTTTAGTTTGTTTATCCTACATTATGTGGCTAATGTTAGTTCTTACTCTCAAATTTCATTATGTAATATAGCGTGTGCTGTGAAATTATACATAATAAATGCAAATAGTGTAGAGAATCCTTGCAATAGCACTAATTGAAAATTAGATAATTATATGCTGGCTCCGCGCCACCCCACCCCACTTCCCTCTGCCTCTGTTGTCTTAGCTCCTCACCAGAATGCCATTTTGTTTTGAGTGAACTGAAAAACAGAGAGTAGACATATAGGCTTGCATGCGTAGATCTTACGGGCTGCGTCAGCACTACAGGTACATTACCTGAAGACCAGGCTATCTGTATGCTTTACTCAGCTCTGTGGACTTTGGCCACTTTTCTCTCCTTGAATCTTTTCTGTCCACATCCATGTTGATTGGTACAATCATGACTTCTTTAGTGTCTCAGTGTGGATTACTGTGATAGTTTAAGTTTCTGGAGCATAACGTGTGTGCTCATTATATATCAGCTTTCTTTCCTACCCTGATCACGTGTCTCAGGTGAGTCTCGTGGTTGATATAAGGGTTCCGCAGTGCTTTTCCTGTGGCTGCTATGGTTTTGTGATGGGATAGTGACAAAAGAAAACGGGGAGAGGGAGAGGGAGCATAGTAACTGGGAAGGTGACATCTCGGGAATGGAATACCGTGGCTGAAGAGAGGTGTTAGGATTTCCTTCCATCTGAATATGTAGAATGGCTGTATCCTCTCATTCCTCAGCTTAGAAGGTGTCTGAGTTGCATCCCACTTGTGCCCCAGTTTCATTAGATATCCCTGTAATCTAGTTGCTTCTGCTTTCTTGTCACTACCCTCTCTGTCCTAACAACAGCTAGGATTTGCTGGGCTGGGCTATGTGTTCTGACACCTTTGTAAGAAAGTTTTCATGATAGCTCATTTAAACCTGAGAGCTCCCCAAGGGGGGATTATATTTCTACTCAGGTGTCCTAAATGTATAATCTCAGGCAGACAAGGAGGCTGGCCACTTTCTCAGGATCACAGCAGGGTATCTAAACTGGGATTACCATGTAGGAAATCTGTGTCCAGGACAAGGCAAGAAGCAATTGATGACTGGTACCCCTTCACCAAGTGGAACTTAACCTACATTCAAGACTGTCAAGATCCTGGCTAGGTTTCCCTACCCACTGGTCCCTGTTGTAAACATTTCTCACAGGCCAAGGAAGACACCCTCCCATTTTCTGACCTAGCCTGTGTGCCCCTGCCAGTTGGCCTTATAACAGTGGTTGCTTCTTAAAGTTTGTTTTTACATTTCGATGGTTACTTGCTTGTATAGAATGCAATGCAATGTTTCCATATCACCCATTATCTCATTGTCCTCCCTTTTATGATGTCCCCCCCTTTCTTTTTCTTACTTCAGTCTCCCTCCTGCCCTCAAGTCTCTGAGTGTGAGCGCATGTGTGCGCTCTTGACAGTCTTGTGCAGGAGGTCACGGCTGCTGTGTGCTCAGGATTGCAACAGCCCATGTCACGTTTCTTAGTACTTTCCAGAAGTTCCTGCATGTAGTCTTGCCATCCTGTCTTCCACAATGTCCCTTGAACCATAGTGTAGAGAATATAGATACCACGTTTTGGACTGAACACAGACATTCATCAAATCAGTGACTCTGAAGCCTCTGTGGATTGTTTGGGTCAAGTTCAGCCACTTCTGCCTTCTTCGAAACTTTATTATTCAACTTATAGGTTTATGACTACTGAGGGTGTTCTCCTGCTTATGTATTTATGCATCTTAGCTGATAGGTATTGAGAAAATATGATGTAGCCAGCAATGTGAATATTTGAAGCTGAATGGCCCTTGCTTGTCAGCAGTTCACAGTTAAATTGGAAAAGCAGGTACACAGGTAAAATATTTCATGTAAACGATTTTTATGAAGCTTTCTTAGTGGAGATACATTCAAGGTACTATAGGAGCAAAGAGGACAAAGGGCCAAAATCCAGGCCTAACCAGGCTGAACCTGATCTTTGCTAGGTCTGAGATACATAAGCATTTTATAGATATTCACAAGAGATGTAGTGGGAAGGGCAAGGGAAGGAACTGTGGACAGAAAGGCTTCACCCAGCAGCTGATGGAAACAGATTGAGAGACCCACAGCCAAACAGTAGACAGAGCTCGGGGAGTCCCATGGAAGAGTTGGGGGAACAATTGAGGGAGCTGGGGGAGTCAAGGACAACAGAATCAACTAACCTGGGCCCATGTGGGCTGACAGACTGAATCAGCAACCATAGCAAGCATAGACTGGTCCTAGGCCCTCTGTACATATGTGGCAGATGCACAGCTTGGTCTTCATGTGGGTCCTCCAACAACTAGAGCAAGGACTCTCTCTGACTCTGATGCCTCCCATCGGATTTCGTTCCCCTGACTGCCTTGTCTCCCTCGGGGGGAAAGGTGTGCCTAGTTCTGCAGTGACTTATTGTGCCGGGGTGGGCTAGTACCCATGAAGGTCCTCTCCCTTCTCTGAGGGGAAGGAGTATGGAGAATAGGGAAAGGGAAATGCAAGGGGAGGGGCGTGGAGGCAAGAAGGGGTCTGTAATCAAGATGTAAAGAGAATAGATAAGTTTTTAAGAAAAGAAAGAAAAGAAAAAGAATACTTAGATAAAAATATAGTGATCGGTGAACTGCTGTCGCTTGAATAATGTTAGGGCAATATGCTCCCGAGATTGGCAGGGTGCTTTCGGTAGTAGGATTTACATTTATTAAATGTATTGGTTTTAGAGAAATTTTGTTTGAAAGAAGAGAAAAATTAGTGTTCGGAAGATATAGTAGAGTTCCGTGCCCCTAGGAAAAAATATCCGACATCAGCACCTGGATAGAGGAGGTGGCAGAGGGTCAGTCTACGGCCACTTGGCACAGTGTTTCTAGCCTTGTAGGGAGGCATGACACCATGGAGGTGGGAGCTGAGGGAGAAGAGCGTGGTCACATCATGGCTGCCAGGGATGATAATGGGAAGGAGCCAGGGCACCATATAGTCACCAAAACTATATACTCCACTGACCTTCTTTCTCCTACCATGCCCTATTATTCCACCATGCAATTATGCAAGCTTTATATCCATCAACAGATTAAGCTGTGTGTGATGCCTGAGCCTTCAGAGCATTGCACTGCTGAGTGCAGGGTTATGGCAATCAAGCCATTCAGCATGGTTGGTGTACAGAGCAAGATGGCTCCTCAGAGCAGTAGTAGATCCACGTTCCTGGGTTGTGTCTCCTGGGACGGGACTTCTATTTGGATGGTACTTCTTCTAAGTATCGACAATGACATTTCTGAACCTGGCAATGAAGGTTATGCAGTCCAGATATGAGAACCTCAGACACATTCTCAGAATTACTGCTTTTATTTCAGCAAAACACAGACTTCGTGTGTGGGTTTGGTAAACTTGATGTTTTAAATTAAAGCAATTGGTAAGAACACTGCATTCTACCAAAATTCATTGTGAATGATTCATTTGTCCCAGTATAGCTTAACGTTCTGAAGTCTTTTCTTTATACGAAGGGAGCACAGACATGCATAATAAAGTTTTTTTGAACACACTTAATTCAGGAGTCAACTTCTCAGCACCATTTTTTAGTAGAAAATAAAGTCCTGGCTTGTAATGGTGAATGAGTCAGAAATCGTCTCAGAGAAGAGCCCCTGCCTCCTCAGGTGGGAGTCCTCTCAGGCTTGAGCATCCCCAGCCTCTCTCTGCATCTGCTCTCCTGCCTTCCTCATTCACATACCCTCTTCCCTGGAGAAGCTTGGCTTTCTGCCACAGTGCGTATTCACAAGTCCCCACAGAGCCTGACTGAAGTGAAACAGGAGGTTTTCCAAGTGGTGGAAGGCAGACGAAGAGTCAGAGATGCCGGCAAACTCATGAAGACTATGATGTATCCTTTGGTGAATTACGTAGGCTGTTTGCCTACCCAAATCCATTCTTTAAAACCAGCGGAGGCTTTGGTAGTACTGTTACTCTGGGATATATTTCAATGATAACCTACTCCACAAATCTTTTGAGTGTCTATCACATAGGAGGCAGTGTGCCATGTAGTCAGCTGTTCTAAATAAAAACTTTTTCTCCTGCTGTTTGGAAAAGGATCTGTCGTGAAGGCACCATGGTTGTCTGTCAATCATACCTCAAAAAAACAAATCTCAGGAAGAGCTCTGGCCCACTGTTTATTGATTAGCTGTATGCATGTTTCATCTGTGGTACAATTTTATTTGGTGGCTTGAGAACCCATCTCTGATGATGTTCCTAAGAGACTCCGAGGATGAGTTTTCAGCCACCTGTGAGGAGGCGACACCCGTTGCCTAAGCGGGCAATGCTCTTTCAGGATGTGGACTGCTGCATTTTGCTTTTAGTGTCTCTCCTTTCAAGTGTACTTTACTATTTTTATGTTTTTGCACTGTATAATCTAACATAACCTTAAAGTGTGTTTCAACTCATGATTGTCCATTGTCGGATTTTATGTCTACATTGACCGCTTAGTGTTTATTCATCAATGGAAGTATTCACTAATTTTAGTTATCTTAATCTTTGTTTAAGGAATGCCCAACTATTGAATTCCTATGAGATCAAGAAGTTTATTTCTATTGAAAAAAGTCTTGCCTGCATGGAGATTACAAGCATGAGTCATATAAATACAGTGAATTTGAGAGTCTAGAATGGGGAGAAAATACTTATATCCTTACATTTCTGTTAGTAAGTGTGAGTTTAGAAAAAGAAATAGAGTAGGAACGGCATCATGACCATGTTTAAATTGTCATTTTGTTATCTTTTAAAAGTAACCCTAATACCTTCTGTCACTATTTCAATTGCAGTAACTGATTTAGGGAAGGGCATTATATAATGAGCGCATTTTTATTTAAACTCAGAGAACCACATACCTTTTTTTGCAATTTTGCATGCACCCCGTATTGCAAGTAACTTGGGAAATGTTAGAAACGGGACGAATGGGGACTTGAGTCCTGGTACTGATTATAGCATCCCTTTCTTTTCAGACACATCATAAAGTTACGTGGACATGAAGTAGCCATGAAACCTCCCTTTCAGAAAAGAATGCCTCTCACAAGCAGAGGAGCCAGGCTGGCAGATTCCACAGAACGTTGACTTTCCAGCTGGGCACCATCTGCTTTCTGCTCCTTCTGGTGGTTGATGACACCGCTTAACGGTGATGCTGGCCCTGGGTTCACAGACCGCCATCCCCGTGCCTTGTTCACTTCCTTGGATTAGAAAAGCTCACGGTCACTGCTCCCCATGGTGGCCAGTCTCTTCAAGAGCTTGATTTTAGCTTATATCCATAAGCTTTGCAAAGGAATGTTTACAAAGAAACTGGGAAATACAACCAAAAAGAAAGAGAACCGTCAGCAAAAAAAAGATCAAGATTTTCCCACTGCTGGCCACACTAAACCCCCTAAATTGTCTAATGCCCTGAAAAGCACCGTAAAAAGGATTGCAAAGTGCTCCTCCGCTCGTAACTTCTCTGTAGAAGACGAGGAAGGCCACAAAGACTTCTCCTTGTCACCCACCTTCAGTTACCGTGTCGCTATCGCCAATGGCTTGCAAACGGCAGTGACCAACAGTGATGAGGACGTGCTCCAGGAGCTGTCTTCCGTCGAGAGTTCCTATTCCGAATCCTTCAGTGAGCTAAGGAGCAGCGCTGAAAACCAGGCCCAGTCAACACACACCATGCCTGTCAGACGGAACAGGAAGAGTTCCAGCAGCTTGGCGCCCTCCGAGGGCAGCTCGGATGGAGAGCGCACCCTTCACACCTTAAAACTGGGTGCTCTACGGAAGCTGAGGAAATGGAAGAAGAGCCAAGAGTGCGTCTCCTCAGACTCGGAGTTGAGCACCGTGAAGAAAACCTGGGGCATAAGAAGCAAATCTTTGGATAGAACTGCCCGGAACCCAAAGACAAACGTCTTGGAGCCAGGGTTCAGCTCGTCTGGCTGCATTAGCCAAACCCACGATGTCATGGAGATGATCTTTAAAGAGCTCCAGGGAATAAGTCAGATCGAAACGGAACTTTCCGAACTCCGGGGGCATGTGAACGCTCTCAAGTACTCTATCGACGAGATCTCCAGCAGCGTGGAGGTGGTCCAGAGCGAGATCGAACAGCTGCGCACGGGGTTCGTCCAGGCTCGGAGGGAAACCAGGGACATCCATGATTACATCAAGCACCTGGGTCACATGGGGAGCAAGGTAAGCCTGAGATTTTTAAACGTGCCTGAAGAAAGACTCGAATACGTGGAGAGCGTGGTGTACCAGATTCTCGTAGAGAAAATGGGTTTCTCAGACGTACCAAATGCTATTAAGATTGAATTTGCCCAGAGGATAGGGCAGCAACGCGATTGCCCAAACGCAAAACCTCGGCCCATCTTAGTGTACTTTGAAACCCCCCAGCAAAGGGATTCCGTCTTAAAGAAGTCATATAAACTCAAAGGCACGGGCATCGGGGTCTCCACAGATATTCTGACTTACGACATCAGGGAACGGAAAGACAAAGGGGCGTTACCTTCTTCCCAGACCTACGAGAGTATGGATATGAAGCTCCTCACGCCAGAGCCCAAAGCCAAGAAGAATGCTTGGCTGTCACCCCATGACAGTGACAGAGAGCTGGAGTCCGACCTCAGCAGAAGCACCTACGCTGACATCCCAGCCAAGGGAAATACATCTAAGTCCAGCGGCAAGTCACACAGCGCTCGGGCTAGGAATAAAGCGGCCAACAGCAGAACCTCGCAGAAGTCAGACTACGATAAACGGCCCTCACAACCGCCAGCATCGAAACCCCCAGAAAAACAGACACCCCACTACGCGGAGGCCACGCCACTCTGGCACTCCCAGAGTGACTTTTTCACTCCTAAACTTAGTCGTTCCGAATCAGATTTTTCCAAATTGTGTCAGTCCTATTCGGAGGATTTTTCCGAAAGCCAGTTTTTCTGTAGAACTAACGGGAGCTCCCTCCTTTCCTCTTCCGACCGGGAACTTTGGCAGAGGAAGCAAGAGGGCATGCCTGCCTTATACCACAGTCCCCAGGACCAGGGTTTGGATGAGAGTATCCCAGCAGCGCAAGGGCAGAGTGAAATTGAGAACACGGAAACAGTGGACAGTGGGATGAGTAACAGCATGGCATGTGCGTCCGGAGACCGAAGCAATTTCAGCGGCTCCCAGCTCTCGTTGCATGAGGACCTGTCCCCTTGGAAGGAGTGGAATCAAGCAGGGCAAGGCACTGATGTTGGCTTAGACTCATCCACCCAGGAGACCTTTGACTATGACACCAACAGTTTGTCTGACCAGCAGCTGGACGGCTTCAGCAAAGACCTAGATGACCTTGGCAAGTGCCACAGTGACCTTCAAGATGACTCTGAAAGCTATGATTTAACCCAGGATGACAACTCCTCTCCATGCCCTGGCTTGGATAACGAACCGCAAGGCCAGTGGGTTGGCCAGTACGATTCTTATCAGGAAGCCAATTCTAATGACCTGTACCCCAACCAAAGCCAGCCAGTCATGATGTATCGGAGTCAAAGTGAACTACAGAGTGATGATTCGGAGGGGGCCCCGCCCAAGTCCTGGCACAGTCGGTTAAGCATTGACCTTTCTGATAAGACCTTTAAGTTCCCCAAATTTGGCTCTACTCTTCAGAGGGCGAAGTCAGCGCTGGAGGTGGTGTGGAACAGGAGCACGCAGAGTCTCAGTGGGTGCGAGGACAGCGGCTCTTCCTTAATGGGGAGATTTCGGACACTGTCTCAGTCCACCGCAAATGAGTCAAGCACCACCCTCGACTCTGATGTCTACACAGAACCCTATTACTACAAAGCTGAGGAAGAGGAGGACTACAGTGAACCGGTGGCTGACAGCGAGACCGATTACGTTGAAGTGATGGAGCAAGTCCTAGCTAAGCTGGAAAACAGGACTAGTGTCACTGAAGTGGAGGAGCCCATCAAGGACTATGACCACCCTTCCTATGAAACGCCTTACGAGACCCCACAAGATGAGGGCTACGATGGGCAGGCAGATGACGTCATTAGTGAGGGAGAACCGGAAGCCTTCAACGAACCGACGGTCGAGATGGAATTAGTGGAGGATGAAAACCGAAACCTGCCTGCGGAGCCCCCAGAGGTCATGAAGCCCAAGAGAATCCGACCCTCCTTCAAAGAAGCGGCTTTAAGGGCCTATAAGAAGCAGATGGCAGAGCTGGAAGAGAAGATCCTGGCTGGAGGTACTCAAGTTTAAATGCTAAGTTACGTGCTAACTATGTCTTAACACTTCTTGGTGCTATTGTACAGGATGGTCTGGGCTTTGCTGGGAGAAGGAATTTACCTGCAATGAATATGTGTGTATGGGTTCTGAGAAGAATTTTGTTTGGTTCGTATAGCTCTCCCGGCAAGGGACTCACAAAGAAAACAAAAACAGATTTCAGATAGTTCATATGAAAATGAGCCTAACTCTAGCCCTGTACTTAGTGACCCAAGATTCTCGTGCTAGGAGCAGGAAAGCATTGGGGAATAAAAGGGGAGGCTCTTCACCAAGAATCTGAGCACCCGTGTCCTGGTTCCACTAGGTAGCAGGGATGAGGAGAGAGGAGTATTTAATTTTAAACATTTGGAGAAGATACAGGGCCAACTATAAACATTTCTCTGTAGAGCTACAGTCTGGAGTCTGATGTTAAGGGAAGCTGGGTTTTAAGGCCAACCCCAGCCAGACCTGTAGCTGATTGCCAACTTGCCTAACGCATGCTAAATAAGCTGAGAGGTGCAATATTGCCAGGAGCCTGGGACACCCCAACACAGACAGAAGTCGTTCTTTGAAAGAGTGAGAGTAGGGAGCTTCCTCAAGAGTGGTTTATAAGTTGCTTCTCTGTTATGAAATTGAGAAGAGCTGATCTATTTCCCTTAATTTCCTAGGGGAATGATTTTGAATGTGGGATTTTGTAGCTGTGGATAGATCTGAGTCCATTATTCTGTTTATTAACTAAACCTCATTTGTTCTCACCTTAATTATTTACATCACATTGTATTTGCATGCCTATTGTATCTTGGGATAGCATTTCAAAAGCTCATTTTAAAACAAATTGATATTTTTATGTGTTCTCAGATTTTAATGTTCAGATCTTTTACTAAAATATTTGTTTCTACATAATATTTTCTAAAGGCTCATGTGTACATGATCGATTATTAATTTGCTCTTCTGAAATACTATTATAGTGTAATTTGTACACTGGTCGCTGATTGTGGCCATCAAAAACTCTTAACTTATGAGGTTCTCACTGAAAGGGCTAGGCTGCTGAGTCAACAGTCACCTTTATCATCAAATGGTACAAAACCTAAAGTCCCAAGTGTTACTACATCCTTGAGTTTTAAGTGCCAATACAGATATTTTGGAGGAACACATACATTCACATCAGAAGCAAATATAATTTGTAAAGAACCTATTGCCAATTTGAGAGATGATCTAGTTACTCTAATTACTTCCATGCCTTTTTAGCTAAGGCACAATTCTTAATTTATCAAGTTGTGAAAACTGTCATATTAAACATTGACTTTTTTCCTATGAATTTCAGAAGTTGACCTCTTTAAAGACCCAACTAAAAGATGGTTTGGATTTAAATTTTGAAGTTAATTTTAGAGGGAATTGGTATCTTAATAAAGTACTATTATCCAAGGCAATAGAATTTTTTCACATTTATCTTTATCTTACTATATGCTCCTGAAAACAAAAACTAAATACCCCCATTGTAAGCATGTGTGCATTTAAACTAATTCTACTATAATTATCAAATAGTATGTCTTATTAAATTTTCTATTTGATAATTTTTGGGAAAAAAAAACCAATATCTTCTGAACTGATTAAGTCATGAGAGTAAATCCCTCACAAAAGGATTAGTTATTTTATGAAGACAGCTGGATAGGAGCACCCATGAGCTCTGGATGAGCTACCCTTTGCCCTTATGCCCTCTTCCATTTGAGGACACAAGTTCTATGACACAGAGAACACAGCACTCAAGACACTGTCTTGCAAACAGAGATCTGGTCCCCAGTAGACACCAAACCTGCTGACACCTTGACCTTGAACACTCAAGTCACCAAAACAGCTAGTAATAAACTAATGCTGTTTATAAAAAAAAAAATTTTTTTAAGTACAAGACACCTAAGACAATCAGCCTCCTCTCCTTCAAAACTCTTAACTATAGGAGACAAAGCAGCCTGTGTACTTAAGGGAGAGACGTCCTGGTGAGGGGAGTAGGTGGGAGGTTCATTGCCTATGACTTCGCTACTGATTTAGAATAGAGCTCTTAACTACTCAGAACTGATTTGAAAATACACAACAGTCTAATGTTATTGTTATGTAAATATAATTACATTAGAATAATATTATCCCCCATCAGGGTAAATGTCTGTGGAAGTCCTTGTCAGTAAAATTAAGCTGACAGATTGTTTTTTAGATTGAATCTGGAAATTGGGCTTTTTTTTTTAAAATTTACTGTGGATTCAGCAAGTTGCTTAAAGACTAAACTGGTGTGTGTGTGTGTGTGTGTGTGTGTGTGTGTCTAATGTGATATAATAGATATGTGTTTACAGTCAGCAGGTTAAAGGTATTGGTTTGAAATATTAAGCAGTATAAATATAGCAAATCCTTATATTTCAGACGAAAACTGTGGATCTTCAATTAAAAATTCTGTTAGTTACTGCTTCTCAGTGATCTTCACACATATGTCTGTGTACCGCCAGGGGGCCCGGTGCCCTCAGAGGCCAGAAGAGGCCTTGGCTCCTTTGGAACTGGAGTTTAGAAGGGGTTGTGAGCCGTCATGCGGGTGCTGGGAACTGAATCTGTGTCCTCTGCAAGAACAGCCAGTGTTCCTACTTTTTTTTTTTTAAGAAGGAAATTAATGTATATAAACAGGGAATATTTGGCTTTCTAAATATCTTGCCATTTGTTACAGCAAACATGGGTCTCTACATTATCCTTTATTAAGTAATTTTGGACACAACAATATCACAGGACACAACTTGCATGAGGCATCTTAACAAAGGCAGGCAGGGCTTGAGTAGAGCTCGTTGACAGAGCAATCAACTACTGCGTGAGAGCTCGGAGTTCCCTCTTGAGCACTTACCAAAAACATGAAATAGAGAGTGAAAGTATCAGTAAAACAGCGGTGAGCAGGGAGTGTAGAGGAGGGAGCAAGACATCTCAGGGAAAGGAGATAAATGGTAAATACGAGGGGTTTGCCAAGTCTGGGATCCAATGGCATCATGATGACTAGAGCAGATTACGGTTGTTGTATTCTGGATTTGTGTTCTTGACACACACCAAGGGTTGAGCAGGTGATGTAATGAATATGCCTATTTGTTTCACTATAATCATTTTTACTATCATCTATTTATCTATCTTCTATCTATCTATCTATCTATCTATCTATCTATCTATCTATCTATCTATCTTTTTTCTTAGAAATATACACAACGTTTACATAAAAGTTAAATCGAAAATTCCACATTAGGAAGCCTCTACAAATTAGATTGCTCTGATAATGACCCTCTCGCCCCATCATCAGTGGTATTTTTTCTTGGGAACACGTTGGCTATACTGTCACCTATGTGAGGACTCTGAATCAGAGAAAGCTGGGCCATGTATTTGACATCCCCAGCAAGTCCGCAGAGGACTCAGAACCCTCTTGTCTTGTCTTATTGCCGCCCCATGAGGCAGCTTTGGATGGACTTTGAGGGATCTCACCGTACTAGTACTACAGGAAATCAGAACACACTTCCTTAAGAGCCACTCTGGTTGTTGAAAGGCAACAGCTTGACTCCCCAGGGGGCTGCAGCAGCCTGGATTTCAAAGGGCAGCTCAGCTCCACTTGGCAGTGACCAGGCATTTTTCCCATCCTGTGCTCCCAATATGCTTCTGACGGAAGGACAGCCAGAGAAGGACTTTTCCAGGCCCTTTCCTGCTCCAGGCACCCAACAAGGTGCCAATTGTGGTGATGGTTTTGTGCCCAGGGCCATCTGCTCACTGAGCCTTGGGCAGGTGCCTGCACACTTGCTCTCCATGGCTGCCTGGCTAGAAAGGTCTTGCTGGAAATCTCTGTGGGATGTGGAGGCCCAAACATAGTATTACAAAATTACATGTTCAAACACTTGAATTATTTCAACTCTTATCTTCATAGCCTACAGACAAGAAACCCTTAATGGTTGTGCCTATTTGGTGATGGTATTATGAAAAAGACTTCACCCCATCAACATTCCAGTAGCCTAAGAAATCTTAGACTCTATATGGCCAAAATACCTGCCACTGTGGGGTCCAAATCTTCCCTGTCACTGGGCCTTGTTGGGTGGTGTCTTTTGCATAGCTGGGTCAAACTCAGTGTCATCCTAAGACTGCTTTGATTTCTGCCTTCAGCCAACGACCAATCCCTAAGAGGAGTTCACACTAGTCTCCTTTGAATTTCTGCGTATCTCTCTCTTGGCCCTGGAGTCCACCTTGTGTTTGCATATGCTTCTTGTTACTCTTCTGAACCATAATTCAGAAGCTCAATTAAGCTTCACACAGAAAGGCCATGAGTTCAAGGGTTGGCTTCATGCTCACATAAAAAAGAAAGAGTGACAAAAAAAAAGGAAAAAAGAAAATGACAAGCAAAATCTTCGAAGTAGAGTTCAAGTTCCAACCTCCCTGGTGGCCAATGGCTATGGTCATGACTTTTTGAAAGGTTCATGATGAAAGCTTATCTCTCCATATTGCTGTACATGTGTATGTATAAACATACATACACGTGCAAATATCTGGTTTAGACCATTGAGATGAAGTCTTCCAAACTCTCTTCTTTTCCAATAAAATTGATATTTCTTGGTTATATATACTTCAAGATAGTGAATAATATTTATTTGGTTTTTACTATGAAAACCAAAGTCAAATTATGATTCTCCCAATTTTGGCTTAAGAATCTCTCATCTGTGAGAAGACGAGGTGTATGGACTGCTTTTTACATAGTACACATATCACCCAAACTGTGTAACCTATCCTAAGGCCCAGCCTCAGCTGTCTCTCCAGGACTTTCCGTTTCCAGTTATTGAGTCACCTGGGCCCCACTGCATAGTCCAGGCCAGAGCCAGGCCTCACCCCTAGAGTGCAGACCAGAGCTGGACTTTGAAAAACTCTTGCTGGATCTATTAGGGCCCATTTGAAGAGCATCACCGAATGCTGTACAGCAATACTTGCACACAGCGCGATCTTTAATTTCCTGTTCATCTTAACCTGGTAGAGAATCAGCCTGTAGAAATATGCTAATGTCTTTCTAAATTTAAAAAGAAGAAAGAAAAAAAAAACCCCAACAAAATCAATAATGATTTTTCTAGCCCTCTTAGAGTAACAGATTTTTAATTTTTATTGAAAGCATTTAGGAATATCTACCCATTAAAATGTAGAGAAGCGATGGGTTTGTTTCTTAAAAATCAAGCATGAACTGAAAAGTTTAGAAATTACCTCCTTCGGAGGCTGGGGAGCTGACTTTGTGGCCAAGAGCACTTGCTGCTTTTTGTAGAAGACCTGGGATCAGTCCCCAGTGTACGCCTGGCAGTTCAAAACTGCCTATAACTCCAGTTCCGGGGGATCCTATACCCTCTTCTTGGTTCTGCAGACACCAAATGCTATGGTACACACACATACACCTAGATACACCACAGAGGCATAAAATAATAAACAGGATTTTAAATTTTATTTATTCTTCTCCCATGCCATACATCCCTACCACAGCTTCCTGATCGCCCCAATCCTAGAAATCATTTATTTTTAGAGTACACTGAGAAAATTTTCATTAGAAATCACCCAGTAAATAATTCTGTATGAATTCTTCCCGCTTTATAGCTGTTTTTGAAAACTTGAGGCAGTTTCTAGTCTCACCCCCTTCCTCCCTCTGATCCCTCCTCAACACATACGCCTGCACCTCTCTCCCTGCTTTTTTTCTCTCCTCAAGCCCCTAAATCTTCCTCCAAACCAAGCATAGCGGTAACAGTAGAAACCAACTTAAATCCACATATGAAATGTATAATGAGCTTTGGTCTAGAACCACTTGCTCTTAATATTCTAGAATTGTCTACAATATAATCATCTTTTCAGAAGTTTCCACTTATCAGAACTGCATGTACTTATGGAATCCATCGGGGTGTCTTGATCTTGGCACAGAAGTCAAGCTAATTAGCACATTCCTCATCAAATTGACTTATCATCTCTGTGGGAAGAATATTTAAAAAATATATCTCTTTAACAACCTCGAATGTCACACTGCGGTCAATCATCTTACAACATCACACTTTTACTAAGCATTCTACCCTTTGTGCAGCATCTGTTACCCATCCTTCCTCCTCCCTGGCCCCTTCAGCATCTGACCACAATCTTTCCGCCTTCTGTCTCTAACGAGCGGATATTTGTGGATTTTCAATACATGGAGTAATACAGCTCCCATCTTTCTGTGCCTGGCATACTTCACTCTGCACAATGTCATCAGTATCTACCCATCTTGCCAGCACTGACAGAACTTGCTTCTTAGGCTAATTACTGTTTGATTCTATAGATGTAGCATAGTGTATTCCTATTAAGATTTATTTTGGTTTTTAACTGTGTGTGTGTGTGTGTGTGTGTGTGTGTGTGTGTGTTGTGTGTGTAGTGCCACCAGGAGAGAGTGTTGAATCCCCTGGAACTGAAATTACAGGCAGTTGTGCATGAGAGACTTTTCCCATGAACACAGTAGTACAGTTACCTCTTTAATATGCTGACTTGAATCCTTTGCATGTCCCCAGAATGGAAATAATGACGCCATACTCTTCTATTTAAACCTTTTGTTGAACCTCCCTACTGTTTTACAAAGTGGCTATTTCCCCCATTGACCATGTAAAGTGTGGTTTTCTTCTTGTCCTGAGCACTTTTCATTCAACTTTCTGATAATAGGCATTGTAACAGGGCCGTGGGTTCCAGCTAATACTGTGCTGATAATTATGGTGTTGAACATTTTTTTCAATACTTTTGGACACTTTTACCTCTTCCTTTTTTTGAGTTTGTGTGTGTGTGTGTGTGTGTGTGTGTGTGTGTGTATGCATGAGTTTGAGTATAGTTGAGTGTGTATGGACTTGTCCATGTGGAGGCCAGAGACTGATGTGCAGCTGTCTTCCTCTAGCCCTCTGAGGCAGGGTTTCTTGCTGAAACTGAGGCTTATTGCATCAGCTAAACTGGTTGGCTGCCAAGCTCCCAGGATTTGCCCATCTCCACATTTTAGTGTCAGGATTGTAGGTGCATATTAGTGAACATGCCTTCTACATGAATGGTGGAGATCCAAACTCAGGTCCTCATGCTTGCATGGCAAATACTTTATCCACTGATTGATCTCCCCAGACACCCAAAACAAGCATCTTTCAAAGAAAATAGCATGTGTAGCATGGGAACTTGTTCCACGTCCCATTTGTCAGGTCTGGTTCTTTCTGACTCTATCCAACAGAGGCCCTCAGAAATAAAACAATAACAACAGCAGCAAAACCACAATTTTCTGTATTGAAAAATCACCTTTATGTCTCTTTCGGTAGGTAATGCCAGCAGGCCCCAAAGACAGCATGAGCAATGCAATTTCCTCTCTAACTTCAACTGTCCTTTCTGCCTTCATCTTATTACTCAGTTTTTTTTTTTGTTTGTTTGTTTGTTTTTGTTTTTTTTTTATTTTTATTTTTTTGCTTGGACTTGGTGAGAGCCTTTCAAGTAATCTTCTTGTCTGTGTGTCCTGCCCTCTCCCTGTCACCTCTCCGTAAGTAGAGATACACACAAGTTTGCAAAACTGTCAAGATGTCAGGTTCTTTTGGACTATTTTTAGCATGGGGTCTAAGAGAGCAGTGAGGCCCGCAGCACTAGCCAAGTATCCCTCCCTGCTGCCCCCGGACCAAGCTGTGACGTCCTCTACCTTTATCATTTCTTCCTGTGATCAATAGTAGCCCACCAAGGCAGCCAAAAGTGGTGGTTATGGGCCAAGTGTCTGCAGTCACCCTATAAGTTATGCAATTGTTGGCAAGTTGTTTAACTCCTTTGTGGCTCAGGCTCCATACTTTAAATGCAGATAAGCCACCCTTTCCTGTGAAAGAGAGAAAGTAAGTACTTACCAACAAGATAAGCTTTTGCTCAAACAGTAAATTAGCAGCAGAAGCCGCCCTACCTAACAGGCACAATGATTTCTATTTCAGATCATAAACTATTTCTGAGAAATAGGAGGCAGAAGCCAAATGCTCTGATTATCTTCCAGGGCGATTCTCCTGTAAGCTAAAATAATGGCCCAGAATGCATTTGGGGAAGTGATCAATTAGATGCTTATTTCTGGTATTTGAATTTCAGAACAGCGCTGTGTTCAGGCAGCTTTGGGGAACTGGGCTGAGCCCAATAGCTGTATTTATTAATATTTTCATGAAACACGGGAGCACACAACTGCCTGGACCATCCAGTTTATTAATATGCCTGGGGCAGAGAGGAGATTGTGGGGGCAGTAGCGACAAAGGTAACCAAGCCAAGCGAAGCGGCATTCAGTGAGCACCCGGGAGTGTGTAGAGAAAGCACAGGATAAAAGGATACCCGCCCCGAGCTCGGGAGATGTCTCAGTAAAGAGGTCGCTCCATAATCGTGCGGGACTGAGTCTGGATCCCAGCACTCACACAATATCTGATGTCGTGGTATGGGGAGGCAGAGCTAGGAGGGTGCTGGGAGCTTGGTGGCCGGCCGCTGCAGGGGAGTCAGTGAGAGATCCTGAGTCAAAAAGTAATGTGGAGAGTAAACGAGAAGATGCCTGATATCGTCCTTTGGCCTTACACACACACACACACACACACACACACACACACACACACACACACGTATGTGCCTGTACGTATTTACGTACATGCACACGCACACACATAAATTCATACTCACGATCCAATAAGAATTCTTCCTTGCTACAATCAGAGTCCAAGTGAAGGCTCTTCGAGTTCACTTCCTGGGCCTTCTGTTATGGGAAACAAGTGGCTCTTCAAACTGTAATTCAACTGTCTCTAAGCGCCAACTTTTGGGCACCAGCTTATACAAATAGTATATATGACATTGTGGTTAGACATGAAAGGAAAACCGCAGGAAAGATCATTACCTAACTGGGCGGCTAATGGTATAGGGACTTCGTTATTGTTGCTTAATCGTTAGATATCACTAACAATGCAGTGAGGCCATAAAAAGAAGTTCTAAACTGCTCACAACTTAGTTTGCCCCGAACAGTGTCGAGTACTTTGCATTCTTCCACCTAACTTTGCACACGGGCTCAGGAGGTGCTGAAAGTGTTCCCAGCGCCCCGCTTCCCAGCATTCCCCTGATTATAGCCACAGCCACCACATACCGTAGTCCTCGACCATGCTCCATGCCCCTTGCCCTCAGGTAAGCACCTTCATTCTTTCAGAGCTCTGCTTCACTCTTTCCAATGTCAGATGACCTCCTCAGCACTCCTCACCCATAAAAGGTCAGCCACTTCTGCACAGCTGCCCAGAATCCTTACCCTTTAGAGCAGTCAGGGCTGTCTCGGTGCCCCTGGCCAGCCAGGCCAGCCCCACAGTCTGCAACAGCCATCTCAGGAGCACCGCTCTACCTCCTCCTCACGCTCTGTCCTCCCACTCTCCCCCTCCCCCCACCTCCTCACCCCTCACTCCTGCTTTCAGGGACTTCGTACACAAAGAAACTAATTACTATCAGGTCCGTGTCCTGTTTCTGCCTTTGCTGTATAACAGGACCAAACTAAGGCCACTCACCAAAACTATTACTATCCTCATTTTGCTGATGAGAAAGCAGATCCTTAGGCTGGGAAGCTGAATGCAGCCTGCTCAGTGATCTCCCCTAAAGGGGAGCCAGAGTTCAAATACATCCCTGCTGTTCGTTTTCATACAACCTCTTGTGAACAGCAGGCACAAAACTGAAAAGGATGAAACTAATTACAATCTGATCAGAGTGGATTTGAAAATGGTCTGAGGCAGAAAGGTCAGCTCGATTAGAAATTGTTAGTGGGCCTGGAGAGGTGGCTCAGCATGTGTCTGGAGAGAGAGAAGGCTCAGCAGTTAAGAGCACTTGTTGCTTTTCAGAGGACCCAGGTTGAGTTTCCAGCTTACAACTTCCTGTAACTCCATGAAATCCACAGCTCTCTTCTGACCTCTGTGGGCGCCACATACATGTGGTGCACAGACACACGTAGGGAAAATATGCGTATACATAAAGTAAAAAAATATAATAAATAAAATTAGCAGCGGTAGCAGTAGTGATAAAAATCCACATTTGTTTATATCAAAAGCACTAGGGCAAAAGGAGTGGATGTAAATGGGGCTTCTGGGATCTTCCTCTTGGTCTTAGCCTTTTGAATTGTTAAGAATAAAGAATGATTAAGGCTGTCTGAATTATAAGGGACAGAGGTGAATTTATCATACTTCCAAAGGCTTGGCACGCAAAGAAAAGATGCCAGAAGATTCTGGTGGAGGGATAGGGCTGTATCCTATTTCCATGACAGAACTGGAATATTACATCTACCAGACGAGGGAGCGTTCAGTTCTCACACGACAAATGGACAGGATGACAGAGGAGAAAACCACTTTCTGAAAGTCTTCAGTAAGAGGAGGGTGACTGATATCACTCACAAGGGCAGAGCCCTCATGGTCCATCTGCACATCTAAGACTATACCACCAGTATCGTTGCCACAGGGATGATGTTTCAATGTGGATTTTATTACTTTACTATACTTCTTTCTTATTTTATGTACATGGATGTTTTGCCTGCCATGTATGTATGTGCTTCACCTGCATGCTCAAGGAGGCCAGAAGTGTGTTTTGGCTCTCCTGGGATTGGAGTTACAAGCAGTTACAAGCTTCTATATGGGTGCTGGGAATTGAATGTCCATCCTCTGGAAGAGCAACCAGTGCTCTGAACTGCATGGACATCTCTCTTGCCCCTCAATATAAATCTTAAGGGAGTCAAAGGCACAGAACTCACAGGATCTCTTGCATATGGCCCCCTTAACCCATGTGCTCTCTGGTATCATTGTTTAAGTTGTTCCTCCCCGAGACAACAGTACTGTTCTCTGCATCATCTCCTAAGCTAGCTGTTCGCTGCTTCAATCGTCATTGGTCCCATCACACTCCTCATCCTTGCTTTGTGGAATACATGATAGTTCTCGTAATTTTCTTTTGTTAATAAGATACATATCCTGGGGGGGGGGTGTTTTCATTTTATGCTTTTCTTCTTCCTGCATAGAATAAAAGGCTTTCCTATGATACACCCATTTTCGGTTTGGAAGAGTCTGTAGAGTATGGCTTTTGGATGTCTGGCCGTGTCCAGATACACCCAAATCACACCATTTTAAAAGCCGAATGCAAGTAAGACTAGGATTAAATAAAATACCAATTGAGCAACTGGGAGTCTCTACCTTCTGGGACATATTGATGATGGGACATAGAAAGAAGTCGAATGTTGGTCTGTAGCATATATTCAGAAAGGGCTCCAGAAGATGTGCTCCCATATACACCTGCAAGCACAGAAACCTAACTCTTCAGGCAGCTGGGCCATCGGTTTTCCTTGATGTTTCTAGACATAAGAGTAGTAATACAATGGAACTTTGGTTTTTAATTTCAAGTTAATCATAATTCAGTCATGTGTATTATGTGGTTAATAAAGTCACATTGTCATGAAAAGCAGTTACTATACAGAAATAATCCTATGTAATGACTGAACTTTTATGTGAGTTTTATGTAAACTATCACACAGGTGCTGGCTCCGCATAATAAGATAACTCCGCTGTCTTTATCTTCTGGGCTGTTCACCAGAAGAATTTACTTTTCTTCTGAAAAAGACCTGAATGTATGTGTCATGGAGACTGATAATGGTGATAGAAGTAGAGAATGCATCTACTTTCCAGTTCAGGGTCACATGGTTGCTACATCTTGAGTGCTATTATGCTATCATGAGTATAATTGTTCTTATTGTAATTTAATTTTACCATTTGTTTTGCTCGCTCTGTCATGGTTTGGTTTTAGATGAAATAACTTAGAAGGAAATGTAGTTTGTTCGGAAGGCAATCATCTTCATGTCAAGAAAAATCAAGTCAATTGATGAAATGGCACTCTATTGGTTACAGGGATGCTGGGATGAAGGAGATTTCCCCCAGTCTTTACTTTTTTTTTTCATACAATGCAACCCAACTGCAGCCCCCTCTCCATCTCCACCTCCCAGCTTCCTCAGCTTCCCTCTCCCCTAGATCCACCCTGGGATAGGTCCTCCTGCATCCATCATTAATCAAGAAAATACTCTAAAGACTTGCTTACAGGGCAACATGAGGGAGGTATTTGCAACTGAGATTTTTCTTTTCTCACATGACCCTAGCTTGTGTCAAGCTGACAAAAAAATTAAACTATCACATCCCCATAGCCTAGCAACCTGCACTCACACACACAAACACACACACAGAGAAAGAGAGATAATTTTTTAAAAGATTATTTTTAAAAAAGTATTGCTATATGACTAAAATCTGCTTATAGTGAATGTATCATGAGTGTCTCTTTGAGTCTGGGTTACCACAATCAAGATGATCTTTTCTAGTTCTATCCATTCATACAAGATAGACATACTACAATGCCCAGAACCTGAAAAGACGGGTCCCATGGACATCTTAGGCTTCATGTCAGCCCACTAGTTAGGGGAGTGGGGGTATTTCTGACATGGACTATGTTGATAGTACTGCCTACCAGGCCACAGGGGAGGAAGAGAAACTCAGTCCTCGTGTGATGACTGGGGTGTCTGGGCAGGGTGGGGGGCTCCCCTAATCTGAGGAATAGGGCAGAGGGTATGTGGGAGGGGGTTGGACTGAGGAGAGGAAGGAGGAGCCTATGACTGAGATGTAAATTGGCTTAATTAATTAAAAAAATTTTAAAAATTAAAGGATTACTGGCACAAAAATAGCATTCTTAATGATAGCATAAAAGCAATGTACAGTAGAGTTTGGTGCCTCAGAATCCAGCTTCTAACTTAAAGAAACACAAGTTCAGAATACTAGCATGTTTCCACTTACTCCCATTAGTCTGACACCCTGAAAAGTACATAAATAAAGAATTAACAGTTAATATTGTCAGAAACCTTTTGCAAGAAGTTAGTGAGACACTGTCGCCAGATGATGGGACCATCATTCTGTAGACCATCTTCCCAACTTTCTCCCATTATTTTGCAGTTGTAGCTGGGGTGGGTCTTTGTAGTCGCGGGACACAGTTATGAAGCCCCACTGCGTGCCAGCATCCACTAGGTGACAGCTTCTGTGTCCATGTTCTGAGTTCTGATTCTGATCTCTAGAACCTGAGAATGTCTGTGCTTGGTAGGATCTCTGGAGCATCTGCCAACTGGCCAAACAGAAGACTCCCACATCTAACCAACCCTCTCCTCCTGTCTCACAAATAAGATCCCAGATCCAGGGATGTGCCAGGGCCAGGCTTCAGCTGCTTGTATTTATCCCACAGCACATTAAGTGATGCGAAGGAGGAAAGTCACACACCTTAATACATAGATCCCAGCACAAGCTTCATGAATACCTTTCCTGATCACCTGGTTGAATATGAAACATGTATATGCCGCCCCCCCCCCCGCCAGACTTTATTTCCTGTGTGCTCAGAAAAGCATGCAATTACAATGAGCATTCTAGCATGACCCTCTTTTTAGGGTGTGGAATCTAACGAAGGTCCTTGAATTTAGTTGAACTCTACTGGCAGAGAGTGAGAAACACAGAGAATGATGGAGATGGAGCCATAAACCCCTCGCCAGTCCATTCACTGAGCTTTGGTTCTGGGGTGTATTTGTCTGGCTCCTGTGCCAGCAGGCTTCCAGCACCATTTCCTCACTCCCTGCTTTGCTGTGCTGGCGCTCTCTCTCTCTCTCTCTCTCTCTCTCTCTCTCTCTCTCTCTCTCTGGGTGTGTGTCAGGCACCAAGGTAGTTTGTCCTGGGTATACAGATTTCTCCTCTTTGTCCTTAAGTACTGAGCATGATGGTCATTCCTGGGTCAGGTCTCTGGACCTTACCGTACTTTTTGGTTTCTTTTTAATTTTTAAAAATCTATGCACATTTGTGTGTACCTGTATGTATATCTGTTTAAGGGTGTTGGATCTCCTAGAACAAGAGTTATAGACAACTGTGAGCTGCCATATGGGTGCCTGGGAATTGAACCCAGATTCTATGGAAAAGCAGCCATTGCCTGAGCCATCTCTTTAATGCAACTCATACTTCTGCAGTTTGCCTCTTTTTAAAGGAAATCCATGCAAACTATTTGCTCTAATTCTGTTTCATTTGGGCGTATGGAATACAACAAGATAGGGAATATAATTATTGGTCTCAGTAATTCTAAAGAGATGACTCTTTGGGAGCATCTCCTTGAGTCAAATAAATGACTGTTTTTAAAGAATACAATAATGTGAAATTCCATTCTTTGTGACCACTTGATTTGCATTGCATATCATCATACACTTAATAAAATTTGCATAGAACTGGATATGCACAATTGTTATATAAAACTATATGCAATGTAGTTTGTAAGCAATTATATTCTCTAATGTAATTTGACTGTACAGGCTTTTTTTTTCCCCCAAGAAACTGACTTCACAATCTCTCTTATGCCTGAGTACTGCCTGTATTTCTCACAAAAAGATTTTAAATTTAGGAGGAAGACTGTAGAGCCAGGAGAACAGACTGGAAAGAACCCAGTTGATCTAGTTCCTGTGATACAAAATTTGCTGTGACTGAGGAGTCTAAAACTCTTCTTCATGGCTACTTCAAAATGCCCCAGTGTGTACAAACTGCTGTCACTATTTTCAAGAACAATGTGACAGTAATGAGCACTTTTAATTTTATCAGAAACACCTTTGTTTACAAATGTGCACGTATGTGGCTCTTTTTGCCACAGTGTCCTGTGAAATACAGATTATGCTCTAAACATCTGCAAATAGCACTTGCTAAAGGTACATAATGAGACTGAGATGACTCAGTCAGCTGAGTGCTTGTCTTGCAAGGATGAGGACCTAGGTTCAGGACCCACATCCTGCATCAAAGGGGTCGGCATGACCCTCACCTTCCTGCATCCTTCCCATCCAAACCAGTCCAGGCCTGATCCCACATCCAGTACACTGGCTTGTCTGGTCACCCCTTCTCTGGGCCACAACTAACTTCTAGGCTTCTGCCAGGCTACCTGCCCCCTCCCATACACAGGCATCTCTCACACCACATCCAACCTCTCTCCACAGCCAGATCTACCTCCCCACTCCAGGCTTGGACCCAGAGGCACATCCAGCACACCAGCTCAGTTCCTTTCATCTACCTGGCTTTATCCTACCTAAGCCATTCCCATACTTGAGTCCCAGCCTGCCCAAATATCCTCATTTCTGCTTCAACCTTCTCAATCCATATCAGACACAGAACTAACAAAAGAAGTTCACAAGCCCAAATCTCGTCACAAAGACACAAACAATATGAAGGATCAAGGTAGTATCTTCTCTCCAAACTTACCAGTCCTATGGAAATGTTTGCTAATTAGAATTTCCTGCATGAACCACAGGACACAGAATTTAAAAAAAACAACAACAGAGGTCTAGTATCTAAAATATACAAAGACCTCAAGAAATTAAACATCAACAAACCAAATAACCCAATTTAAAAACGAGGTACTGAGCTAAGAGAGAACTATCAACAGAAGAACCTTGAACGATCAAGCACTTAAAGAAATGTTTAATGTTCTTATCATCGTAGAAATGCAAATCAAAACGACTCTGAGATTCCATCTTAAACCCATCAGAATGGCTAAAATCAAAACCTCAAGCGACAGCACATGCTGGCTAGTTTATGGAGAAAAGGGAACCCTCCTCCATTGCTAGTGGAAATACAAATGTGTCCAGCTACTTTGGAAATCAATGTGGTGCTTTCTCAAAAAATTGGGAATAGCATTACCCCAAGACCCAGCTATACAACTTTCAGGCATATACCCAAAAGATGTTCCACCATACAACAAGAAGATATGTTCAACTATGTTCATAGCAGCTTTATTCATAACAGCCTCCACTGAGGAATGGATAAAGAAATTGTGGTAAATTTACACAATGGAATACTAGTCAGCATAGGATGGAAAGCCATCCTATGCTCATGGATTGACAGAATTAATGTTGTGAACTATATGCCAAAAGCTATTTACACATTCAACACAATCCCAAATTAAAATCTCCATCTCATTCTTTATTGGACTTGAGAATATTTTCCTAAAATTCATATGGAACCGTAAAAGACTCCAGAGAGCCAAAACAATCCTGAGCAAAAAGAACAATGGAGAGATTACCATTTACAGAGCCATAGTGATAAAAACAAAAAAGCATAAAAGCAAACATGTAGACCAAAGATCAAAACATGAATACATGTAACTTCATGTAAAAAAATATATGCTGGAAAAAAGAAAGCATCTTCAACAAATAATGCTGGAAATACTTAATGTCTACATGGAGAAGAATGAAATTAAGCCTATATTTATCACCCAGCATAAAAATGGACTCTAAATAGATCAAAGACCTAAACATGAAACACTGAAACTGCTAGAAGAAACTGCTAGGGTACATAGGCAGTGCCCTACAGGAAATTTATAGAAAAGGATTTCCTAAATAGACTCTATTTGCCCAAGAATTAAGAGCAACAATTGACAAGTGGGATTTCATAAAACTGTAAAGCTTCTGAACACCTAAAGAAACAATAATTGGGTGAAGAGGAAGCTCACAAATGGGAGACGATGATTACCAGCTATATGTATCTGACGGGAGTAATATCTAAAATATGTAAAGGATGCAAAAAGCAAAGGATCAACAAAAGAAAAGAAATGGCCCCGTAGGAGAGGATGCCCTAGGCCTGCTGTAACTTGATGTGCCAGGACCGGTTGGTACCCATTGAGGACATACCCTTCCCTGAAGAAAATAGGAGTAGAAGAAGCATGAGTGTGAGGATGGGAGGGAGGGCTGCGTTCAGGGTATAACGTGAGTAAATAGATACATTAATGGGAAAAAGTGTGTCTAAGAGACTGTCACAGTGTTGTAGGCTATTGCTATTTCCCTTGGTTGTCCCTATCGGTGGAAGATAGTCCCTGTTGCTGGAGACACCATGCACTTTAGGCACAAGGCTCAAAGACTTCTGAACTGGAACTCACCAGAAAGCCTCTTCCCCGAGTGCTGCCCTTCATGGTACCAGAAGCCTCCATGCAATCTTCTAAAGACAGAAAGCAACCAATAGCCCTAAGCTATGATGCCTATGACCACAAGAATAACCAGCAAAGTATTAGAAAACTGAACTCTAAGGGTTCAGTAGTGGCGTGCATACTCTGACAGTAACCAACAGCTCTCTAACTGAACTTCAGGTCTGCTCAAAAAAAGGAAAACCATGACAACTAACCATGGCTAATGAAGTCATGGACTTTAGAAGAGAACCTACAACTGCTACTTTACTAAACCAATACAATCTCTGATTACGTTCTAAATATTTATCCTTATACCCACAGGTTAGTGTAGTCCTTACCCTGAATCATCATCATCAATAACAACAACAACAGCAACAACAAAACACTCTTCTTTTTTTAAATTTGTTTATTTTTATATTAATCACAGGTTATTTATTTTGTATCCCAGGCGTAGTCCCCTCCCTCCTTCCCTCCCAATCCTACCTTCCCTCCCTCATCTCCTCCCTGCCCCTTTCCAAGTCCGCTAATAGGGGAGGATCTCCTCCCCTTCCATCTGACCCTAGCTTATCAATTCTCTTCAGGCCTGGATGCAATGTCCTCTTCTGGGGCCTAGCAAGGCTGTTCCTCCATTGGGGGGCTGTCGAAGAGCTCACCATTGAGTTCATGTCAGAAATAGTCCCTGTCCCCTTATTAGAGAACCCATTTGGACCCTGAGCTACCATGGGCTTTATCCAAGCAGGGGTTCTAGGTTATATCCATACATGGTCCTTGGTTGGAGAAACAGTCTCATGAAAGACCCCTGTGCCCTGATATATTTGGTACTTGTGGCACTCCTGTACTCTCCAGGTCTTACTAACTCCCCCTTCTTTCATATGATTCCCTGCACTCTGTCGAAGGTTTGGTTATGAGTCTTAATATTTGCTTTGATACACTGCTAGGTAGAGTCTTTTAGAGGCCCTCTGCTGTAGGCTCCTGTCCTGTTACTTGTTTTCTCCCACATCCAATGTCCATTCCATTTGTCTTTCTAAGTGAGGATTGGTCATCTTACCCCGAGTCCTCTTTCTTGTTTATCTTCTTTAGATGTATATATTTCAGTATATTTATCCTATCTTAAATGTCTATATAAGTGAGTATATACCATTTATGTCTTTCTCCTTTTGGGATACCTCACAAAAGATGATCGATTCTAGGTCCCACCATTTGCCTGCAAATTTCATGATTTCCTCGGTTTTAATTGCTGAGTAGTATTCCATTGTGTAAAAGTACCACAATTTCTGTATCCATTCCTCAACTGAGGGACATCTGGGTTGTTTCCAGGTTCTGGCTATTATGAATAAAGCTGCTATAAACATGGTTGAGCAAATGTCCTTGTTGTGTACTTGAGCATCTTTTGGATATATGCCTAAGAGTGGTATAGCTGGATCTTGAGGAATCACTATTCCTATTTGTCTGAGAATGTGCCAGATTAATTTCCAAAATGGTTGTACAAGTTTACATTCCCACCAGCAATGTAGGAGGGTTCCCTTTTCTCCACGTCCTCTCCAACATGTGTTGTCACTTGAATTTTTGGTCTTAGTCATTCTGATGGGTGTAAGGTGAAATCTCAGGGTCATTTTGATTTGCATCTCCTTGATGGCTAAGGATGTTGAGCATTTCTTTAAGTGTTTCTCTGCCATTCTACAATCCTCTACAGAGAGTTCTCTGTTTAACTCCGTGCCCCATTTTTTAATTGGATTACTTGATTTTTTGCATTTTAACTTCTTGAGTTCTTTATATATACTGGATATTAGTCCTCTGTCAGATATAGGGTTGGTGAAGATCCTTTCCCATTCTGTAGGCTGTCATTTTGTTCTGACAACAGTGTCTTTTGCTTTACAGAAGCTTTTCAGTTTCATGAGGTCGCATTTATTGATTGTTGTTCTTAGAGCCTGTGCTGTTGGTGTTCTGTTATCTCCTGTGCCTAGAAGAGTTCTAGGCTCTTCCCCACTTTTTCTTCTAACCGATTTAGAGTATCTGGTTTTATGTTGAGGTCTTTGATCCATTTGGACTTTAGTTTTGTGCAGGGTGATAAATATGGATCTATTTTTATTTTTCTACATGTAGACATCCAGTTGGACCAGCACCATTTGTTGAAGATGCTGTCTTTTTCCATTGAATGTTTTTGGCTTCTTTGTCAAAAATCAAGTATTCATAGCTGTGTAGGTTTATTTCTGGGTCTTCTATTCAGTTCCATTGATTCTCCTTTCTGTTTCTATGCCAATACCATGCATTTTTTTATTACTATTGCTCTGTAGTACAGCTTAAGATCAGGATGGAGATATCTCCAGATGATCTGTTGTTGTACAGGATTGTTTTGGAGATTCTGGGTTTTTTTGTTTCTCCATATGAGGCTGAGAATCTTTCTTTCAAGATCTGTAAATAACTGAGTTGGTATTTTGATGGGAATTGCGTTGAATCTGTAGATTGCTTTTGGCAGGATGGCCATTTTCACAATGTTAATCCTACCAATCCATGAGCACGGGAGATCTTTCTATCTTCTGATATCTTCTTCAATTTCTTTCTTCAGAGAATTAAAGATTTTTCAAACAGGTCTTTCACTTGCTTGGTTAGAGTCACCCCAAGGTATTTTATAACACTCTTCTTTTCAACAGGCAGAAATCATTACAGAAAACCACACCTTTTCCCCCTGAAACTCCTTCTCTATGAGATGCTCCCTTCAAATCCTAACTGAACTTATTGTAAATCACTTTAAATCATCTTTCTGTCTGGGTAGTGTCCAGTACTCTGACATTATTACAGAGAGATAAACGTAGGTACCCTAGCGCCATCACTCAGAGAGGAATGTGGAGCCAATTTCTGCAGGTGATTAGAAACTTTCCATCATCCAAGATGGCATCAACACAAATGAGGATGGATGAGGGTTGTGCGGTAGGAAGCAGAGAGTCCAGGACAAGACTTCTAAAGCCAAGCCATGCACAGGATCCACACAGCAGAAAGGTGTTAAATTAAACAGAAGACAATTTAGTTTCTTGTGTGGAGATGATAGATGTTAGAGAGAGGGAAGAAAGATGAGGTGCAGTCATAAATTCTGTTGCCTTGCAAATGTACGTTGGGGACTTTGTAGTCTGAGAATCTGTGACTTGTAGCTACAAAGAGTTATTGTCATTTGTGAAACTGGGAAGATAGCTCAGTGAGCAAAGGGCTTGCCATACAGGCATTAAAACCAGAGTTTGATCCCCAGAATGCACATAAATGATGGGCCTGGTAGGGTATGTTTATGGTTTCAGCACTGGAGTGGTAGAGACAGGCAGATCTCCAGAACTCAATGGCTGGCCATTCTAGCCTACTTGGTGAGTATTAGGTCAGTGAAAGGTCCTGTTTCAAAACTACCCAAATGTTCCCCAAATCCTGAGATGCTAGGGGTAAAGGGGCTTTCTGGATGACCATATCCAATCATTATTGACCTGGGGTGCTACAGATCCTGAAGTGCAAAAGCCAAAGATTCCCAGAGCCATCCCAAGCATCCAAGACAGATAAGGCAGCTTAAGTTTTTGTATTCTTCAGATGGGAGAATCCCTATCCGGTTCAAAGTCTTCAATTCATGCACCAAGGAATGAGCCTTAGGGAAAGTGTGAGTTTCCTGACGTCACTGGGGGTTGTCACAGAAACATCTTCTGTTCTTTAGACATGTGTATATGTGTGGGGGGGGGATGGGAATTCCAGTGTACCTGTGATACCTGATCAACTATCACTCTGAGCTATAGTTTCCACATGTATGAGAAAAGGGGTTCCAAGGAGGTTTCATCCCACTGTCTTGCTCTAAGCTAGATCCCCTTCTATGTGTCTCTGGTCTATTGCAACTCTCCTCTGTACTCACAATGTGAGTTAATCCCACCCATCTGGCTTAAGCTGGCTTTCTTTTATGGAGTTGGAGAAGTTTAGTAACCTACAGCAAAGCTGGACATATAAAAAGAACAGGGCAGTCCAGAGACTCCCATGGTGCTTTCACTTTGACTTTGACAGCGTAAACTAGAGCAGTCTCCAATGACTCTTTTGACATTCCCGGTGTACAGTATGCAAAGCCGGGAAGATAGTGAGTGTTCTATAGGAAGTTATCAGACTCTGGCCACTTAGAGAACAGAACTTCCAAGAAATGCTCTCTATGAACTCTCACTTGACTTTATTGTCCTGCTGAGTTGACACAATCCTTCATTTCATGTCATCCCGAGTGGCAGGACCACCATGACCTACATAGAAAGCAAGACATGGAGGCTGAATGTCCTATGGGTCTTTAACTCAACAGACATAATGCTAACGTCAGGCTAACGACAGTATACAGAGAAGCAACGACTTGAAATCTCTGGACATGGGCACTGGTACCATAGACTTCGAGTGTAAACTTCTGGTTTCATAGGGCTGACCCAGTCTAGGACCGAGCTCTTAGAATCATTCTTTCATTTGCACTTACCATCTACTTGCTTGCTTGGACATCAGAGATGACCTGTATATGTGCTGATGACCACATTTCTATTTCCCAGGATCAATGTTCTTTCTAACCTGCTGTAATGCAACTGTCCACTTCATTGCTTCACTTTAATACGTAGAGCCTGAGGCCTTTTTGGAGTTCACAAACCTGACTCCTTCCAACTCCTGAAAGTGTTCTGCATCATCAGTGACCTGTGTCTACGCTGACCTCTGGTTGAACTTTCTGTTTCTGCTCTTAACCCTGCCAATGCCCAGGGTAAAAATATTAATGTATCTCAACATGACACCCTCCACTCGAGGCTAGAACCACCTTTAAGTTTTTAAATTTTATTCTGAGGATAAGCCTGAAATCATAGAGTAGTTTTGTATGCTCTCCCTCTCTCTAAACTGTTATCCTTTCCCTCTACTGTCCCCATCCATTCTGGTGAGGGCAGCAGGATCCAGTTATTTCAAAGAACTCAACAGGCATATTGCTGTGATGAGGTCTCTCCCAGAACTAGATCCTCAGATTCACTGAATGGAACCAGTTTTCTTTATGGGTACTTCTGGAATAGCACTGTGTGGAGGAAATGAGTCAGTGAATCCCAGGAAACTGAGAGAAGATGTGAATGCTGAGGGGGTGGTGCCAATCCCACAGAATAACTTTGTGGCCTTGCTATTTAAGGGATGGCCTGAGGGCCCACTGCATTGGCATTGGCCCGAGAGTTTGTTAGAGGATGGGAGGACTCACCCCGGATCTGCTGACTCAGAATCTGCACTTGAACAAGCATTTCAGGGGGTTCCTGTGCCCTAGTCAGTATTTGAGAAATATGCTCTAGCAGGCATAAAGGACATGACTTATCCTACCTTAAGGCGGGAAGCCTACAGTGTTTGCTCAACAGGCGATTCCTGTTTTGGAGGCCATTGAAGGCTGCACAAGTAGGGTTTAGTATGATCTATGGTCTGAAGACAAAGGCCTATGTGAAGAAAGAGGGCCAAGGTGTCACAGACACCAGCTTCAGCAATGTGGATGTTTCACACACAGTACCGATAGCGTCTACTGCTCAGCCTTGGCTTTCTTTTATTGCCTGTTCTCTTCACCTAAAATACCTTCCCTTTGGTATTCACTTAGTACATCGCACCTCCTCTGAGTCTTTCCTCAAATCTCACTGTCTCAGTGAGGTTACCAGCGCTTGGTTTTGCCAGTGAGCTGCGTGCACCAAGCCAGCATTGCCCAGTTCCCATCCCGTTGTTCTTTTCTTGCCCTTCTGAATTACACTTGGACCTTCTGAGTCGTGGATAATCTATCTCCTTAATGTGCTGGCTGCCTGCCGCAGAGTAAGGTTAGCTTGCTCTGCCAAGGGCGGAGCAAACAAAGCGTAACTTTGTTACGCTTCTTGATAAATGCCGTTATCAGTGTCTTTAGCTGGATGAGGGCTAGAGAGATGGCTCAATGGTTAAAGGTGCTCATTGCTTTTACAGGTGACCAGAGTTTGGTTCTCAGCGCACACACACACACACACGTAGCACAACCACCTACTGGTTGTTTAGTGTTCAGTATGATCTCTGGCCTGAAAACAAAGGCCTATATGAAGAAGGAGGTGTCAGAGCAGAGCAGCTTCAGCGATGTGGAGGTTTCACACACAGCACCCATAACATCTACTGCTCAGCCTTGGAGCCTCCAGCTCCAAATCCTATAACCCTCCAATGACCTCCATGGGTGCTACACTCATGCACACGCACATCTGCACACACACATGCAAACATACATACAGAAATAACAATCAATAAATCTTTAAATGAAAATATCTCCAGACCTGAAACTCTTACCTGTGATTTATTTTATATGCCAACCAAGTATGTCTTTACCTACAAATATAATTAACATGAATGTTATTTACTTGGCACACAGGTTTTTTTTTCCTGCTTTCCTCTTATGATTCTAGATAATGAGGACATGAGCTTTTCTCTTTAAGTCAGTTTCGTGTGAGCTATTTTAAGATAAATTCCTAGAAGTCAAAACGACAACCTACGGGCTGAAAATATAACTGCCAAGTGTCTCTTAGTGTTACAAGTTTTTCATTGTTCTAGAATTTTGTCTATGCATGAGATAAACTTCTGTTACATTCACCTTTCACTTCTCCCTTCAAACTCCTCCGGAGTTTGCTCTCTATATCCCCTCTCCATGTCATCTTTTTTTTTTTTTTCTTTTCTTTTATAACCCACCAAGTCCAAGTAGCGCTGCTTATATATGGGAGAACATCTATGGTAGCACATCCAATAACTCCTCTGCTGGAGGTGGAGGATGGTGAGACCATCCTCATCCATGCTGGAATGCTGACTGGCTTGATCTTTGTACCAGTATTTGTGCAGGCAACCACGGCTGCTGTGAGTTTCTGACAGACATGTATAATATGCATTCAACAGATCTTGACATATGTACCTCTAGACAACCATGGACAAATACAGCTGAAATAACCCAGCCTTTCCCTCAACCAGAAAACATTGCAAAGTAGCAGAGAAAATGGTTCCAAAATGAATTTCCTGCAATCATGAATATCTGATGTGTAATTCTAAGGAAAGTGGGCAGGTTACTTATCTGCATTTCACCTTCCTCATTGGTTAAGTGGGATGATGACGGTAATTGTCAATGCCATAGGGTTATTATGAAGGGGTAATTAGCGTAGGTAGGATATTAAGGTGGTGACCATGACTTAATGAATAGCGTGCAATTTCTAGCTCTTAAGATACTGAGATCACTTTAGACTTCGTGAGTGAATAAATGGTGCCTTGAGTTTTTCATTTTTAAATTTTCACCTGTTGAAATTTTTTCTTTACATTTGGCATTAGTATTTTATCATGGACTTTTTTTTCTATATTTTCTGTTTTCTCATTGACCAATATAGTAGTAAATTATATTTTGTAGAAATGTTTTCCTAATTTAATGCTTACTATTTACTTATCATTGGTGCCCTTACATTATTTGTTCTATTTAAATTTTACATATTTAAATATATTATAGGGCTGGAGAGATGGCTCAGAGGTTAAGAACACTTGCTGTTCTTCCAAAGGTCCCGAGTTCAATTCCCAGCAACTACATGGTGGCTCATAACCATCTATAGTAAGATCTGGTGTACAGGCAGAATGTTGTATAAATAATAAATAAATCTTTAAAAAATTAAATATATTATAAATATACTCTCCTGTGAATTGTACTCATTTTTAAGATTTCTTTTATAGTTATTTATTTATCCTTCTCTCATATAATATATCCCAATTACACCCTCCTCTCCCTCTCCTCCTCCCTACCCTCCTCATTTTTCCATTCCACAGCTCCTCCGTTTCATTTCAGAAAAGAGCAGGCCTCCTCCAAGGAATAGCAACCAAACTCTGCTCAACGAGATGCAATAAGGCTAAGCCTATGCCCTCCTATCAAGTCTGGACAAGGCAACCCAGTAGGAGAAAATAGGTCCCACAAACTGGCAAAACCGTCAGAGATACCTCCACTTCCACTGCTAGAAATTAAAAAAAAAAATCAAACAAAAAACAAAAAAACTAAAACTAAAACTAAAAACCCACAGCATGTATGCAGATGGCCCATGCAGACCCATGCATGCCCTGTGGTCTCTGCTTCAGACTCTGTGGGCCCCTATGAGCCCTGCTGAGTTGATTCTGTGGGCCCATGTTCTCCTGGTGTCTTTGAGACCTCTGACTCTATGGTCTTTCCTTTCCATCTTCTGAGGAGTCCCCTGAGCTCTGCCTAATGTTTGGCTGTGCATTTCTGTATCTAGTCCCATCAGCTGCTGGAGAAAGCCTCTCTGTTGACTATTGGGCTGGCACAAATCCTGCAGGTATAGAAGAATATTATTGGAAATCATTTCATTGGGGTGTGTGTGTGTGTGTGTGTGTGTGTGTGTGTCTTGTTTAGTGCTACCCTAGGTTTCTGGGCCATCCAGTTTCCAGATCTAGGCAGTGTCTAGCATAGGTTCCCTCTTGTGGTGCCCACCTCAGGTTAGACCAGTCATTGGTTGGCCAACAAGCTCTGAGCCACCGCTGCTTCAGCACATCTTGCAGGAAGGGCAGGTTGTGGGTCACCAGTTTTGTAGTTGGGTTGGTGGATCAGTCCCACTTCTGGGAGCCTACCCTCATTACAAAAGATGGCTTGTCCAGGCTACATAACCTCCACTACCAGGAATCTTCACTGGGGTCAACTTCAGAGGGTTCCAGGAAGTCTCCACTGCACTAGGTTTCCATATCACCCCCTAAAGACCCCCCTGTTTCAGTCATCTCCCTCCTTCCACTCTCCTTCCACTTCCTTTCCTGCCCCCCACCTAATCCCTTCTGTCCCATCCCTACACACCCCAAGTCCACCCACAAAATCTATTCTATTTCTTCTTCCCAGGGAGCAACTCTTCCCCTGAAACCTTTCCTGTTCATCTAACTTCTCTGGATCTGTGTATTGTAGCATGATTGTCCTTTACTTTAGCAGCTAATATCCACGTATCAGTGAGTACATAGCATGATTGTCTTTCTGGATCTGGGTTGCTTTATTCAGCATGACTTGTTCTACTACCATCCATTTGTCTGCAAATATCATGATGCCAGTTTTTCCTAACAGCTGAGTAACACTTGTGTAAATGTACCACTTTTTTCCCCATCCTTCAGTTGAAGGACATCTAAGTAGCTTCCAGTTTGTGACTGTTATGAATAAAGCTGCACTATGAATATAGTTGAGCAAGTGCCCTCATGGTAGGATGGGGCCATCTTTTGGGTATGTGACCAATAACAGTATAGTTGACTCTTGAGGTAAATCAATTCTCAGTTTTCTGTGGAACTGCCATATTGGTTTCCACAGTGGCTGTATGAGTTTGCACTCCCACCAGCAACGGAGAAACATTCAGTTCCCCTTGCTCCACAGAATGAGCTGTCATCTGTGGGTTTGATCTTAGGCATTCTGATAGGTGTAAGATAGAATCTCAAAGTAGTTTTGATTGACATTTTCCTCATGGCTAAGGATGTTGAATATTTAAGTGTTTCTCATCAATTTCAGATTCCTCTAATGAGAATTCTCTATTTAGTTCTGTACCTCGGTTTTTTAAATTGAACTATTTGGTTTGTTGATGCCTAATTTCTGGAGTTCTTTATAAATTTTGGATATTAGCTTTCTGTTGGATGTGGAGTTATAGAAAATCCTTTCCTGTTTTGTAGGCTGCCATTTTGTCCTATTGACAGTGTCCTTTATCTTACAGAAGGTTTTCAGTTTCATGAGGTCCCATTTATTAATTGTTGATCTTAATTACTGTGCTATTAGTGTTCTTTTCAGGAAGTTGTCTCCTGTGCCTATGTGTTCTAACAGTTCCAGGTGTCTGGTTTTATGTTGAGGCCTTTGATCCACTTACCCTTGAGTCTGTGCAGGGTGATAAATATGGATCCATTTACATTCTTCTACATGCTGACATCCAGTTAGGCCAGTAATATTTGTTGAAGAGGCAACAATAAATCTAGGTATGTATGCATACATACATGTATGTATACATGTGCTATGTACCTCCTGTCAGAGGGAGTCAGATACAAGTTACATGTGCTTGTAAGATGCCATGTGATCCTGTTAACCAACCCAGTTGGTTAACAACTCAGTCTTAACCACTGAGCCATCTCTCTAGCCCCAGTGTAGCGTATTTTCAAGAGCTAAATTGTAACTCAGTCTGTTTCCAAATTAGCCTATATATTTTGAAAGAAATTTGGCTAAGAGAAAAAAAGAAATTGGGTGAGTTGCCTAAGTCAGCCTCCAGAGCTGCAGCGACTTGAGCCTTCTAGGAAAGTTCACCTCAAAATGTTTCTTTTTAAGAGTCCTATGATGCTAAACACAGCTAGTTCCTCCAGTTCCTCCAGACTGTTCAGAAGGGGATTAGCTCTGGATCCTAATTTAGTTTTACTTTGCAGGCAGGTTATGAGGGAGGCTGTGCTGCAAGCGCTCTCAACTAAGTAGGCAACATCTGTTCCGTGTGAATTATTTGATGTCACGTGCGGAGGGAGGCCTGCTTGACGTAGCTGTCAGTGTTGCAACATTTCTATCCTGCTGAAGCATGTCTGTGTCTGTCCTGGGGGTATGCTTCTGTCCGTGTGAAGAGGACTAGCCACTAAGATTTATAGACACGGTAACGTTTTCACACCCCGGACTTGTACATGTCAATTTAGCATGATGGAGCTGGGGCCGGGCACAGGAAGAAATAACAGCATTGCTGTCGTATGTTGGAGCTCTGGATCCAAATCCTCCCCAGAACATTTTTCTTACTTGCTGAAATTTTTATTTTTGACAGCAAAACACCCAATGAAAATAAATGAGAATTTTTCATTGTCAAATTCCGAACTTACCATTGGGGGGGAAAAAAGCCATTTCCTAGGCATGAACAATGGTTGTTCAGGCTCAGGACACCCGGTATAAACAAATGATTAAATATGCTTATGAAGCTGGGAGCCAGAGTTATTCTTTAGGAAGAGGAAAGCTACAGATATGAAATGGATTGAAGACGTTTTATTCTGGCCCATGACAGCAGGTACACATCCGCTCTTCATTTATTGAGTGGCTTAAACACTGCTTAGTGAGAGTCTCCCCTGCGCAGGATGAGGCACCCGCCCACCGAGAACGCATCAAGGTCTCAATCAGAAAGCCCCCTGGCCTCTGCCTCTTCGGTCGGGGAAGTTGGTTGTTCCCCTCTGTATGGGAAAAGCTTGTAGCTTGTATTTGTTTCTCAGTGGCTTACCAGCTGCCATTCAAGAGTGAGCCTTTGGATATTTTGTTTTATATGTGGAATAATACAATACAATAATACAGTCAGTCTCTTTGCTTATTTAATTTTCAGTTCCATGGAGATTCTAGCTGTTGAGTTGCAAATGGTTTCTATATATTTTAGCTGGAAGATCTTTTCAAGATATGAGATTTAAGGTATTTTCTTCCAGTTGTATGGGTTGTTGTTGGTGGTGGGTTTTTTTTTTTTTTTTTTTTTTTTTTTTTTTTTTGAATGGCGTCTCTTGAGATGCAGAGGCTTTAGTTTTGATAACATCTCCTTTATCTCCTGGCTTCCTTTTTGTCAGTGCTTTGTATTGTGTCTCAGAAGACGTAGCCAGCCTCAGGTCAGGGCAATTTACTCAGCAGCCTGGTCCTCTAAACAGTTTATTTAAGAGCGTTGCCAATTCTGTACCAACTTGGCATGTGGTTTGTGACGCTGGTTAAAACTCCACTCTTTGGCAAATGAATATTCTGTCCACATCACTTTTAGTTATTTTTCATTCAACTTTTAAAAATTTATGTGGGTTCATGCCTGCTGGCTGTAAGTACACCAAATGCATGCAGACGTCTGAGCAACTCAAAAGGGAGCATTGTAGCCTCTGGAATTTGAGTTACAAGTGGTTGTGAGCTCCCTGATATGGGGGGCCGGGAACCAAAACCAAGACCTCTGCAATAGTAACAAGTGCTCTTAACCACTGAACCATCTCTCAAGTCTGTTGTTGAAATAAAATGGTGTTGGACCAAATGTTATTTGCCCTATAAATATTTCGAGGGTATTATTTAACCCGCTATCACAATCAATAAGACACAGACACCTGTTAGATTTTATAATTGCCTTATTTTACCTGGAGCTGGGCAAATATTTCACCTACACTGTCTCATATCTTCTAGCCCCATCCCATATCATCTGCTTTATCCATTTCCAATCTGGGCTACCTTCCATCCGTAATCCCACGTTACTTGCTTGTATTCTTCATCTGGGCCTTTCCACAGCATTATTGTAGTCTTTCCTCTTGGCCCATGTGGTTCCTTCTCCACCCTAACCCATCTTGGCACCCTTCCTTCTCTCTTCCCATCTGTCTGTCCTTTCCATGAGTCTCCTGTCCCCCAAGCCCACGAACTTTGGCCACACCTACTCCATCATGCTTGCCCACATACAGGTTTTTTCATCAGCCAATCAAGAATAACCTGTAAACCTGTCTTAGGCAGGTTTATACCACAAGGATAGGGCAGTAACCAGATCTTGAGGGCCAGTAATTAGCATCAAAATACAAGCATCAAATCAACATGCAACACCAGCTCTGTGTCAACAGAATTTTAAAAGAAATTTGTCATGCCCACATTTAATTTTCTTGGGAACTTTCTTGAGAACACAGAATACTTTTAACTTGCATTCTTTATGGATACATTTCTATCTCTTTCCCATTGATCCATTGCTATCTCTAGTATAAATTTAATTTGCAAGCATCCATACCAATTTAAAATCTTCAGAGTACTGCTTCAGAATGCGTAGCGGAGAGTATGGGCCAACAAGAGGCTGTGCTGGCTTCCTTCCTAGCACTCCAGCTCAACTGACGCTCCCACAGTGAGTCATGCTTTGCAAGAGGGCATCATAAAATGTGGAGCCAACACAGCCCAACAACCTAGCTAAGCACACACATGAGACCTTTCCTGGAAAAAAGTAAAAGATTGTCACTAATAAACAATCTCTGGAGAGATAATTTGATTTTCTGAAACTATCCTATTTTGCTCCTAAACTGTTCATGAAACAATGTTATAATCCATTACGAATTCCTGCTTGAATAGATCAGTACCGTCATGGTTGCAGACTGATGGTGTTTCTGTCATTCTCTTCACATGTCTTGATTGTCACCTTCCTCCATACACGTGACTTTCACTTCTAACTCCTTTTTTAAAGTACAATCCAACTGTCAATATGGACCTTAAATCCATTTTTTTTTATTTATCATCCATTTCCCTTAGCCTTTGTTTTGGTGTTTGTTTCAAGTTTGGAGTTTTGGGGGTTTTGTTATTGTTTTGCTTGCTTTTTTGCTTTCTTTCTTTTTTCTTCTTTCTACCTAATAATCTACATTTGAGCATGCTTAGGCTCTTTTACAGAGTTCCAGAGCTCTTCTTAGATAGATGTACAGTAGGGTAAGTCTCTTACCTGTGGGCCTCTGGATTCTCTCCCACAGTTGGCTATTACAAGTGAAGCATGGCATTGCAGGTACAGTCTCTACCGTAGAATGTAGGTCTTCTCAGCGATTCCTTGAAGTAGGATCTGGATATTGGTTTGGTAAGTTACCATCCTGAGGGCTGGTATCACACTGGACTCCTCTGAGGGCTATATTAATGTCTTCTTTCCCCAAGCCTAACCAACAGTGTATGTAATCAAACTTCTATTTCTCTGACACTCAGTGGGACTATCTCAATACAATTTTAGTTTGCATTTTTAATGTAAGAAAAACAGGCCAACATTCATCCAATTTATTGTCAACTACCCACTCATGGGTTGTGGTCATTTAGCTAATAGTTTTAATTTGAAATATTCTAAGTATTTTTGCTAATTACAAATATTTTCTCTCAGATTTTTATCTGTGATTTCAAAAATTACATTTACTTATTGTGTGTGTTTGTGTGCATGAACACACACATGTGCACGCCCATATATGCATACAATTGCTGTGTGAAGGTCAGAGGACAACTTGAAGGAGTCAATTCTCGCCTTCCACTCTCCAAGACTGAACTTGGGTCATCAGCCTTGGCTACAAATACCTTTTTTTTGTTCATGCAAAACCCTTGTATTCAAATACTCCCATATACAAATCTCTTACTGGACCTGAGTTTCCCTCACAGGAAGTTTGCTCACACTGAGTCTTTTTCCCTGAAGAAAAGAACTATTTTTCTCTAAGCTTTTATGATTCTGTGTGGTTTATTTGTAATCTTGATGGGTTTGCAGTTTACTGTGGTGTGTGGCAGGAAATCCAATCTCATTGTTTTCCAAATGACTATCCAATGTTCTGGCACTATTAGAAACCCTAGTTTTCACCCCCAAGGATTAAGATGTCACTTTCATAACACACCAAGTTTTCACATCTGATTTCTTTCTAGACTTTTCTATACTGCTTCTCTGTCTATCACAAAATGCTATATCACAGTCTTTCAAATATAGACCTTCTCATATGCTTTAACATTTAAAGAGGCCTGAAGTTAATTAGGGTTTCTTTTATTCTCTGTGTTTTTAAAAAATATTGTTGATTGGCAGTGATCTTTGTTTTACAGTAGTGATTTTATTCTTTGAAAATTTCTAGCATGTGTACAATGTGTACATTTTGATCTCATCCATACTCTACTATCTCTTTCTGCCTCCCCACAGGGCTCTCAATACACCTCTCCACACCTTCAAATCCTCTTTTTAAATAATTATTATTAATAATCCCCTGAGCCCGGTTAGTGCTGACGGTATGTACATGGGTGTAGGGAAATCCATTAGCGCACGGGCAGTCAACCAGCAACCATATCACCAAAGAAAATTGGTCCCTCATAGATGCCTCATCAATCATCATAGCTTCTACTTTAGGGGTGGGATCTACAACATGATATTCACTGGCGACCACAGCTTGTGTGAACAACAGCAGAAGAAGGTCAGACAATGCTGCTCTCAGATGTCATGAGTTGTTAAATGAAAACCTCAGTGCCACGCCTGGCGTCCCTCCCTGACAGGTATTGATCAGGAAGGCCCAATGGTCTCCTCTCTCCCTGAAGGCTAGATCTCATAGTGCCAAAAGGTTCTATGCAGGCTGGTGGGGAAGAAGAGACATCAGTGATTTTATCCATGAGTGGACCCTGCATGCCACAGTACCAACTTGATAAAGAAATTGTGACTACTGTTGTAACGGTGACATGATCGTTGTGGGAATGACGAGCCACTTTCTGGCTGGATTTGAGGCTTTCCCTACAGGAGGAATATTTTATTTCCCCATCTACCTGAGGATTGAATTATTTCTACTCAGAATGCCCACTTACTTTGTAGACATTAATCTCAAATACTAATCCTAGTCTCAGTCTCTCCTCCCTTCTCTCTCTTTCTCCCTCTTTTACCAGCCTTTTCCTCTTAAAATATACCATACTCCCTAAAGACATTGAACATGGCTAACTTGTCTTTGTTGTCTTTCCACAAACCTGTGTTAGGGCTGGATTTGTTAAGTTGTCATTGAATGATTCCATTAAAGTGTGTGTGTGTTTTTTTGTTTTTGTTTTGTGTGTGTGTGTGTGTGTGTGTGTGTGTGTGTTTTAAATTGCACTTACTTAATGGGCTACACTAGACCCAAACTCAGAGCCCTGTTCTTGCCTGACTGCCTCTGCCTTTGGAGTGCTAAGATTAAAGGTATGACCACCACACCTGTCTAAAATAGAATTTTATAAATAGAGTAGAATGTTATGAACATAAAACTTTGCATAGCAAAAATTCTGATATGTTCACTCAATCAAGAAGCTACGGTAAATGAACCTAGTATTTAGTACCTAGTCTCGCTCACTCTATGATTTGAATATGGACACATGATACAGATTGAACAAACTTTCTTTGCTCCCTGGACAGGCTCTGTTTTCTCTATCCATTCTACAGGACAGTATATCAAGTGATAAACAATTTTTTCATATTTATTTTGTTTATTTAGAATTGTACAGTCTACCTAGGAACAGGTATTTTTTCAAAAGCCAACTTTCATTATGCTGTTACAGTAACTACTCTGTCTAAAAAGGCAAACAGAATTGGGGAAGAGGCGTGGATGACAATAAAATGTAGTGAACCATATGAATTAAAATGCCACGAGGAAACCAACTGGTCTGCCTACTAACTTGAAAAATAAGTAAATATTTTGTAAAATTTTTAGAAGGCAGAATAATTTGATTAGTGTTATCAAGATGCATTGCCGGATAATTGTTTTGTTTTAAGCAAGTAAAGTTTAGAGAAACAGCTACCTGCCTTAGGATTGGGGTTCTCAACGTGAGTTGCCTGATAACACATTCATAATTATGAAACACTCAGCACCTCATTTGAAAATTGATCCTAGAAGCTCACTTGCAGCGTGTGAACGCGCTCCCAGAGACGCCATCTTTCATTCCCGAGGTTCCAGGAACTGCCTCCTATTTGGCCACCATCGCGCCAATGGCCCTGTTTTATGCTGTCTTTGCTGTTGGTAAACATACAGAACTAAACCTTCATGCGCACTTTGGTGAATGTTTTTCTCGAGGACATGCATTTCTGAGGTCCTACCTTTATTGGGATGCCTTCTCCTGTCTTGACCTACTGTAAGACACACAAGCAAGTGCTATCGAGTGCTATGGCCTGTTGTCAGAGACTTTTCATGCCTTCAGCTGAGCAGCTGAGGAATGTTTTCTGTGTAACCGTGTCTACAATAAATACAAACACGGGAGTCTGTCATTTTCTTTCTGTCAGTGTACACTTGGGAAATTTTGAGGATAGCCCAATGAGGTCTCATTTCAAATAACTAATTATTGAGGCTTTTGAAGGGACCCAGAAGACTGCTGGATGGTATCTCCCAGATTTATGGCAGATCTTTCCCTACATTCAATCCTCCTGGACAGCCTGTAATAGACACACCCAGAAATGTGAAATATGAGCCTCCTAGGTGCTCCTTTGTCCAATCAAGTTGACAAGCAGGACCGAGAAGTAATAATTTAATCTGCTACTGACACCTTTAAATGTTATTAGGACAACTGAACGAATGGTTGAAGAGCAGTCCCCAAGATGTCTGTCAGAGAGCTGTGCATATCCTCCCCACATACACGTGACAACCCTAGCTTCTGCTTATGTGTCCTCATCTTCTAAGGATGGCTCAGAAATGCCCTGAACAGGAACAGTCTGGCGGCATCTGTTAGCTGGTAACTAGAAAAAAATAGTCGGCCCATTCTGCTGCACTTGGCTGCTCCGTGCTGTTCTCACAGTGGACCCCCAGGGCCTACAGGTCTTTCCTTGTTCCCTTTGCATCTCTTTCCAATAACTTCATTCATATTCCTCTTCTTTCTCTCATGTAAACTGACTGTATTTACAACCTATTTCAGTGTCTGATTCTGGGGAAACCTAACAAGTGCAGCCTCCCAGAATTTAGGTCACTAGAAAAAAAAAAAAAAAGAATCCTCTATTCAGTGTGGTTTGGTTGTATAAATACAAGAAACACATCTTTGCTCATGGAAACTTGCAGAGTGTCATCCGTCGGGGACCTTTTGTGTTTCACACTGTGTTTTGACTATAACTTCATTTTTCTATTTCTGTCTATAAACCGATGAGCTGGTTTTGCACACACACAATCAATTCTTTAAAAGTTTATAAAGAAGTGGTCACAACATTAAAACTTGAGGATGTCAGGCTGGAGAGATGGCTCAGAGGTTAAGAACACTCGCTGTTCTTCCAAAGGTCCTGAGTTCAATTCCCAGCAACCACATGGTGGCTCATAACCATCTATAGTAAGATCTGGTATGCAGGCAGAATGTTGTATAAATAATAAATAAATCTTAAAAAAAACTTGAGGATGTCTCCAGTTCCTTCAAGAAGGGGACATGATGATGAGATCCCTGTGGTATGAGACCGGTAGATGAGTCCCTTGGATTTTCACTATTCCTCCCAAGACCGGAAGATAATAAATGCAGGCTGCATCTGTCCAGCTGCATTCAGGATGCAGATGGGAGCAGAGACAGCAATGCAGTGGTCCTGGTTTCCCAGGAGAGCCCACTAACAAACAGGAGTTCACTGGAAAGAATCAAGCGGATAGCTTCCAAATGTATGTCTTCTCACACCCATCCCTCCCTTCCCCACTTCCTGAGTTGTCCTCTGACCTCCCATACATGTGCACATACTATACACACACACACACACACACACACACACACACACACACACATACACACCACACTTAAAAAAAACCACTTAAATGATAACTAGACACTGTTCAGTGGAGCTTCAGAAAAGTCCCATCTCTTTTGAAGCCATTTGCCAAAATGAAGGTTTCGGTCTGCCTCTGATAACCATTTCTAAGACTTTTGGAGACTGTCTTGTACTTGTTTAAAAAAAATAACTGTAGGTTGGCAGACAGTAAGGGGAAGTCTGTGAGCTGTTCACTCTGCAGGAATTCCTCGTTGACTCCTATAACCTAGTCAAAACAAAAACAAACAAAACAACAGTCTAAAGTAGTGGTTCTCATCCTTCCTAATGCTGTGACCTTTAACACAGTTCCCCATGTTGTGGTGACTCCCTGTCATAAAATTTTTGTTGCTACTTCAGAACTGTAATTTTGCCACTCTTATGAATCATAATGGAAGTATCTATGTCTTCCCATGGTCTTAGGTGACAACTGTGAAAGGGTCGTTGGCTCCCCCAAAGAGGTCACAACCCACAGGTTGGAAACTGCTGGTCTAGATGGACAGTTCATTCACTCCAGCTCCATGAAATCTTTGGAGAGAATATCTCAGCTCCAAATTAGATATGCAGCTCACAAGGCCTGTCTCGGAGCTCCTGCTGCACTATACATTCCAAGAAGTCTGGCTAGTCGAGAGCTCAGCTTCTAGCCTGGATCTAAGAGATAAGCACAGGTGCAGCCAGGACGGTCCTCCAGGGCTTTCTCCCTGTTGGTGGCCTTTCTTGCCACTCTAATGAAGGAGCCAGCTCCAGCCTTAGCCCTCTGCTGATTCTGTAATTGCAAGCATTTTTTCTTCTGCCTGGCTGTGTTGTGTGAGCTCTGTTGCCAGCCCACGCAATTCACCGACTCTCCTCTGCTCCCTACGGACTCTGAGACTCTCCTCCAATGAGAATGAGCCACACTAAAGGACCAAGTCCCTTTTTATGTCAGGGTCATGCTGGTGAGCTCTTAACAAAAGACTCTACAAACACATGGGTTTTCTACAACAAAGATTTCTTGACTACACAATAGCTTCATGCAGGTTTGAAGGCTGTCCTGCACGGGAGAGTGTGAGGTTGTAGGCATCTGTCTTTTCTTTAGGGTGGAGTTATTCATCTTAGCGTTCCTTATTGACTTCAAGCTAGTGAGGTAACGGTCAGTACGTGAGAGGAAGTCTAGAAGGCCAGGCCTTTGCATTGGCTGGTCTGATTCCTGTGGCACCACTATCATGGCCATTGCCATGTGTTGGGGGAACCTCTGGGTCTGCTTGGCAGCACATATCATAAAGGACAAATCAGTTGGCTTCCAGTAAAGGGGCTAATTATAGGTCCTGCACTGGGACTTGAACACGTCCCTCAAAAGTTCAGTTGTTGGAACCCAAATTCTCAAGTTCATATATTGGTGGTGTTTGAAGGTAGGGCCTTTGGATTGTTAGGGTTAATGAGGTCATGAGGCTGGGGTTCCCATGACAACATTGGTAGATTTAGGAAAGGATTGAGGGAGACCTGCTTTTGCTCACTTACACTGTCTCCCTACCTGAGTCTTATGCCTGTGTCTTGATACATCAGGAAGACCCCTACAGATATCACTCCTCCATGCTGGACTCTGTCCCTTTAGAAATGGAAGGCCTGAATGAATTACTTTGTAAAATCTACCAGTCTTTGGTGTTTGGCTAGAGCAACACAAAACACACTTAGACAACAAACACAGAGAAATCAAAGCAAGTGTGGATTCTTAAATAATTAATTCACCATACCACAAGTGTCACCCTGTTAGTGAGACACCCACACATTCCTGGAGTTTGAAGTTACCTTATCCCTTATTGTGGTGCTCTAACATTCTAAGTGGTGTTTGATTAGAGTTAAGAAAACAGAAAGTAAAAACCCTCAGTCCAATTAGCAAACTCCAGTCCGGATGACCTTCAAGGGATAGTTTATTTTACTTATGTGATTTGTGCCGATGAAAGATACTGTGAACCATCTAATTTAATCATTATGCAATTGTAGATCATTAAGGCCTCTTTTACCTCATGCCATTGTGATAGCCTAGCATCTAGAGGCTTCGAATAAAAGTTTGTCTTTGTCCCTGTTCCAGTGAGTAATTTCTCCAGTGAGGCTGAAGATAGGCTTTTTCTATCCTGTTAGTGATTTAGGGGTTGATGTTTGTTTAGAGGTGGTCCCTACTGTGCCTGGTGTTTTCAGTCATTTTTCTGGGCTCAGAAGTCTCCATAAGCTTAGTGCCATCTGCCCACTTCTTTAAAAAAAAAAAAAACAAGACACAGAGATCATGTTTGCCAACCTAGGATCTCACCCAGCCTCAGGCCATGGCCTCTCAGGGTTCTCAAAAGGCTCCCCAAGGGAGGAAACTTCAAAAATTATTTGTAAACACACGTTGCATTTTTTTCTAAAAATTATTTTTGTTTTTAACATTTTAAATTGCATCCCTTTCTTTTTGTGAGGAGCATGTACCACGGCGCACATGCGGAGCCAGAGAGTAACTTGTAGAAGGAGTCAGTTCTTTTCTTCACCATTTGGGTCCCAGAGTTTAAACTGAGGTCATTTGGCTGGGCAGCAAGCGCTTTTACTTGCCGGGCCATCTTGCTGGCTCCTATGTGAACTTTCAATGGATAATTTCTAGGAAGTAAATAAACAGATTTGATAGGCCAAATTTCCCTTCTGAGTAAGAACCAGAAATGAAACCAGTGGATTCTGTGAGTACCTGACACCAAGGATCAAAAGCCCAAGGAATGCTCAGTTCAGTGGGCTCATCATCGGATTTGTTTAAAACACTGTTGCAGGAAAGCATGGATGTTCCTCACCTATGGAAGCATCCAAAGTTGTCTAGATCTCAGGGTCATTGGTGACACGGAGACAGAAGCTGAGCGTCTTGCTTTTAAACGCAGCCAGATTATATCCCGTGCCCACGTGGATGCTGGCACGCTCATTCTTCCTCATGCTCGGCTGGCTCTGACAGTCGCTGAGCCTGAAGTCTTTAGCCAATGCTGATATTTTTCAAGGTAAATGATCTCTTGGCTTATTAGGATGGTACTTTGTCCTTTAGGGTGGGGGTTCTTTCGTTCTCCTAACTAGTTCAACTTGATGACCATTTTCTTGATTGCATATGAGCATTCCTGAAAGGAATGTTGTCTTGAGTGACTGCATTTACATCCATAAACACTAGTTGTCTTCAGTGATGCCTTAACCTCCTAAAAGCACAGCTGTATCTGTTAAATAGTCTCAGGGAAACACACTTTTTTTTCTTTTTCTTTTTTCTTTTTTTACCTATCTCTGGCCTCTATGTTCTCATATTTAATTAGTGTCTTTACAAAATTGTTAAATATTTAACTTCAAATTAATTTTTTAAAAAAATCCTCTTTCTCCAGAGGAACACACATTGTTTCTATCAGTAAGCTACTCAATGGCGGCTAAAAGTTGCCTTTACAATCCATTTGAATGACTAGGTAATAGCTGTAAATGGAACAGCATGTAAATAAAACAGAATGGCAGCTATGAGTTCAGACTTCGAGGTATGTATCTTTACGAGTGATGGCTGTACAACACAGAGAGCAATTCCACAATGAAGTCGGCGTTTACATCTTTCCAGCGTTACTACTGAACATTTAGGGTTATTTATCACTGATCCGCTAGGCTTGAATAATTCATAAATCCTGGGAAGCCCGGCCTTCATGTCATCAGAAGGAAGGCTGTACATCCTGTGCGCAACAGGCATAGCGCTAAATGACACACTGAAGCCAACACGGAGCAAATGCTTGCCCTAAGCTGCCCGCAGTCAAAAGTAGACTTCTTCCCCCGATCAAGAAATTAAAGAAGCATTTTCCACAAGATAAAATACAGATTTGATTTGATTTTATATTGAACCACAGATGATTCGTATTTTCTAATCTTGGATTTGTACTTTGGGGCAGTCACTTTCCAAAGAGAAGAGGTCTTTCCTGCCACCACATGTCACCTTTACTGGTAGCGTTTTTAAATGGGGATTTTTTTTTTCTTTTTGGAAGCCCATTATTTTCAGCATCTTCCAAAACCTTTGATTAACATTTCCAAACAGCATGTTAGTGTTTCCTGAACTGCACAGGCATGGTCCTGGGAGGTTTCCAGCATGGACTCCCAGTCAACTAAAGACCATCTAGCCCAGGTAGAGAGGAGGAGTCCTGGGCAATGTTGTGATGTAACTTGTTGCCACGTAGAGTAAGACAAAGCTTCATCCTCTCAACCCCAAGGCCAGTATTCTTTCTCCTTTGCTGTGCTGTGCTGGAAATTAAATCCGGGCTGTCTCTCGCTTCTCTACTTGAGGTGTTATTGGGAACACAAACATGCACCTCTGTTTACGTATTGTCTAAGTCTGCTGTGACTGTACAGAGGCAGCACTCTAGTTACATAAGAGACAGTGAGGCTGGCAAAGCCTATACTTATTTGGCAAGTTATTAAAAACATCTTTCATCCACCACTGTTTTTCCTCGTGGTTGTAGGGTCACGGCTATGTTTCTTCCTCTCATTGTCACAGCCGGAACTGTGCTAAATGTATAATTTCCTTTTCAAATATGACGAAGCATGAAATGTACAAAACCAAGAATGAATTTGTAGATTACCATGAATGGACCAGTCACTGACAGTATCATGAGTGAAGTTGTAGATTACCATGAATAAAGCAGTTACTGGAAAACAGAAATCATCAGGAAGGATGATCTCTTCCTTTGGCATTTGCCATCCCATAATGAGAATGAACGCCACCAATGGAACACAATGCTTATCCAGAGGTAGTGTTGTAGAACACTCTGTCTGTTTCAGATATTCTCAAGTAAGGTCCATGCACAGACTCATTACCTACGTATTGTCTAGTACTTATTAAATAATTCCAGGAACTTAGTGGGGTATTTACTACTTACATATGCAAGCGGAAATGCTGACACACTAACCTGTGCTGGGTCCATGGAGCTTGGAGAAAGACAGGACTTCGATCCAGCATCACCTCTGACTTCTTTTCCTGGTGGAATGGCAAATACTGATATGGGAAGACTGATGTCCTGTTCAGTTTGAAAGCTACACAGCAGCTTCCACATGCTACGGAAGCTGCAGAGGAGAGGGCAGGACCTGATGGCACTCAGTCTCTCTTGAATACAGAAGTCTGCAGTTGGCGGTGTGATGTGATGTGTTAAAAGATCTGTTCCCAAGCTTTGAGCAGACATTTCTAATACCACAGTATGCTGAGGAATACTCAATCACAGAACATTATATCTTAATAGTTTGTTTGGGTAATGTAGCATGTTTCATATGAAATTATCTTGGGGAATCACACTTTTGACTGAAGTGTTCAGATGCAGACACTGAAATTCATCCATAGCTCTGCACTTTGCTTAATTTTTCTTCCTCTTATTTTTTACTTGTATTTTATTATTTTTTTTGCATTTCTTCCTGTAAGACTCATTTTCTTTCCTTGACTACAGATGAAAGGAAGAGAATCTGTAGTTCTGTTCTATGCCATGTAGTGTAGCCAATATACAGATGATCTGAGTGTTGCTACCATTTCATTTTACAAATACTGTGACTGGTCCTGTTGCTTGAAGAGAAAGAGCTGACATTCCTCCTCAGACATTCAGGTTTCCAAATTTTCCCACCATGGCTCCTACTAATTAAGGAGAATCCAAGGAATGAGGACTTGAAATTTCTGATATGTCAGAGCTGTTTATAATCCATAAGTACAGAATTCAGGTGTGTTTATGAGCCCTTGCTGTGTTCAAGGCTCTATGATGGTTGTTACTGAGACTCGGAGCTAATTCTCCACCCTCCAGGGCTCTCAAGGTTCTTCTCATCTAGTTAGCAATAGATAGAAAGAATGAAAAGATTGCTGGCCTACTTGTGAAAAGCCTGAAACATCAGCTTTTCACAAGTTTCAAGGAGGGTAGGTCCAGCTGGAGAGAAGCCTCAGTGGATAAAACACCTGCCACACAAACCAGAGGACCAGGGTTTGGAGCCACTAAAACCATGTACAATTGGGCATACGTGGCGACCTTTGTAATCTCAGTATGCAGGAAGTAGAGATGGGATCCCGGGGAAAGCTAGCCAGCTAGACTAGCTGGCATTTAAAAGCCATAGGATCAGTGAGAGACACCGACTCAATAAACTGGAGAGTGGTAGGCCTCTATACTCACGCATATGCGCACACACCCTAACACACGCATGTGCCCACACATGAGAGCATGCATACCTGTATACCATACACACACACACACACACACACACACACACACACACACAGTAAGTAGAATGAGTCATGTCCCACATATGTAACTGGAAGGAAACAAATGTGCACATGACATCACAGCCCATCATTGAGGTGAGGCTTGTAGCGGCTATACAGTAGTTAGTCTACAGACCTGTTTCACTATCTTGTGTTTTCTATTTTCATAAATGTTAGTCAATGCACATGGGATCGTGATTTGATTGTCTCAAAAATAATTATATCCAAGGGATGTGTGTCCACCTGGCAAAAATCAAGACCTGTGCTTTCAGTGTCTACAGCTTCTGCCCTCTCGACTTATCTCTGCTCTGACCTATAGTGTACGACTCTTAACTGACACAATATGGCAGTCATGATCCTCACAGGGGGAAGCTGAGATCCAGGTAGAAGAAAGTGAGGGGAGTGTGTGTGTGGGGAAGCTTAACTGCAGATACTATTTCTCAGGATGTTCTACATCATGCTTTTTGAGGCAAAATCTCTCACTGGTCTGAACTAAGTCACGGGTTCAGGTAAGCCAGTTGGCCAGAGAACCCCAGAGATCATCCTGTCCCAATATCCACTATCCTAGGATTACAAGTGGGATGTCTAACCTTTGGAAGTAATTTATTTTATTATCTTTTTCAATGTATTCACTTTGTATCCTAGTTGTAGCCTCCTTCCTAATCTCCTCCCAGTCCCATCCTCCCTCTATTCCCCCCTGCCCCCCGCCACACCGACATGCATATACAACCTTCTTTCCTACTATCTGACCATAGCCTATATGGTCTCACCAGGACTGCCTATATCCTCTTCCACTGTGGCCCAGTAAGGCTACCCCACCAGAGGGAGGTGATCAAGTTCACAGGCAACTGAGTTCATGACAGAGACAGCCCCTGTTCCACCTTACTAGGGAACCTTCATGGAGACTGAACTGCCTATGGGCAGATGCAGAGACTCACAGCTAAACTTTAGCCCAAGCATAGGGTGTCTTATAGAAGAAGGGGGAAATAGAAAGACCTGGAAAGGACAGGAACACCACAAGAAGACCAACAGAGCCAAAAATATTTGGGAACAGGGGCCCTGCAGACACTGATGCATCAACCAAGGACCATTCATGGGGAGGACTTAGATCAGAGGAAGTGATTTATATTTAAAGATCTAAATTAATTAGTAAAAAACTGGATTGGAACCAAGACTCTCGACCAGTAAGCTAGCTTTGCTCATAGACCATACTGTCACTCATAAAAGCATGTTTATACTTCAGTAGAAAAGGTGCAGTTAAAAATAGGTATAAAATTCATTATCCAACATCAGTAGACCTGAAGGGTTTTGAAACTCAGAGAACTTTAAACCATAGAAAATAAAAATTATTCATATATCAACTATTCTATTATGAAGCCAGCAAGGTCTAAGATAATATTTGACAATTAAACTAGTAATTATACAATGGAATATATGAATACCCCCATTTAGTGAGAGAAATAAAGACTGCTCATAGGGGAGGCAGATCTCTGTGAGTTTGAGGCGAACCTGGTCTACAAAGTGAGTACAGAACAGCCAAGGCCACACCGAAAAATCCTGTCTTGAAAAACCGAAGAGAGAGAGAGAGACTGTGCATACCTGTCATCCTAGGACATATTGTGCTGTAAATTTGGAATAATTTGGTTGACAAACTTTCAGAAAGTGGCCGACTATGTTAGGGTCCAGAAGACACTGAAAGAATGACAACTAGCATGCAATCAACAAAAGGCGCTTGTTGTGCAGAAGACCAGCAGGCTGGGGCCACCACCTAGGCAGAATGGAGACCCTAAACAAAGGCATGCCTGCCTTTTTTAGAGGAAACTAGGGGAATTTTAGGGACAGGTAGGTCATCCTTACTGTGCTTGGCGCAGGTCAAAAGCAAGGGTGTGAGTACATCTACGATTGGCTCCGGCTAGCTTGGGCTTGATTAGGGTCTGGGAGTCCTCTAAACTGGTTCAAACAGGCCCAAATTAGTGGACATCAGGGAAGTTACAAGGGTCAACTCCTGACTGGCTTTCATCTAGTGGTTGGTGGGCTTCATTCGTGAAGTTAAGGCTGCCCAGCACAGATGCCCCATCCTGAGATAAGATAACCTCACATTTTTGTGGTTACCTCCAGGCTATTCCTTGGGTAGGGAATTTTACGGTCTTGTTCCTGGAATTGGTGACCTATGGCCTAATTCCTGAGACTGATAATTTTTTTTTTGTGTGTGTGGGGAGGTAGTGATCACGCTTGATACTCTCAACTATAGATCTGAATATCCTTGTGTCTGAGCAACAGGTGACCCCAGTTCTCTTACCTATAAATGGAGATAATAATACTTTATACTTTGTAGACACATAATTACACTGACTATAATGTTTAAAAACAATTCATAGAGGATCATCATCTATGTGAATCATGGTAATTGTTACTCTTTTTTTATCCTTGATGCTAATCAGGAAAGTATGCATTTTATAAATCAGATCTTTAAATTGTGCTTTTGCAACCATTTCCTACATATCCTTTCTTGTTGTTTGCTTCTTGAGAGAGGATTTCCCTGTATAGTTCTGGCTGTACTGGAATTTATTATTGTAGACTAGGCTGGGATCAAGGGCATGCACTGTCACACATGGCCTAAGTATACGTTTGTAAGAGTGGGAACCACGAAAAAAAAAAAAAAAAAAAAAAGCAAAAGAAAGTCAAAAACATTGCAAGGAGTGATTATGAATAGCATACCCTGAGTCAAACAACAAACAGCCTGTGGCCCAAACATGACCTGCCATACCTTTGTAGAAACAGCAGACAAAACATGTAATTCACATTTGAAATGGATTTTAAAAAAAATAAATGAAAAGAGCAGTATTTTATAACATTTGGAATTCATATATAAAACTCACAGTTTGGTTTTCATACATAGAATTGGAAGCATTGAGTTTGACTGATAAATGGCAGAGTGAACAGTCAACAAGAAGGCCACAGTCCTGCAAACACAAGCCCCCTTCCCACCCTGCCCCGCCTCTGGTCAGGTCACTCACTCCCTGCTGCTCTCAGTGTCTCTGGCTCGGCTGAGTTGCTATATGCCTTCCATACCCAGCCTGGCTAAGGATGACCTTGGACTTGTTTGGCTATTTTTGGCAATACCTTCTTTATTGCAGAATTTGACCCTCTCTGCTTTCCTTATTACTTCTTCAGTACATGATATTTTCTCCTTTTTCCAGTTCCAGGAGTGAAAGCTAGGTTGCCTGATTTATGGCTGCTGTATAACCTGAGGGAGGCAGAACTGTTGGGAATTCGTTTCCTTTCAGTTGCTATTTTAACCTTGTCCAAAATGCCAAAGCCTGCAGGAAATAAGTCTGCCATACCTATTTCAAAAATCCGTATTTTCAAACTATGTACCTCTCCTCACCTACCTGTGTATAGAGAAATCTGGGGGTCAATCTGAGGCAACCTAAATTCTCCCTCAAAGCTGCTAGCTAAATCCTGATAGGAATGTGCCCCAAGTGGGAATCTGTCACCTCCCTGTTACAAGGGTCTTGATTTGCATATACAAGACTAAGTCTCCTTTTCTCCCCTTTTCTGCAAGATACTAAGTTTTCTTTCACCCTACCTTGATTTTAATGGTAAATTTAATTTGAGGTAGTCAGAGATAAATTAAGAAGAGATTTGACACACATCGTATATATTAGACATATAATACAGGATAAACATACTAAAATCTGTCCACCTAAAGAAGCTAAGCAGGAAGGAGGACCCTGGGTAAGATGAGCAATCCTTACTCAGAAAGGCAAATGCGATGGGCATTAGAAGAGGGAGAAACAGGGAACAGAACAGGAGCCTACCACAGAGGACCTCTGAAATACTCTAGACAGCAGGGTATCAAAGCAGATGCCAAGACTTATAGCCAAACTTTGGGCAGAGTGCAGGGAATCTTATGAAAGAAGGGGGAGATAGAAAGACCTGGAGTAGACAGGAGCTCCACGAGGAGAGCAACAAAACCAAGAAATCTGGGTACAGGGGTCTTTTCTGAGACTGATACTCCAACCAAGGACCATGCATGGACATAACCTAGAACTCCTGCACAGATGTAGCCTGTGGCAGCTCAGTATCCAAGTAGATTACCTAGGGAACAAGGACTATCTCTGACATGAACTCAGTAGCTGGCTCTTTGTTCACCTCCTCCTGAGGGGGGAGCAGCCTTACCACACCACAGAGGAAGACAATGCAGCCAGTCCTGATGAGACCTGATAGGCTAGGGACCTCCCCTATCAGTGGACTTGGAGAGGGACAGCGGAGGAGATAAGGGAGAGAGGGTAGAGTTGGGAGGGAATGAGAGGGGGGGCTGCAGCTGGGATACAAAGTGAATAAACGGTAATTGATATAAAAATTTAAATTAAAAAAAGAAGAGATACTGTGGAGTCTTTCAGAATGGTATATAAGACGAGAGCATTTTTCCATTTGTTGGCATAATTATATAACTGAATCATGAATTGGCTAGCCACACCTTGGCCTTGACTACAGTTTAAGCTGCAATTCCATAGCCTTCTCTTCTTCTTCAATAAGTGATCACCTCCAACACTCTCATCGGTGCAGTATAGGCAGACATGGGCTGTGACATTCATTGGTGGTCCGAGACACAGCAGTGAGACCATTCAGGTATCAGCCCAGAGCAATGACAAAGCTAAGGAAGAACATGCAAACTGTTTGATCTGCCACTTCCAAGCTTCCAAGCTTTCCCCTAATGAGGATGCTTAGAACTGTCCCAAGTACCAGGCAGCTAGTCAAATTCATCAACTGCATCACAATATATAAAAGTACCCACCATTGGGTGGGGAGATGGCTTAGTGCTAAAGAGCACTTGCTGCTCTTGCAGAGGACTGGAATTTTCTTTTTTCTTTCATTTTTTTCTTTGTCAGCTTCTTTTTTTTTCAACATTTTTTATTCTTTATTTATTACACTTTATTCACTTTGTATCCCCTCTGTGGTCCCCTCTCTCCTCCCATCCCAATCCTTCCCTTCCTCCACCCTCTGCATGCATGCCCCTCCCCAAGTCCACTGAGAGGGGAGGTCTCCTTTTCCTTCCTTCTGATCCTACTCAATTAGGTCTCATCAGGAGTGGCTGCATTGTCTTCTTCTGTGGCCTGGTAATGCTGCTTCCCCCTCAGGGGGAGGTAATTAAAGAGCAGGCCAATCAGTTCATGTCAGAGACAGTCCCTGTTCCTATCACAATGGAACCCACTTGGATACTAAACTGCCATGGGCTACATCTGTGCAGGGGTCTTAGGTTATCTCCATGCATAGTCCACGGTTGGAATATCAGTCTCAGGAAAGACACCTGTGCTCAGATTTTTTGGTTCTGTTGCTCTCCTTGTGGAGTTCCTGTCCTCTCCAGATCTTACTGTTTCCACTTCTTTCATAAGATTCCCTGCACTCTGCCCAAAGGTTGCCCATAAGTCTCAGCATCTGCATTGATAGTCTGCAGGGCAGAGCCTTTCAGAGGTTCTCTGTGTCAGGCTCCTGACTTGTTCCCTCTTTTCTCCTTCTTCTGATGTCCAGCCTCTTTGCCTTTCTGAATAGGAATTGAGCATGTTAGCAAGAGTCCTCCCTCTTGATTAGTTTCTTTAGGTGTACAGATTTTAGTAGGTTTATCCTATATTATATGTCTATATGAGTGAGTATATACCATGTGCATCTTTCTGCTTCTGGGATAGCTCACTCAGGATGATCTCTTCCAGATCCCACCATTTACCTGCAAATTTCATGATTTCCTTGTTTTTTATTGCTGAGTAATATTCCATTGTGTAGATATGCCACAATTTGTGCATCCATTCCTCCACCGAGGGGCATCTGGGCTGTTTCCAGCTTCTGGCTATTACAAATAAGGCTGCTACAAACATGGTTGAGCAAATGTCTTTATTGTGTACTTGAGACTCTTTTGGGTATATGCCTAGGAGTGGTATAGCTGGGTCTTGAGGAAGTGCTATTCCTTGTTGTCTGAGAAAGCACCAGATTGCTTTCCAGAGTGGTTGTACAAGTTTACATTCCTATCAGTAGTGGAGGAGGGTTCCCCTTTCTCCACAACCTCTCCAGCATGTGTTGTCTCTTGAGTTTTTGATCTTAGCCATTCTGATGGGTATAAGGTGAAATCTCAGGGTCGTTTTGATTTGCATTTCCATGATGGCTAATGAGGTTGCGCATTTCTTTAAGTGTTTCTCTGCCATTTGATATTCCTCTATTGAGAATTCTCTGTTTAGCTCTGTACTCCATTTTTTAATTGGATTACTTGATTTTTTTGCTGTTTAACTTCTTTAGTTCTTTATATATACTGAATATTAGTCCTCTGTCAGATATAGGGTTGGTGAAGATCCTTTCCCAATCTGTAGGCTGTTGTTTTGTTCTGACAACAGTGTCCTTTGCTTTACAGAAGCTTTTCAGTTTCATGAGGTCCCATTTATTGATTGTTGCTCTTAGAGCCTGTGCTATTGGTGTTCTGTTCAGGAAGTTGTCTCCTGTGCCAATGAGTTCAAGCCTCTTCCCCACTTCTTCTTCTAACCGGGTTACTGTGTCTGGTTTTATGTTGAGGTCTTTGATCCACTTGGACTTTAGTTTTGTGCAGGGTGATAAGTATGGATCTATTTGCATTTTTCTACATGTGGACATCCAGTTAGACCAGCACCATTTGTTGAATATGCTGTCTTTTTTCCATTGAATGGTTTTGGAATCTTTGTAAAAAATCAGGTTTCCATAAATGTGTGGATTCATATCAGGGTCTTCTATTCGATTCCATTGATCCACCATTCTGTTTCTATGCCAGTACCATGCAGTTTTTAGTACTGTTGCTCTATATACAGCTTGAGATAAGGAATGGAGATACCTCTTGAAGATCTTTTACTGTAGAGAATTGTTTTAGCAATTCTGGGTTTCTTGTTGTTCCATATGAAAGTGAGAATTTTTCTTTCCAGGTCTGTAAAGAATTGTGTTGGTAATTTGATGGGAATTGATTTGAATCTGTAGATTGCTTTTGGTAAGATGGCCATTTTTACTACATTAATCCTGCCAAACCATGAACATGGGAGATCTTTCCATCTTCTGATATCTTCTAATTCTTTCTTCAGAGACTGGAAATTTTTTTCATACAAGTCTTTGACTTGCTTGGTTAGGTTCATACCAAGGTACTTTATGTCCTTTGTGGCTATTATGAATGGTGTTGTTTCCCTAATTTCTTTCTCGGCCCTTTTGTCTTTTGTATACAGGAGGGCTACTGATTTTTTTGAGTTAATTTGGTATCCAGCCTCTTTGCTGAAGGTGTTAATCAGCTGTAGGAGTTTCCTGGTAGAATTTTTGGGGTCACTCACGTATACTATCATATCATCTGCAAATAGTGATACTTTGACTTCTTCCTTTCCAATTTGTATCCCCTTGTTCTCCTTCAATTGTCTTATTGCTCTAACAAGGACTTTAAGAACAATATTGAAGAGATGTGGAGAGAGTGGGCAGCCTTACCTTGTCCCTGATTTCAGTGGGAATGATTTAAGTTTCTCTCCATTGAGTTTGATATTGGCTATAGCCTTGCTGTATATTGCCTTTACTATGTTCAGGTATGTGCCATGTATCCCTGATCTCTTCAAGACTTTAAACATGAATGGATGTTGGATTTTGTCAAATGCCTTTTCAACATCTAAGGAGATGATCATGTGTTTTTTCTCCTTCAGTTTGTTTATGTGGTGGATCACATTGATGGATTTCTGTATATTGAACCAACCCTGCATGCCTGGGATGAAGCCTACTTGGTCGTAGTGGATGATATCTTTGATGTGTTCCTGGATTCGGTTTGCAAGTTTTTATTGAGTATTTTTGCATCAATGTTCATGAGGGAGATTGGCCTGAAATTCTCTTTCTTTGTTGGGTCTTTGTGAGGTTTAGGTACCAAGGTGACTGTGGCTTCATAGAATGAGTTCGGTAGTGTTCCTTCTGTTTCTATTTTGTGGAATAGTTTGAAGAGAATTGGAGTTAGCTCTTCTTTGAAGGTCTGGTAGAATTCTGCACTGAAACCATCTGGTCCTGGGCTTTTTTTGGATGGGAGACTTTAGATGACAGCTTCTATTTTCTTAGGGGATATAGGACTATTTAATTGATTTACCTGGTCTTGATTCAGCTTTGGCCTGTAGAATCGGTCAAGAAAATTGTTCATTTCTTTTAGATTTTCAAATTTTGTGGCATATAGACTTTGGAAGTAAGACCTAATTATTGTTTGGATTTCTTCAGTTTCTGTGGTTATGTCTCCCTCTTCATTTCTGATTTTGTTGATTTGATAGTTTCTGTCTGTCTTTTAGTTAGTTTGGCTAAGGGTCTATCTTGTTGATTTTCTCAAAGAACCAGCTCTTGGTTTCATTGATTCTTTGAATTGTTTTATTTGTTTCTAAGTGATTGATTTCAGCCCTGAGTTTGATTATTTCCAGCCGTCTGCTCCTCTTTGGTGTGTCTGCTTCTTTTTTTTTCTAGGGCTTTTAAGTGAGCCATTAAGTTGCTTGCATGAGATGTTTCGAATTTCTTTTTGAAGGCACTTAGTGCTATGAACTTCCCTCTTAGCACTGCGTTCATTGTGTTCCATAAGTTTGGGTATGCTGTGCCTTCATTTTCATTGAATTCTAGGAAGACTTTAATCTCTTTCTTTATTTCTTCTCTGATCCAGCTTTCATTTAGTAGCAAGTTGTTCAGTTTCCATGTGTGTGTAGGCCTTTTCCTATTTTTGTCATTGAGGTCCAGCTTTATTCCATGGTGATCAGAAAGGATACAAGGGATTATTTCAGTTTTCTTGTATCTGTTGAGTCTTGGTTTGTGACCAACCATATGGTCTATTTTTGAGAAGGTTCCATGAGGTGCTGAGAAGAAGGTAAATTCTTTTGTGTTTGGGTGAAAGGTTCTGTAGATGTCCGTGAGGTCGATTTGATTCATGACCTCTGTTGGAGACATTGTTTCTGTGTTTAATTTCTGTTTTGTTGACCAGTCCTTTGTTTAGAGTGGGGCGTTGAAGTCTCCCACTATTAATGTGTGGGGATCTATATGTGGTTTAAATTTTATCAATGTTTCTTTTACAAATATGGGTGCCCTTGCATTTGGGGCATAGATGTTCAGGATTGTGATATCTTCCTGGTGGATTTTTCCCTTGATGAATATGAAGTGTCCTTCTCTATCTCTTTTGATAAATTTTGGTTGAAAATCTATTTTATTAGATATTAGAATGGCTACTCCTGCTTCCTTCTTGAGTCCATTTGCTTGGAAAACTGTCTTTCAACCCTTTACTCTCAGGTAATATCTATCTTTGGATATAGGTGTGTTTCTTGTATGCAACAGATTGTTGGGTCTTGTTTACGCATCCATTCTGTTAGTCTGTGTCTTTTTATTGGAGAATTGATTCCATTGATGTTGAGGGAGATTAATGACCAGTGGCGGTTAGATCCTTTGTTATTGATGTTGGCTATGGTAGTATGTTTGGCTACTTTTGGTTTTGCTGTAGTGAGGTTATTTATTTCCTGTGTTTTCTTGAAAGTAGTTAGCTTTCTTGGGTTGTATTTTCCCTTCCAGTGTCTTCTGTAACGCTGGATGTGTGTAGGTATTGTTGGAATTTGTTTTTGTCGTTGAATATCTTGTTTTCTCCATGTATGAGGACTAAGAGTTTTGCCGGGTATAGTAGCCTGGGCTGACATCTGTGTTCTCTTAGGGTCTGCATGATATCCATCCAGGCCCTTCTGGCTTTCATAGTTTCTGTTGAGAAGTCAGGTGTGATTCTGATGGGTTTGCCATTATACGTTACTTGGCCTTTTTCCCTTGCAGCTTTTAGTATTTTTTCTTCTTTCTGTATACTTACTGTTTTGATTATTATGTGATGGGAGGATTTTCTTTTCTGGTCTAATTTATTAGGTGTTCTGTAGGCCTCTTGTATTCTTATAGGCCTCCCCTTTAAGTTGGGGAAATTTTCTTCAATGATTTTGTTGAAAATATTTTCTGGGCCTTGGAGGAGAGAATCTTCTTTTTCCTCTATTCCTATTATTCTTAGGTTTTGTCTTTTTATGTTGTCTTGGATTTCTTGGATGGTTTGTGTCAGGAATTTTTTAGATTTATTATTTTCTTTGACAGATACATCAATTTCTTCCATTGTATCTTCTACACCTGAGATTCTTTCTTCCATCTCTTGTAGTCTGTTGGTTATTCTTACCTCTGTAGTTCCTGTTTCCTTTCCTAGGTTCTCCCTCTCCATGTTTTCCTCCATTTGTGTTTTCTTTAATTCTTCCAATTCTATCTTCAGATCTTGAACCGTTTTGTTGATTTCCTTCACCTGTCCTACTGTATTTTCCTGTTTTTCCTTCAATTCCTTTGCTTGTTTCTTTGAACATTACTCTGTTTCTTTTATTTCTTTCAGTGATTTAATCATTTCCTCTCTGAATGCCACAAGCTGTTTGGCTACATCTTCCTGTATTTCTTTACAGATGACCATAACCTGTTGTATTATATCTTCTCCGAATTCTTTACACATTTTATTTGTTTCCTCCATTAACCTCTTCATAAGCATAGATGTAAGGTCATCTTCTTGAATTTCACTTATGTTAGGATGTCCAGGGCTACTTGCCCCTGAATAACTGGGTTCTGGGGATGCCATATTGCTTTGCCTTTTGTTGGTTGTGCTTTTTCCCTGACCTCTACCCATCTCTCTGTGTCAGGTGTTGTCTGTTAATTTCTG
>NW_026585691.1:10559993-10620665 GCF_907164565.1 Psammomys obesus | reverse complement strand
TGACCTCTACCCATCTCTCTGTGTCAGGTGTTGTCTGTTAATTTCTGGTGCCTGCTGGGTCCTGGGGTGGGGAGAATCTACTTGGCGGGGTTCTGAAGTTCTCCTCTGCTTTTTGGGTATGGTCAACTGAGTGGTGGTGCTTCTCAGGAATTGTCACAGTTCACCTCAGGCGTATGGCCCTGTCTGGTAACTGTTGTGTTCAGGAAGGCTCTCCTCTCATCAGGAGAGGTCCTGGTGATGGCTGCCCTGCTGCTGGGTTTCTTGCTCTGAATTTAGTGAGCAGCAGCTGTTGCTCTTAAGGTGTAATTGTTGGGTGCAGCCCTCTTGAAGGACCAGGGATTCCCACACTTTGGTCAGTCTAGCTAGGGATAACTGGTTGATCCTTGGTGCAGTATCTGAGGGCTGCTGTAATGGCTCTCTGGGTTTTGTAGGTCTGAGGATGCAGCTGTGTGCCCCAGTGCCCTAGCAGTACTGAATAATGGCGGGTGAGCACAGTGCTCATGCCTGCAGTAGAAGGCTAGAGCCTAGAGTCTGCGTGAATCCAGAAAGTCTTTTGGAGCTGGGTGTCCTGAGTGTTGGAGCTGATGATCCCCTTGCTGTGGGGTTTCCTCCTGACAGGGACACCCAGTCTTTGCTTTGGGGACAGCCGTTCTGTCTGTAATGGTGAGTAGAACCGTCAGGCACAGACTTACATGGCTCTGCCTTTCTGCGTTTCTGGGGATTGGGTGCCTGGGAGTCTGCCAAAACTGGGTAATTTTTCCCGAGACCTTTTCGGGGTGGTGCTATTGGCTGAGTGCTCTGAGATCAGACCAGCTGTTCCCCTCCCTGTGGGTTTGCATCCAACAGTGAAACTCAGTCTCTGGTGCCCTGGGGCCCACAGTTCTATCTGGGGCAGTGAGTCAGGCGCAGGCAGGACTCTGTTCTGGCGCCTGGGTCCCCTGCTCTGGCTCTGGGCTGGCTCCTGGGGTGCCCGCGGAACCCGAGTCTTTTCCAGGTGATGTCTGAGTGACCTAAGGTCGGTCCCAATTGTTTCCTGCACCGTGGGGTTATCTCTCGACTGGAAATTACAGTCTCTGATGTTGTGGTGCCCACAGTTCAGTCTGGGACAGTGACCAGAACACGCTGGTGTGTGGCTCTGGGCTGGCGACCAAGCGCCTGGTTTCCGGGATCTCTTCCGCGGTTTAGCCGGGTTAGTGAGTTAAAGCTGATTGAATCCCCCACCGTGGGGTATCCTCTCACCTGGGAAACACAATCACTTATGTTTTAGGGCCGCGAGTTCTGACTGCTGGTCACTGTGCCGATCCTGCTGTGCAGCTGGTCAGAAGGAGAGTCGTCCTGGCGCTGCCATCTTCCTGAATCCAGGAGTTTTCATCCCAGCATCCATGACAGTCAGTTCACAGCCTCTTATAATTCCAGCTCCCGTTGATGTAACACCCTTTCTGGTTCCACGACCATATGTACACACATGTACGCGCACACACACACACACACACACACACACACACACACACACCAAAATGAATGAATGGATGGATGGATGGATGGATAAATAATGGAATCTTCGGAAATAACATCACCCATCATGTAGATCTGTTGAAGAAAGTCTGTAGGCATGTGTCATCAATGCATTCATGAGTGCATCTGTCTGCATCCATAACAGTTTCATAAAGTAATGTTCAAACGTTACATAGCAAAGCATGATAAAGATAATTGGTTTAAATCTGAAGGTTCATGGGAATCTTAGAGACATCTAGATTTGCAGACAGAACTGTGCGATTTGTTCAATCCCACAACTAGCAGCATTGCAAGGTCCAGGTCAGAATGGGATCTGTATCACTTTCAACTCCCTCACTTTGGTTGTTGTGTCTATTTAATTTCCACTAAAGTACTCCTCAATATCATCCTTTTGCACTTGTAAATGTAGAAAACATTTAAGGAAATAATTCCCAAATGCTACAATTCCCGGAGAACACCGCTTCTGTAGAGTGGATGAAATATGGTCAGGGGTCTGCTGACAGGGGTAGACCGAGTCTCTGCTTCCCCCTCCACAGGAATTAGCTTGGATATGAGGATGCCGGGAATCAGCGCCGCAGCCATGGCTTATGTCCATACTCAACATGACCCAACATACGCAACCAGACTTCTCAAGCTGCATTTTAGGTCTCATCCTCGTAGGGATGTCCATTGCTGCAGTGTCTGGTTCAAGAAGAAACCCTGTGCAGATGACCTGGGGGTGGGGGACAGAGGATGTTGGGCGTGTTTGTACTCCCTGCCTTTCCCTGAGAGCTGGTCAGAGAGTTGTTTACAATAAAGGATCTTTACAAATCACTTTGTATGGTGGGGCCTACAGATAATACAGCTGTTACAATCTCCAGAACGACCACCATGGTGATTTGCATAATAAAACAGGGTCATGAGTTAAGGTGGCCATCTGGCTAAAGGGAACCTCAGGTTTTAGGTCCAGCGAAGACTCCGGGTGTGTGAAACAGCCTTCTAGGTGACAGGTTAGAAAGGCGGGTGAATGAATGCCAACCTGGAATAACCTGTTTCTTGCTAAACACGATGCTGAGAAACGTCTAAATATTCATTTTTTAAAGACTTTTTAAAATGTGTATGAGAGTCTTCCCTGCACGTGTATCTGTGAACTATGCGACTGCAGTGCTCGCAGGGGCCAGAGGGGGACTCAGATCCCCTGGGACTGGAGTTACACATAGTTGTTAGCTGCCATTGATTATTCTGTGAACTGAACCTAGTTCCTCTGGAAGAGCAGCCAGTGTTCATTACCACTGAGTTGTCTAAACATACATTTTAAATACATACTTCTAAACATTTTTTTTTCCTTATGGTGCATCTTAATACATTTTCTCAATTACAAATTCTACTTCTTCAGCAAACTTCTCCTGCCTTAAATATCTAATTCCATAATTGGTACAAACAGTCACTGCTTTATCAGCCCCGCAACATCTAATTAAATTGAATACAATAATTACAGGCTAACTGGCTAAATCAAAAACTGCTTCCTAAACGAGTAAGTCTGTGTGTTTTTCTTTCCCATCACCTTTATGCTGTGTTATTATTTTTAATGGACTTCCAATTCTGTTTCTGAACTAACTACAATTTTTAGATTCCCTCAAAGATCTGTGTGTGTGTGTGTGTGTGTGTGTGTGTGTGTGTGTGTGTGAATGTATCTGTGTATGTGCTTATGTGTATATTCATGAGCATGTGTGTCGAGGCCAGAAGTCAATATTGGATGTCTTTCTTAATTATTCTCCACCAGCTGATTTGGCTAGCCTGGCGGGCCAGCACCCTCCAGGAATCTCCTGTTTCTGCCCTGCCGTTGCTGGGGTTACAGGAACATGCCACCACACCTGCCTTTTTATATGGGTTCTGGAAATCTAAACTTGGGTCCTTATGCCTGTGCAGTGTGATAGAAGTTTTAGATTTTCCACTTGCCACAATCTAGATTATATGGAAAGAGACCTTCAATGAGGAATTTTTTTTTTTAATCAGGCTAGTCTATGGGCAAGACTGTGGGTAGCATTGTCTTGATTATCATTTTACATAGGAGAGCCCATCCCCTGTGGGTAATACCATTTCCTAGGCTGAGGTCCTGGACTGTGTAAGAGTGGGTAAGTAAGCTGAACTGCAGGCATGTATACATTTATTGTCTAACTTCTCTTGTTGAAGATGCACTAGCTGCTTCAAGTTCTTACCTTGGCATCCCCATAATGATGGACTGCGACCTGGACGGTGAGCCAAATAAGCCCTTTCTCCCTTACAGTGGCTGTGATCAGGCAACATGACAGAGACTAGGACACTGAGCAAGCGCTTTGCTCACTAAGCCACTTCCCCAACCCTTTTCCAATTGAATCTTGAGGTTTATGAACTCTGTAACTCAGGGGAAAGGGATCTGGAGGTGGACTTACCTTCTGTCCATCTTAAATAACTTTATTTAACTGAGCTAACTCCAAGTCCCTAGGCTGGAGTTCTTTTCCACTGGTGTTGCTAATGCTATGGTTCTTGGTCTGATCTTCTCTCGATTGCCAGTTTCTAGTCAACTATGTGAATTCTTTGAGCCTCATATATCAGTGTTAACACATCCAGTGTGGCTGGTCTGCACCACCGTTTTATTGACGCACAGCAACCTGGAATCCTTAGACTCTCAGATGCAAGCTTTTGTATCTTAAAATATCCTATGACAAGATGGCTGGTGTCCAGCTGTCTCTAGGTAGCTTTTAAACAGAAGCTAGTCACAAGAAAAGCCTAGGAGGTTGAGCCCCAACCTTCATGTCCTTGGAAGAAAAGGGATGAAGATTCAATTAATCACCAGTAGCAAATCAAAGGTGTCCAACCTTGTTCGTACTCAGGAAACAGAATCTTTCTTACAAAAGAATAGCTGAAAAAAAAAAGTGTATAATGTTTTTGAATGTTTATGCTTTTATACTGGGACCAAAACCAGTTTGCCTCTTCATAAAAGACTTCATACAAACCCAAGAGGAACACCTTCGTAGTTGAGCACACAGCAGTTCATGGTAAATGCTGCACCTAGGCCCAAAGGTTCTGTCTCTTCTATATGTGACTCTGTGTGTTTCTTCAGTTCAGCTTCTTATATGTACCCTTTGTAAAAGCTTTTGCAATAAACCTTTTTGGTGAGCCACTTGAAGACATATGTCAGACCAAGAAATAGGTTATGGGTACCTTGACTTATGACCTCTTGATCAGAAGTTCCCAATGCCTGGATTTAGGCTGGTATCTCAAGTAAGCAACAATCTAATGGGGCTGAGCTCTGAACATGAGAGGTCTTATACCATCTCCAATAGACAGGCAGAATGTAGCCGAATTAGAAAACACCCAGCTGCTGTCTACTGAAGAACCAGCATCAGTTGATTGTCCACTCTTCCATAGTAGCAAAGAAACTGAGATTTCTTTCCCCACTGCTTTCCCAGGCCCCTGACCCAACTGTATAATAATTCTAGTGACAGGTGCGCGTAGAAGCATCCAGAGATGTAACAATGGAGGACTTTTCAGAATAGTAACATTTGCAGAGTGTCTAGCTAGCAGCAGCCCCACTATCAACCAGCAGGGCTGGTAAGTTATGGTGCAGTCATCAGCCATACAAGGAACATTGTGCGGCTGGGAGTCCCATTCCCAATGAACAAAAGTGGACCTCAGGGACATTTGACAAAGTCTAGAGCAGTGGTGCTCAACCTTCCTAATGCTGTGACCCTTTAGTGCAGTTCCTCATGTTGTGGTGACCCCCAACCATAAAATTACTTTTGTTGCTACTTCATACTGTTATGAGTTGTAATATAAATATTAGTATTTTCTAATGGTCTTAGGTGATCTCTGTGAGTCATTCAATACCCAAAAGGGGTCACATCCCACAGGTTGAGAACCATGAGTCTATAGATACTATTTTAGGACTGAGCCGGTAAACGGGGCCTATTGTCATCTAGTGGGTGAGGGCAGGAGACGCTGGCAAGGCTCCCATGGGCAACTTCAAAAAGCGTAATCTGTCTGAAAATCAAGGTTGAGCAAACTCATTTTGTTGTCACTGACATGAATGAACAATAATTAGAGCAAAATTTTGCACGAATCTCACGTGTTTATATGAGGCAGGAGGAACTCTCAATTTCCAAAAGAATGTGTGAATACTAGCTCTCACGTAACAGAAACTAGAAAGATGTAAGAATTAATTAACATTGAGGTCGACACAATTCCCTTTGGGAGAGTGGGAGAGGGTTTCCGGAAAAGGCACAGGTAAGCTTCAAGGTTGTTGGTGAAATTCTCCTTGCTGAGGCTCGGCAGGTTCCAGCACTTGCCACTCCTGTAGAGAGCCTGAGTTCAGGGCTCAGCACCCGTGTGGGCTCACACCCTCACTTGAAATCCCACTCTCAGAGGATCTGATGGCCTCTCCTGGCTTCAGCACACACTGCATTCACACAGGAGTAGGCGAAAGACCCCCACACAAAAATGGTTCTGTGTGTGCAGCAAAGGATGGTTAAACAATACAAAACAAGACTTTGTGAACCCGGTGTGAGTGAGTCTGAAGGCATGGGTAGACTCTTCCTCCTCGGAGGTAGACATTAGAAACAGAGAGTGTGGGGCATCTGAAAACAGCTTTGTGGTATGTGCTTCTCAGTCTCAGAAATATGTTTCCCTTCTCCTTAAAAGTCACATGACATAGCTAATTTTTTTTTTCCCAGTGAAATTATAATTCCAAGGCTTCTCACAGTTTCATCAAGGGGCCTGGAGTGTAGTGAATGAGTTTGATGCAGAGTAGGAGAATCGCTGTCCTTTCTGTTGCTACGCTTGTCTGATAATCTCTCTGGAATGAGGGTTCAAAAGGACAGGAGCAGGGTGGTGAAGAAAGCAGCCTTAAAACTGTCCAAGTGGAGTGACACATGCCCTTTGCGATGCTTAGTTGATGAAGGTCTGAAACATGACTGCTCCCCTTCACATGGACCCAAGGGCTACTAATTTCCTGCTTCACTGCCTGTGAGCAGTGGGAGGCAGGGTTTCCCCTTTCTGTAAATTGAGCTCGCCTGATCCAGACAAATGCCATTTGCCTCCCATTCTATATCTTTCTAATTGTTCCCATTCAGAGCAGATTTTCAAGTAAATTCTACTTAAGAGTGGGACCAGGTTTGGGCTAGTTATCTATTTATTAGGTATTTTCATGTTATCCCTGACTTAAGGGAGTGTGTCATTTCCTTCAGTGTGTGTCATGTGTTAGAGAAGGCAGGAAATCAATGTAGGTTTTCATAAAATCAAAATGCATATTAAAATGTAGAAAGTCCTTAGAAATAACTAGATGCTGACTATTGCCTTCCTTTCTCCCCTACACCCACGAAGGATGGATCGTCCTGTGTTTGCACACTCCTGGTGCTGGGGTCCTTCACCTGATAAGGTGGAATTTCACGAGTTTGCACTCCTGTTTATAAGAAAGTTATTTTCTGTGAAGTTGAAATCTATAACACAACATTTCCCACTTATTCCTGGCCATTTTGTTTCATCCATATTAGGATGTGCTCCTTTTCATTTCCTCTTCACCTATCATTGTATGCTAATGATCACATTACCAAGAATTCCCTGAGGTCCATAGCTGTTCGGGTTTCAGGCTTAAATTAGCATGACACGTCCTGTCATAGCTGGTAGATTTACTAGGTGGGAGCCTCTGGCCATCCCTCGGAGAAGCCCATAGAGCAGTTGCTATAGACAGCTTTCTCCACATCACAGTGAAGAATTGTTACAGATGAGCCAAGAAGTTGGCTTCAAAAAATGGCTTCCTCTTTCATGTTCATCAGACCCTTCTCTCTGTGTGTCTCGGATAATTAGCTTTCATCTCTACCAGGGCCTTCCGTGACTGAGAAAGCCATGAAATAACATCCCGTTTGAATCAGGTCTGAATGGCTTAAGTATTGGAAGGAAAGGGGTTTCATGATATGTCTTCAATAGTGGCTAAGACAGAAATGGTAACATAGAGACCAAAGTGGGAAAGGATGTAAACTGATGCACTTACAATTTCTGTCTGATACTGATGTGGAAGAACTGGACTCGAATAGCACTCATGCAAGCGAGGAATCCCTACTGGCACATGCATTGCTTGGTGTTGAGAACCTTAAGACTTCTCATAGCACAATTCAATTGCCTTTCCCACCAACGTTAATTTCTTTCTGAGACACATCATACAAAATCATGGGGACAGCCGAGAATCCCATTTCCCTCCCTTAGTTTTCACTCTGTCACTCAGTTCCTTCTCTCTCCTAAACCTCATTTTTTCAGGATGCTATCCCCACAGGTTACCTTGTTCACACGCCTGCCTCTGTCCTTCTCTTCCAAGGTGACATAGGTCATTTTTCCCTTGGAGAAGTGGATGGACAGAAAGAACACAGGTTATTCTAACTATGACTAGAGAGAAACATTTTTTAGTCAATGTTGGTTAAAATGTGACAAGCAATAGAGTTCTAAAAATACATGCTTTTAAGTGAGTAGGTGATTGAATAGGTGATTAGAATGATTTATGGGGGTCTGAATCATTTCCCACCAAAACAACCTTGTTTTTAGTATTTGGATCAGAGCTCACCTATAGCCTGTCTGCTCCCAGGTTGTCCTTGATGGAATGTACTGCTTTCGTTCTGTAATTACTTTTGTAAGGTTAGAGCTGATATGGAAGTTGGGATCATAGATAGAAAGGAAAGTGACTGTCCTCCGTGTATCCTTTTATCTGTAATTTTAAGCATATGCAGGTCAGAGACAATGTCATGTGTGATTTCACCCAGCTGTCACTTTGAAAGGGAGATTTGGGCATTTTCTGTTTACCTTGCATAGTTTACTCTTTTTTCCCCCTTCCTGAGTAGTTGGGGATCTAGGGGGAGTCCTTGAGAAAGAAGATCTAATTTTACAACTTGAAATGAAAGAAATGCTTTGGTTGGTCCTTACTGGCCTTGGAGTCCTAAAAGTAGACATGGAAATATTGTGAAAATTTCAGAAACTGGTTCTGAATCCCAGAAGTGGCATAGGCTCCTGCTACCATAGCCACATCCCAGGACACTCAACAGCCCAGCTCCAGCCTTTTCTTAAGCTGCATCTTTGCCTCTTTCCCCAGCCTCGTTCTGTTTCCGTGTAAGCCTATCTTCTCCACATGGTTCATAGACCTGCCAGCAAACCTTGGGAATAATCACTTCTTTCTCCTGTGGGTGGGCTGGGTTGCCCACACACACATACTTGACTGAACTCTGGGGAAGAAAAAAAAAAAGGTATGACCAGTAAGGTACCATGAACAAAGAAAGTTCATTGTTCAAACAGCAGGCTCACTATCTGAAAGATGGTGTCTGTATTTCCCATTTCTTCTCTTTGCTTAATAAGGATGAGCATCTTAGCTTGTTGTGGACTCCAATCAGGTGTTAGGGGGGACTTGGGGACAAATCAAAGAGAGTGGGGGAAAGCAGACAGAGAAGCGAGACTTTAAATGTCTCATGTGCACATGCTAGCTAATAATATTTCTCAGATGATGTCCTCCTACAGGTTGGAGGACAGTATGTATGGGGCGGGGCAGGAAAAGTTGGGGTATGGATGTGGGTATGATGTCTGGCCATTTGGAAGGAGCTCTTGAGCTGTAGAAAAAATACTGATAGTCTTGACATATTATTTATTTTTCTTAAAAATGCTAATTAATTCAGTCATTTCTCCCACATCTCTTGTTCCTCCAGTCTAAATGCTTATCGTGGCTCTGCATTTGATGAAATTCAAATGTGTATTCTGTTATAAATTCAACTGTTGAATGTACCTCAAAAACTACTCAAAAACGTATCTCTTTGTAGAAAGACATGTTGCAAATAAAATTTGCTTCTGGGCTGGCTCATCAGGACGGGACCAGGATGGGGTAATAGAGACACATTGCTTCCACCCTCATTAGAATGCTGGACAGAAAGTGTGGGTTGCAAAGATCTCTGACCTGTGTTACTGAGAAGGACCGCGGCCTTCTACAAATAGCCTGGGGTGGGTGTACATGTGTTTCCTTTGCTGTTGTACAGGAGAACTGTGACATTGGTTGAATTTTTTTCGCTGAGGACACATGTCACCAGTAATGTCAAGCAGTTATTATCTGCTTAGCCAGGGGGGAATCAGCTCCATGAAAGTGGAACTCCTCACCATTGCAGCAAGCAATGCACCTGCAGGGCCTTGGCTTGTGGGTCTTTTCTTCTGTGTTGAAGACCTTCTTCAGGCACTGTTTGAGCTTAGATCTTTCAGTTATGCTTCTTTTCCATAGGAAAAAAAAAGTATTGGCAAAAAGGGCTCAAAGAAAAGGAATGATAGAGTACCAGGTGGATTTCCAAAGTGGTTGTACCAGTTTACACTCCCACCAGCAATGGAGGAGAGTTTCCCTTTCTCCACATACTCTCCAGCATGTGTTATCACTTCAGTTTTTGATTATAGCCATTCTGATGAGTGTAAGGTGGAATCTCAGGGTTGTTTTGATTTGCATCTCCCTGATGACTAAGGCCGCTGAACATTTCTTGAAGTGTTTCTCTGCCATTCGATATTCCTCTACTGAGAATTCTCTGTTTAGCTGATCTAAGCAGGCATCCAAGATAAAGGAAGAATAAGGGACTGGAGAGATAGCTCCGAGGTCAAAGTTCTTCTGTTCTTTCAGAGGACCTGGATCTGGTTCTCAGCACCCACATCTGGTGGTTCACAACAGTGAGTACTTCAGTTCCAGGGCTCTGATGCCCAATTCTGGCCTTCACAGGCACCTGTACACACTTGATGCAAGTAAAGTCAGGTAGGCAAAACACCCACAAACAACAAAATATAGTTAATAACAACAACAGTGATAATTTTCGTTGTTTGTTTGAGACAGGGTCTCACCTTGAAGCTCTGGCTGTCCTGGAATTCACTATGTAGACCAAGCTGGCCTTGAACTCACAGAGACCCACTTGCCTCTGCCTCACAAATGCTGGGATTAAAGGCATGAGCCACTACACCCAGCTATAATAATAAATCTTTAAGAGTAAATGTGTGCTTCAAAATGCTTTCCTGCATCTTTTGTAATCTTCGCAATAATCTTATGTGATGCTGACCCCAGCTTACTAAAGAGAGAGAGAGACATAGAGAAGACAATTCACATCTAGAAACTGCAACATGAGTGCTCAGATCCTGCATTCTGGTTCAGCTTCACACTTTTCCTCTTCAGCATCGTGCGTAGCCAGCCATAAAGGTTATTCAGCACATCGTCAAGCTGCAAATGTTGTAAAATACCAGAACAGAAATTACTCAACCCTTTCTTCCATCCAGATATTGATCTGCGAGATGAAGGGTAACCCAACATTTGACAGAGCAACCTTGAAGCCCCACTTGCGTGCTAAGTTGCCAAAGCTTTAAGCAGATACATTTGCTCTGAGAAGTGAGACTTGATTCTGTCCCCGTGGGACTGAAAAGCTGGTGAAGCTGGTATTTGTCAGTATAACCCCAGTATAACTACAGAACACTACGAGGAAGGAGCAAATGAGGCTGGTGCCCATAGCTCGCTTCTGTGAGCTCTAAAGTCATCCCCACATGCCTGGGAGTTGCGCCTTCTGTGGAGGCAAGAAGGCGTGGCCCTAAAAGTCATCCAGGCACCTTCTGGAGGCATCTCCTCTGACCTCTGCCTCCTGCTGAATTGCTTTTGACTTTTGATTTCAGCTCTTTTTTTATGCCTTGGCTGTTGTGCTCTCTCCCTGACCCTTATTCTGCTTCACCCTGCTCTTCTTGGCAGGAATCCTGCCAGATGCGTCCTTCACAGCTCCAGACCTGTCTTCTGGAATCTCTTTCTCCACAGGTTGAGCTTTAAGGTCCTTTCATAGTTCCTAAATCAGCTGAACTTTATCATGAACCTGTGATAAATGTGTGTTGACTTGGGACAAGCTACAAAGCTCAAAATGATGACTCTTCTTATCCCATTATTCTGCATTTTCATTTTTGAGATTTAGTTTCTTGTTTTCTGTAACATTTCTTACGTTGTAAATGAGGCTCCTGCTTAAACATTAATGTTTATTTCAGTATTTTTATATTGGATTCCTTTGTGTATGCAATTACCTTATCTTTTATAACTAGATAATACTATTTTAGAGAGATGCTATCAATATATAAATATATAATTTGAAAATAATCTTATTTCTGAAACCTAGTATTAACATTCTTACAGATTTTTAGCTGATTTTTTTTCCCAGAGATCATTGCTTTATTGAGTTTCTGTTGCATGGGATTTAAAATTCTCCAGCTAGTTTGGTCTCTGCTACCAGGATTCCCTAGCTGAGATTCATTCCTTGATTTGCAATTCTCCAGCTCAGCAATTTGTTCATTAGACACCAGCCATGTTTATTTTCTTGGCATTATTTTTTAAAAACATAAAAATAGCACTTAAAACTTGGTGTCAGCATTAGCTATGGATTCCCGTTTACTGCTTAGGAATTTTGATGTGGGACCTTTTTTTAGGAGCAATTGAATGGATTTAGTCTTTAAAGAAATATTCCCTCAACAAAGTCTCCCTTTTTTAAATTTTTATCAATTTATTTATTACAATTTATTCATTTTGTATCCCTGCTGAAGCCCCTCAGTCCTCTTCTCCCAGTCCCACCCAAATGCTCCCTTTGAGGGCTCAGTGGTGAACTCACCTGTCTTACTGGCCAAGATCAGAGAACGGAACACAAGCTATCTCTGAAGGGAGGCTGGTAGTTTGGAGGACTGCTTACAAAGTGATTCCAGGAGAAGAGGAGAGGCTTTCATGCAGTCAGATACTTTACATGGTGTTTTTTATTTTAGGGCCCTAGAATCACCAAATTTGTGATTTATTCATGGACTGAAACATCACAAAATACATGAATACAGCAAATATTTATGCTTTATGTGCTGTATCCTAAAAATGATAACCACAAGAATGATTAAAAATAGTAATGTTTTACAGTTTTATATTACAAATATTGTGATTATATTATAATTATATATTTTGATATATTTATGTAATTATAGTACAAATATATACTCTTATGCAGTATATAATCTATATAATTTATGTATTTTATATTATATAATTATATAATATTCTTTTATTTGTCTATGTCATCTAATATGTGTTTACATATTTCATTTGTACTTAAAAGACTTTGAGGTAAGTATTCTAATTTGGATAGGATAATTAAATTTTCTTTAAAAAACATTTATCATTGGAGCCAGAATTAAATTTGGCAAAAATCTTTTTTTTTTTCTTAACTGTTAAGAACACTACTGGTTATTAGTAATGTGAAAATACTGAAAAGGATTTAATGCCTTCATTGTGTTTAGAAATCTATTGTTTATACAAGGTTATTCCCACCAGCAATGAAGGAGGGTTCCCCTTTCTCCACATCCTCTCCAGCATGTGTTGTCACTTGAATTTTTGATCTTAGCCATTCTGATGGGTGTAAGGTGAAATCTCATGGTTGTATTGATTTGCATTTCCCTGATGACTAAGGACATTGAGCATTTCTTGAAGTGTTTCTCTGCTATTCAATATTCCTCTATTGAGAATTCTCTGTTTAGCTCTGTACCCCATTTTTAATTGGATTACTTGATTTGTTGCTGTTTAACTTCTTGAGTTCATGATATATTCTGGATATTAGCCCTCTGTCAGATACAGGGTTGGTGAAGACCCTTTCCCAGTCTGTAGGCTGTCATTTTGTTCTAATGATGGTGTCCTTTGCTTTACAGAAGCTTTTCAGTTTCATGAGGTCCTGGTGGGAATGTAACCTTGTACAATCACTCTGAAAATCCAACTGGCGCTTTCTCAGAAAATTAGGAATAGTGTTACCTCAAGATCTAGCTATACCACTCCTAGGCATATATCCAAAAGAGGCTCAAGTATACAACAAGGACATTTGCTCAACCATGTTCGTAGTAGCTTTATTTGTAATAGCCAGAATCTGGAAACAACCCAGATGCCCCTCAACCGAGGAATGGATACAGAAACTGTGTACATTTACACAATGGAACTCAGCAATTAAAAAACAAGGAAATCATGAAATTTGCAGGCAAATCGTGGGAACTAGAAAAGATCATCCTGAGTGAGGTATCCCAGAAGCAGAAAGCAGGGTATATACTCACTTATAAGTGTATATTAAACTTATAATATAGGATAAACATACTAAATCTGTACACCTAAAGAAGCTAAGCAAGAAGGAGGACCCTGGATAAGATGCTCAATGCTCATTCAGAAAGGCAAATGGACAGACATTGGAAGAGGGAGAAAACAGGGAACAGGACAGGAACCTATCACAGAGGGCCTCTGAAGGACGCTGCCCAGCAAGGTATTGAAGCAGATGCTGAGACTCATAGCCAAACTTTGGGCAGAGTGCAGGGAATCTTATGAAATAAGGGAGAGATGAAACATCTGGAGGTGACTGGAGTTCCACAAGGAGCACAACAGAACCAAAAAATCTGGGCCCAGAATCTGGAAACAACCTAATTTCTGAGACTGATATTCCAACCAAGGACCATGCATGGAGATAACCTAGAACCCCTGGACATATGTCGCCCATGGCAGCTCAGTGTCCAAGTGGGTTGCCTAGTAAGAGGAATAGGGGCTATCTCTGACATGAACTCAGTGGCTGGCTCTTTGATCACCTCCCCCTGAGTGGGGAGCAGCCTTACCAGACCACAGAGCAGCCATTCCTGATGAGACCTGATTGACTGGGATCAGATAGAAGGGGAGGAGAATCTCCCCCATCAGTGGACCTGAGGAGGGGCATGGGAGGAGAAGAAGGAGGAAGGTGGGATTGGGAGTTATAAGGGAGAGGGCTACAGCTGGGGTACAAAGTGAATAAATTGTAATTAATAAAAAAAATCATGAAATCTATTGTTTAGAGAGTAAATGAGCAATATGCATTGAAAACTGCAAATATATTCTTTTTTAATTTGGGGGATGAATAGTTTTCTTTTAATTTTTCCCCTTTTATTACAAATAAATTATTTTCTTATACAATATATCCTGATTACAGTTTTCCCTCCCTCTGCTCCTTACAGTTTTTTTCCCACCTTCTCTCCCAGCCAGATCCACTCCCTTTCTATCTCTCGTCAGAAATGAATGGGCATCTAACAGATAACAACAAAATGTAACAAAATAAAATATAATGGGATAAAACAAAACCCTCACATCAAAGTTGGACAAAGGCAATCCAACAGAAGGAAAAGATCCCCGTGAGAAGAACCAGACACCCACTTGTTCACTCACTCGGGAGTCTCATACTTAACCGAACGTTATAATATGTGCAGAGGACCTGAGTAGACTCATGTAGGCCCTTGCTTGCTGCTTCGGTCTCTGTGAGCTCACATGAGCCTTGCTCAGCTGATTTAGAGGGCCTTGTTCTCCTGGTGTCCTCTATCCACTCTAATTACACACTCCTTTTCCTCCTCTTCCACAAGGTTTCCTAGTTTTGCTCTCTATATAATGTCTGGTTGTGGGCCTCTGTATTTGTTCCCATCTACCGCAGGAAAAAGCCTCTCTGATGAAGTCTGAACAAATCATCGATCTATGAGTATAGCAGAATATAATTCGGAGTCATTTTATTGTCACTATTTTCCCAGTAGTATTTAGTTTTGGCCTAGGTCTCTGGGCTTTTTAATCCCTGGTTCTAGGACAGCCAAGTTGTGTCAGGTTTGGGTTCCCTCTCCTGTGATATCATCATCTCTTTGAATCTTAACATGGGTTTGGGCATTACGTCATTATAGAACTCAAACTAAAACATTTGTTAATGGAAGGATGCCTGGGTCTCATCGCGCGGACAGGCCTGATGGAAAACTCACAGCTCCTCTGCCTCCACCTGCCACATACTAGTGTCACGGTGTGAGCCACCACCTCCGGAAAACAAATGCTTTTGAAACTGCCATTTCTTTACAGCAATGATATTGCGGTTCTTCACTTAGAGAATAACTATCTGAGAATTTTTCACTCAGAGAAAGATGAAGTAACAATCTATAAAGACTTCGCTTTGCTTTGGCATCAAAGTGCCAACTTCCTTTAGCTGCCTCTCATTCACCCCCTAAGGTACTGGACTCCTCAGATTCCCTTCCTTGTTTTCATTTGGGCTTGGTTATCAGTTCTGCTTTGTGTAGTTATGTTTCCATTATTCAACCTTAAGGCTGTCTGAATCTTGTCTGTTTTGAAAATATAATCAAGGCTGTTTTTAAGCCAAGCTAGCACCATTCAAATATGTTTGACCTACTTATTCCCCATCCCATAGATGAAGTGATTGACAGAATTAAGTTTTCACTTTCCCAAGGGTTTTTTTAAGTAGTATATTCATTTAGGTATATCTAAGAATGGATCTATTCACACTAGCTCTGTTTCAGCCCCACACCTTAAATAGGCTCTACTTCTAGGTAAAGATGTTAATTATTAGCAACTAATTATACGTACAAATCTCGATTTTGTTAAGCTGTTTATATTAAATTGCTCTTTGAGCACTTTAAAGAGCTTTATGTTATAGTAACACCAGGAATCATTTTGCAGTATTGCCATGCTGTCATTTGGTATGTTCTGCAAATGGTGTGGTCACCTGTGTTGTGGCTGATAGCTTGCCTATAAATTTTTATTGAGCCACAGTATTTGTGTACCTTCATGGTGTGCATACAAAATTGTATACATTATATACATAGTGTAAGACTCAGATCATGGTCACAATAAAATCAATTCAATAAACATATCCATCTACCCATCATTATTTATTTTTATGTGTTGGAATTTTTTTGTGTTCTTCAAGACATTTTTAAATGCATCATATACAGTTTTAACAGTTTCCTGACTGTGCTCAGGGGAAAAAAAATCAAAGATAATCATTAAACTCTTTTCTATTCTTTTTTTCCCTTCCCTTTTTTAGTTTTTATTATTATTATTATTATTTTCAAAAAGTGTTTTATGTATACGTATGTTTTGCGTACATGGAAGTCCCTGTTTCATGCTTGCAGTGCCCACCGTGGCCAGTAGAAGGCATCAGATCCCCTGAAGCGCCCTTACAGATGGCTGAGAGTTGCGCTGTGGGTGCTGGGAGCGAACCCCAAGTCCTCCAGAAGAACACCCAGTACTCTCGAGCCCGGAACAGCTCTCCACCCCAAGACTTTCAGTTTCTGTTGATCATCAATCCGTTTTTCTTTATGAGGTTGACAGTCTTAGTTTCCAAAACTGTGTGAGAACATTGCGTGTTTTTTTGTTTTGTTTCGTTTTGTGTTTTTTCTGTATTGAGCTCATCTTTCCGAATGCACTAAATCAAGTTCTGTCCACATGGCTGCAGTTAACTGAATTTTATCTTTGTTGTAGCTGAATAATGTTGATCTTCTACATGTCACCATCTCTTACCCAGTCAGTCAAAGAAGGATGTCGTATTAAAGCCATATTTTATCTATAGTGTGTATCATTGGATGTAATGATTTCATCTCCAATAGAAGAGTTCCCTGGAACTGAAAGTGTTCTTGCGGGGTTTTGTTTTGAGTTGATTTTTGGAACTGATTCTGGGAATCTCCATGTTATTTTCCAGCAGTGCCTGTACAATGTGCACTCCCACCAACCCTGTGGCTAGGGTGTAAAAGTATACATCATTCTACATCTCAGTATTGCTTATTTTATCTGTCCTTCTGCTCATCTGTCCTGTTGTTCTAACTTTCGTGGCTTGAGATCTCCCTGCAGTTTTGATTTGCACTTTCCAGATGACGTGTGGAACTGAGTTCTACGTGGTTGATGCTGTTTGGCATGTCTTCTTCTGAGACGGTCTCTTTAGTTCTTTGGCCCATCTTAATTGCCTTATCTGTCTTCAGTGCTGCTCAGGGCTTGGGCTCCACTTCAAACCTACGGCGAAAGCAATAGTTGGCAAGTATTTTCTCCCATTTCACGGTTGGCCTCTCGGTTCCGTTACTTTCTTTGTTGTTCAGGAGTCTCTTAATTATTCTCCCCCTTGCCTATTTTTATATTTTTACTCTAGGCCTTTGTATTTCTTCCTACAGTAAAGTTTTAAAGTGTTTCCCTATAGTAACTTCGTAGTTCCTGGCTTAACATTTATGTCTTTGATCCACTTTGAATGATTTGGATGTATGGAGAAGGCGATGGGTGTAGTTTCATTCTGCTAGCGCATACCCAGTTTTTCCAGAGGTCATGTGTGTCCTACTTGACGTGTGTGTGTGTTCTCAGGGTACTTGTTAATTATCAGCAGGTTGTGGGTCTGCTGTGGGAGGGCCGGAGGTGGGCTACTTGGTTCTCTTTTTTGACCCATTGGTTTACGCACCTGTTTTTATGCGAGTGGCGTATTTTTGGTTGTATAGCTTTGTAGTGTTTTCTAAAGTAATATATTTCTTTATTTTATTGATCAATTTATTTACCTATTTGTCATTTTTGGGTCTATGTGAACGTTAGAATTTTCTTTGTCTATGAATAAAGTTATTTCTATTTTAATGCAAAGGTTTTTGTTGAATTTACAGATTGCTTTGGGCATACCATAATTTTTACAGCGTTAATTCTTCTTCACAAACAAGGGGTTGCTTCCGTTTTTTGTATGTCCTTTTACCAGCATTTTATGAATTTTCATGAGAATAATGTTTTGGCATTTCCTTTATTTATCCTTAAATATTTTATCTCTATAGTGCTCCTCCTGTAGGATGTGGCTTTCTCAATTTTTTCAGCTAGTTTATAATTGCTGTATCCTGATTCTTTATTTTGATTTTATAGCCTGTAATTTTACTGAATTTACATTAGCATGTAAATAAATTTATTATCTAATAAATTAACTTATATTTATTAGATAATAAATAATAACAATATATTTAGATTTTGATACTTTTAAGTGTTAGGATTTCATGTGTGTGTGTGTGTTTTTCGTATGTTTTGGGGTGGAAATCCTCATTTTGTTTTTTTTTTCCCCAGTATGTTTCAATGATCTTCTAAAACATCTCTCTTTGACAACTCTGATACCTAGACAGCTTGTTAAGCTATTTCTGTTTCTGTCTTTTTTTACTTTTGACTTTTAGTTACTTGGCTAGTAGCACAGTTAGGGAATAAACTCCTGATTTATAGGCTGTGGCTACTTTTACTGCCTTTCTATTGCTTTTTCTCTGCCTCTTGGTTTTACCGCCAGATTGAGTTATATCAGAATAGACATGCCTCTCCCCATTATTTATGGCTGTAAATTATAATTTTTTTTTTAAGCAGAAGCAGCTATTTGTTTTATTCATGGGACTGAAGAAATTGCTTCATGTTTACGAGCACTTGCTCCTCTTGCAGAGGACTCAGCTTTGGTTCCCAGTAGCCACATGTGAAACTCACAACTTCCCGTAACTCCAAAAACAGATCTGATACCCTCTTCTGATATCTACAGGGGCCATCACACACACACACACACACATACACACACAAGAAATAAAATACAATAATAAGTAAACCTTTTTTTTAAAGCTATTCATAATTCCATATACACAGATATGCAGAAATTGAAATTACCTGAGGTCAAGGATGAGACATAAAGTACATTCCATTTGTTTCTCTTGAGCCTCTTGTCCCTGCATGGGACACACACTTAAACTGAATCCCTGGCCCTGACACCCGTATGCCCTTTACATACATACATAAACACATAAACACACACACACACACACACACACACACACACACACACACACACACACTGAGCCCATGCAATCATTGCCGCCTCTTTCCACTTAACTCCTGGGTAGGGATCTCCATTTGAAAATACTCTTACAGTTCTGAAGAGTGGGCAAGAAAACAGTTAAAAACTACAAAAGTACCCTTTAGGTGTACACTTGATATTTTCTGCTCACTCACCCCGTAGCATTACTTTTGGGGTTGTTTGTTTGTTTTGTTTTTTCTCATTTATTTATTTCATTCACTTTACATCCTTGTATCCCCTTCTCTCCTCCCCTCCTTGTCCCACCCTCTGTCTTTCTAACCTTTCCCCTCCCCTCCCCTTTTTCTTAGAAAAGGGGAGCTCCCTTTCCCATCCACCCCAGCTCATCAAGTTGCATCAGAATTGAACATCTCCTCTTCCCCTGTGGCCTGTCAAGGCAGTCCTTCCAGGGAAAAGTGATCTAAAAGTTGGTGAGTCCATGTCTGATGCAGTCCCCACTTTTCTTACTAGAGTACCCACTTGAAGCCTAAGCTGCCCATCTGCTACATCTTTGTAGGGGTTCTTTGTTGATGCTTCAGTCTCAGCAAACCACTGTAGGCCCTGGTTTGTTGGCTCTGTTGTTTTTCTTGTGGAGCTCCTGTCACTTCTGCATCCTTTTCTCTTTCCTCCCACTGTTCCCCAAGACTCCCTACTCATTGACCAATGTTGAGTTGTGAATCATAGCATCTGTCTTGAGACACTGCTGGATAGCACCCTTCAGAGGACAACTCTGACAGACTTCTGTCTGCAGGTTTAGCAGAGTATCATTCATAGTGTCAGAGGTTGGCACTCTGCAATAGGGTGGGTCTTTGGTTGGGCCAGGCATCGGTTGGGCATTCCTTCAAGCCTCTGCTCTAGCTGCTCTACTTTATCCCTGCGCATCTCATAGGCATAAATTCTGGGTCGAAGTTATCGAGGGTGGGATGATGGATCCTGCCCTTTACTAGAAGACTAATCTAGTTAGAGATGTCCTCTTCAGTCTCTATGGTCTCTACTACTAGGAGTCTCTGCTTGAATCCCCCTCATATCAACAATAGTAGAATAACAGAAAGCCTACAAACTCATGAAAACTGAACAACTCCCTACTTAACGACCACTGGGTCAGGGAGGAAATAAGGAAAGAAATTAAAGACTTTCTAGTATTCAATGAAAATGAAGATACAACATACGCAAACACAATGAAAGCAGTGCTGAGGAAAGTTCAAGGCACTAAGCACCTTCATAAAGAAATTGGAGAGATTCCATACTAGTAACCAAGCAGCACTCCTGAAAGCTCTAGAACAGAAGGAAGCAGACACACCAAAGAGGAGTAGATAACAGGAAATAGTCAAACCCAGGCTGAAATCAAGAAATTGGAAGCAAAGAGGACGATACAAAGAATCAAGGAAACCAGAGCTGGTTCTTTCAGAAAATCAACAAGATAGACAAACCCTTAACCAAACTAAATAAAAGGCAGAGAGACACTATCCAAATTAACAAAATCAGAAATGAAAGGGGAGACATAACATCAGACACTGAGGAAATCCAAAAAATCATTAGGTCTTACTTTAAAAGCCTATATTCCTCAAAACTGGAAAATCTAAAGCATTATTTTTGAAAACCATAGCCTTTCAATGTTTAAATTACATGCTTTAAAGTCTCTGTCCTACCAGCTCCCCGTGTGTCTCCTTGCCTGTGCACCCTCCCTTACACACCAAGAATATAAGTCTGATGACTGAAGCCTCACGGGGAAAACACTGCAAGAAATGTGATTGGTCCAGGAGGGCACCGTTCTTTGATTGTTTCCATGGTACTGCTGTCATCATATAGTGAGGGCTGTTTGTACACTCTTGCTTCATGTTGGAAGCATGTCCACATTAGCAAATGACTACTCCTGGCCTTGTCATTCTGGAAGGACTGTGGAGTCCATGGCTGAAGTTCATGGTCTTAGAGTCCAGTGTTAAAATCAGCAACAAAACCATTCTTTCCACATTTTCTTTCTTAGAAGTAGTTACTTTATGCCAGACCCACACTTGGGGTCAATCATAACACTTGCTTAATGATTCACTCATATGTGTAGGCGGATGATGTAATGATGCAGAGGAGACAGAGGCCTGAATATCATTATTTGAAAGCTGAAATTTTACCATTTCAGAAAGGAAGTCCAATTGCTTCTGACACAGGTGAATTTTTTTTTCAAAGACAAAGACACAGATGGAAGTGTGCACAGTCATTTTATTATGCCTTAATAAGTACATCCAAACCAGTCTTATTTGAAAGTATAACAGTGTCACTTGCTTTTTGTAGGCTAATAGAAAAATAAAGCTACGCTAAGAGGCATTAAGGGCAGGACTAGAGACATACAGTTCTTATGTAAAAATTATGCGTGTCTTACTCCTTTATTTTACCCTATTTTAGGCTATTTTAAGAAAATTACAAATGCCTTTGCAACCGAATAATTCAGATTATAAAAAAGAATGCAGTGACGGCCTCTGCACCTGCCACCAGTTTAAGACATAAAATAATGCATTGGGCTTGCTGATGAGAGTGCCTATGATCCCAGCACACGAGTAAATGAGGAGGAAAGATAGCCAGTGTGAGGCCATCATGGGCCATGCACAGCAAGACTCTGTGAGGGCTGGGGAAGGAAAAAAAAGAGAGAGAACAAAACACCTGCCACCTTGTTGTTTTTTGAATATTTCTTTGAGTCTTTACAATATAGATGGGTACTTCCCATCTGTATTAGTTACTGTTCATTTTAGTTGGAGCTGGCTTATGGTTTCAGAGGTTTAGTTCATTATTATCATGGCATTGTGATAATAATGAACAGACATGGTGCTTGAAAAGTAGCTGAGAGTTCTGCATCTGGAACCTCAGGGAGCAGGACGTGAGAGACACTAAGCCTGGATTGGCCCTTGAAACCTCAAAGTTCACCCTTAGTGTCAAACTTCCTCCAGCAAGGCCATACCTCCTAATCCTTCTCAAGTAGCAGCACTCACTGATGACAAAGCTTTCACATATATGTGCCTACAGGGTTCAGGTTTTATTCAACCCACCACACCAGCGATGTCTGACAACATTGACATCTTTTCTCTATCTCGGTTCATCTGAGGAGGCCAGAAGAGGACCTCAGAACCCTTGGATCTGGAGTTAGAGATGGTTGTGAGCTGCCATGGGGTGCTAAGCCTAGAACATGGGTCCTTTAAAAGAGCAGCCAGTGCTCTTAACCACTGAGCAATCTCTCAGGCCCCTCTATTTGATTATATTATATGACAAGTCACATTTAAACCTGTATGCATTTTTTCCTATGTAAACTGCTGTTGTTCTAAACTTCTTATCCATCTTTCCATGAACATGTGGAGGAGAACCTCGAAGTACAGATAGAATTGCACGTGCAGGAAGTTCACATCTCTAAGACTTGCTCAACATGGCCAAATTGTCACCTATTATCAAACCCATCAATTCCTCCCCAGCATCAGATGACGGTGTCACCACACAGGCTTCGCCTTGCTCACTTTTTATAGCTTGCTGACTTCTGGCAGTCTGGTAGATATTTGTATTTGAACCTCTACCTTTGAAACTACTTCCTGCCATCTCCCCACCTCTTTTTCTGAAGTCTCCTTTCACACATTTCTGTAGTTCGTTCTCTGGTGGCCTCTACACTTTTCCCTATCCACTGTATGAATTCTTCCTGTCCCCCCAACAGCAGCTACCTCCTCCCACAGCCGGCGGCACTGCATTACACTGTTAGGATGAATTCTGATGATCAAAATCTTGTACATCTAGTGCCACCAAGTAGATCCTTCTCCCTCTTCATAAGCGATCACTGTGGACTTTATGAAGAAGACCTTCCCCATCCTGAGGCCATGGGAACACCCTAAACCTTCTGAAGCATGTAGAATCTTATTTTGGAAGAGTTGGTGCTCTAATTTATCTGAAAAAAACAAACATTAAGTCATGCTTGAGGTAGGAGTCCACTTCTGTTTATTTTGGTTTGTGCCTGTATAATCATCCTGTGGTTTGTTTAATTCTCCACTCCTTCTTTTTGACCTCTGTCTCTAAGTAGAACATGGGCAGAATCAGCTCTCTCTGCTTCTGTTTCTTTGCTGCATTTGTCTCTGACCCAAATCAAAACTTTAATTAGTTTAACTATTACATAAGTAAAGTTTAATTTTAAAAATTTAAAATAAAATAAAATTTTTATTTTTATTGCTTCACTGGACATCTGCTACTCTGTTCTTTCGTGAAAATTAAAAAACTTGATGAAATTTTATTTTTCCAAAAATGTGTCTTGTGCACTACGTCCATCCATCCATCCTGTCTTCCACTTTTTTTATTTAATTTTTATTTTGTGGAATCTTAACCCTTCCTTTCCACTCCAGCCCATCCCATTCTCCCTCAAATGATGACCTCATTAATTTTCATTAATTTTTGTAAGAGTCATGACATCATGAATTTGGTCTCCTCAATGAGGTCAATATGAAGTCTGGATTTAGGGCTTGTTTGTTTGTTTGTTTAGAAAGTGGAAATATTCAGGACTTGGGATGTGGTCTGAGAAATCAGGTCACTAAAAGCCACCATTTTCATCAGGAAATTGGAATGACGAAGACATTAAAGACTTCATTGTCATCTATGAATGTTCTTGCTGATGGACGGCTGGGTCACACACCAGGGTTCTTTCCTTCTTAGCATCCTCCAAGCTTGCTTTCTGCCACAGTTACATTTGCACAAGTCTGAAAAATCTCTGACTTGGCACTCACACATACTGGCTTCACACTTGAACCTGACAACTTATTACTAGATGAGAAATCTTACTGATTTGAGTTTTGATTTTTCTTATCTGCAAGTGAGAATAATAATGTAAAGCTTAGAAGGTTTACATAATTAATCTGAAATAGCACAGTATCCGGTAAGTTGTAGGCATTTAATGGAACTTTAATTCCCATTCTTCTAGTAAAGTTAATTTCAGGATGTTGCTCTCAAAGCTTTGCAGAAGATTAGAAATTGTTTTGATTATAAGTGATTTGGCTGTTTATTAAGTAACAGTGGTATTGGCCTGATAGAGTCAAATAAATTTTCTTTTATGCTCAGGAAAATTTTAAGATAAGTTTTGGAATGAAGTATACCTTTGTTATAATCCTGGCCTTACTACTAGACAGTTAAAGGGTCTGGAGAAGTCAATTTCCTTGATGGTAATAGGTAGATGATTATTTCAAAGTCATAATGAAAATCAGACAGATTCAAACACTACCCACACTGCCTGCTACTGAGTTCAGTTTTTAATAAATACTAGCTGTCATTATATTTTTATTTTTAATTTTTAAAAAAATTATTACAGTTTATTCACTTTGTATCCCAGCTGTTACCCCCTCCCTCATCCTCTCCCAATCCTTCCCTCTCTCCCTCTTCTTCTCTCATGCCCCTCCCCTAGTCCACTGATAGGGGAGGTCCTCCTCCCCTTCTATCTGACCCTAGCCTATCAGGTCTCATCAGGACTAGCTGCATTGTCTTCCTCTGTGGTCTGGTAAAGCTGCCACCCCTCAGGAGGAGGTGATCAAAGAGCCAGCCACTGAGTTCATGTCAGAGTTCATGTCCCTGTTCCCATTACTAGGGAATCCATTTGGATATGGAGCTGCCATGGGCTACATCTGTGCAGGGGTTCTAGGTTATCTCCATGCATGGCCCTTGGTTGGAGTATCAGTCTTAGAAAAGACCCCTGTGCCCAGATTTCTTGGTTCTGTTGTTCTCCTTGTGGAGCTCCTGTCTACTCCAGGTCTTTCTATTTCCCCCTTCTTTCATAAGATTCCCTGCACTCTGCCCAAAGTTTGGCTATGAGTCTCAGCATCTCCTTCAATACCCTGCTGGGTGGAGTCTTTCAGCCCTCTGTGGTACCGAGCTTTCATATGCTTTATTGTAATTAGAAGAGAAACTTGTAAATCTTCCTATCCACTCCAGAATAATCTCACCGAGATTAGGGGTCAACAACTGATAACTGCCCTTTCTCTAATAAGCCAAGTCCAGCCAGCCACTTCACAGAGAAAGGCTAGAATGGTGTGGGGTGGATGCTTGCTTTTCCTAGTTATAATCAATCACACTTTAGTCACCAAGCACAGACTCAGCAGGAAACATGAAGAGATGGGCAGGTAAGCTTGTGATGATGTACTGTCCTTTCAGGGACCAAGGGAACTGAGACTTCAGGGCTCATGGGTGTTACGTGGGAGAAGTATTCTATTGATAAGATTTAAAAGGCAAGGGCACTCACAGGTTTTCATAACCTTTTCCAAGGAAAGACAAAGAGACTTAAGATTTTGGAAATCTGTGGTGAATTTTCCATTTTGAGTAAGTCACAACCAGGGAGACAACTTCAGAGAACATATCATAAGTAAAACACTTGATTCACATAACGTGAGCAAACCTTGGAAGTAACTGTCATATATGCAGGATTCTCTCGGCAAGGAGAAAAATCACTAATAGATTGAAAATCAGATCCACAGGAAGTAAGTTATGGAGAAACGCAGATGTGTAGACTAGCTAGCCACCTCCCGCAATTCTAGGTTCTGGGGCTCCGATGAGCTCTTCCGGCCTCTGAAGACACCTGCCCTCACATGCATATATCTCCAAATACTTTCTAAAACAATGTACTCCAACTACCAATCCTTGGTTCTCACTTTCAACCTTCGTATAATATTTTTAATTATTTATTTGTAGGTATGTGGGTGTGCTGCCTGCATATATGTGGTCCACAGGGATACCTTGCCTGAGGAGGTCAGGAAGTGTGTTAGAAGGCCCGGAACTAGAATTTCAGACGGATGTAAACATGTGGGTCCTGGGTAGCAGATCTTGGTCCTCTCCAAGAGCACTAAACGCTCTCAACCACTTTGCTGCCTCTGTGGGCTCCGTATATTAATTTTTAGTAATTGTTTAACATTTGTTTGGGAGGGGCTGTGAGTCCATGTGTCACGGCATGATTGTCAAGTCACAGAAGTCATCCTTTACTTCTACCTGTGTGTCCTGAGGCTTGGACTCGGGCCATCAGGCTTGACAGTGCACACCTGTACCCGCTCATGAGTCTTATAGTAAATTTTAGCCTTCAACGCCTTCTGCCTCCATTCAAGTATCCCACTATTCTACACGTCAGTTTTCACCAGACTAGTTCTCGTTAACTTATGTTTGCTGTGGATATACACAAAGCTGTATCGCAAGCCCAACAGAGGTCTTGGTGAATGTCCTTCCTTGGGGACTTGTGTTTTCCTGGTATTATTGATTGCCTTGCTCCTATCCTTCCATAATTTTTGTGCCTCTGATAATTATTTCCTACATGCACCATTAGACTTATCAGAACACCCTCATTATTTTCCAGGCACATAGACCTTTAAGGTATCGCTGCAGAGTCCTTGGAGTCTGCACATCGTACATGTTACCCAGAGGTCATTGCTCTGGACAGTCACTGTCCCCATACCATTTCTCATCCTGCCATTAACTGGAAACCTTTCAGACCTTCATTGTTCCTCTACAGTCCCTAGGTTCTGTCTGTTGTATTTGCCTCTTGGAGGTTAGTAACAAATCTTCGCGAGGATCATTTTTTTGAATGTCTTTTTTCCCCTCTCGTGGAGTGTTTTTTTTTTTTCTGTTTCAGATGAGCGTGGTTCTATTTACACACATGTGGGCCTACAGTGTATGCGCACATGCACGTGAACACAGAGGCCAGAGGCCGATGTCAGGTGTCCTCCATGGTAGCCCACCATCTTTTTGGAGAACGGGCATTTCACTGAAACTAGAAGTCACTGATTTGGCAAGGCTTGTGTGCCTGGTGAATTCCATGGATACCCCTGTCTCCAGGCTCCCAGCTCTAGAATTCCAGGTTGCGCTGCCGTGCCTACCTTCTGTGTGGTGCTGGGAATCCAAAACCAAGTCCTCAGCTTTCATGGCATGCAATTTACCACTGAGCCATCTCCCCAGCCCCTTTCCTGGAGAATCTTTATGGTTTGCTATGTGCTGATCTCTGATAACTTTCTGAAAATGAAGTTAACATTAAACTTTATTGCTTTTATTGAGGATATGAAAACAGGTGACAGTTTATCCTAAAAGCAAACATGTTAGATATCAACAATAATTATTCTTGACTGTTCTTAGGTAATTTTTTTCTCTATCCATTTCTCTGCTCTTTCCTGGATGTCTACAATTTGAGGTTGGCCTGTGAGAGCTGGCCTACAACTCTCTATTTACCATTTTCAATTTGTTTATTTTTGTCTTTGTTTTACTTGGGAGTGATCTTTCTGATTCTCGTCTTTCGAAACTTTAAAGCTTTATGTCAGCAACTAAAATTTAACAACCCAGAGTTATTTCTCATTTATGACTCATTTTGTAGCGTCTCATTCATGTTCCTGAGGTGATGAAGTTGCTAATCCATAAAAAAGTTACAACTGTAGTTCACTTTCATTCGACTTTCCAGACTGGTTTCTTTTGACAGCTCCTTTTGCGGTTTGGTTATGTTCACCTCTCACATTGGCTCTGGGTTCCCACTATTCTGCAGTTTTTGTCTCTTGTTCATATATAAGTCTGGGGCACTGGGAAGATTTCTAGACACTGTGTATCTGATGAAGTTGATAATTGGCAATTTAGGCAAGCCTAAATTGGGGGTCATATGTGCACAGTGTGTGCGTGTGTGTGTGTGTGTGTGTGTGTGTGTGTGTCTGTGTATGCATTTATGTGTGTGTATAAGTATTCATCAGGCTATCTTGTCTCCAAGCCTCCTTCCTGTGTCTAGAAGAAAAGCCCCATCCTCCCACCTCAGACCACAGAACCATGCCTGCCCTGTAGTTCTAGAGGCAGAGTGGGCCAGGGGATTTAACTTTACTGCTTTTCAATCTCACTTTCTATATTTTCTCATGGGTTCTGCTTCCATATCTTCTCAAGTTAATTCTTCATGAGAATAAATGTTGGGGCTCTTTGCTGAGGCTGGGACGGCTTAACCATAACAGGGGCAAACGGTACAGGAGAGTCCAAACAGTATGTTTAAATAGGTGCTCTTCCTATTGCTTTCCTTCTTTTTCCTCAGGTCCATAATACTTACCCCTGGTATCCAGCACGGAGACCCATTGTCAGGGCTCCTGTAATTTGAATAAATGTAGTTTGCTTGTTTTTTTTTGCTTTGTTTTGTTTTGGTAACTACCCACTATTGGCTTTTTCCTATTGTGTCCTTCATTTTGAAGGGTTTTTTTTTTTGAAGGCTCTTTTAGTGTATTACTGAAACTATCAGTATATTAATTAATCTTTTAACATATACTAAAAATTAGCATATTTAGTATATCACAAAACAGAAAAAAATATATATATTCAATTCACTGTGTTTAAACAGTATTCTTATGATATATCTGAAGCCCTGGTGAATCAAGCACAAAAACAGGTTGTATTAACAGCTACATTTCTGTTGCTGTGATGAAACTCCATGACCAAGAGAACTTATACAAGAGTTTATCTGAGTTTATACTTCCAGAAGGTTGGAGTCCATAGTGGTGAGTATAAAATAGCAGCAGGTGACAGGCACGGCAGAACAGGGAGCTGTGAGCTCCCATCCTGAACCACAGGTAGAATGCAGATAGGAGGGGAGGGGCATGAGATTTAACTGCTGAAGCCCACCCCAACAGCATTCTTCTTATGGCAGTTCTGCGCCACCTAACCCTCCCCAACTGGGAACCAAGATATTCCATTAAAACTACCACAGCGATCAAGATTTCCTGGCAGTGACTGAGGCAACAGGCATAGGCTGTGATTGTCAGTGTTCAAACAGGGAGTTTTTGACCAGACCACTTCAAGAAGCATATAGGACAATTGTAAATTAATTAATTAATTAATTATTTAATTAACTAACTAATTAATTAATTAATTAAATGGTAAATAAAAGCTAAACATAAATAAATAAATATATAAATAAATAAATAAATAAATGAATAAATAAATAAATAAATAAATAAATGAACAGAAATGAAGAGAACAACTGGAATAGTTTCCTGGCTTTTTACTGAAGTGGGTGAGAACCAGTGACATATTCAGCAAAGTGAATAGAGAAAGAGAGATCGCTTTTCTTTATTTCAGACACTGAGGCCTCAACTGTTTGGAAAGTCCTTTCTTTTGAGAGTTTGGAGAATGTTGGTTGCTGTGTCACACGTGCCAAAACCATCCTCGGGCTGGTACTATAATGAGCCTCAGTAATTCTGACCGTCAGTATGACAGTTCTACTAGGTCCCTTGACTCATCCCCAGATGAGTGAAGGACCACAGCTTCTCCTATTGGCTGTGTCTGCCTTTTTTTAAGAGTAGGAAAGAGTGACCAGAACTATGGGGCTTCTGTGCACAGATGCAGGGAATAATGTAGAGAGAGGGCTCCAGCGTTGGAGCTTATCAGAGTACATAAAATTTTCTTCTAAAGATAGATAATTACTGACTCTTAAGTCATCTTGATGAGAAAAATATAAAAACAAGAACTCAAGATGACCCAGTGACCACTTACCTGTTCCAAAACTTAGAATAATTTACATCAAGGAAGGATATCTTCAGTTGGCTGTTCAAGTGATTGAGAAATGAGTTTGCCTAGAATGCCTTGCGCTGTACTTGTGTGGGTTTGAGGTTGTGTAGAAGCATCATTTCTTACTTGTCTCCATTCTCTCATTGTTCTTTGGTTTCACTGGAAAGTGTTCTCCCTGCCTTTCTTCACCTACGTTAACTCTACTCTATGCTTCTGGTGTCATTCTTATTGTCTTCCCCATCAGATCACTTTCCTTGCTCACGCCTTTCTTTATTCCATACTCCTCAAAGTAATTTTTTATATCCCAGAACCCCAGTTTAAACGGACCCAAACAAATCAGCCAGTAGATTAAGGGTAGTTGGACTATGAGTTTAGACTAAGAGGATGGTCGGCAATTCACTGTGGTCAGGCAAAACAGCAAATGTGCTTTGTTTCTTCATTTTCAGATGAAAATCTACTTCAAAACTGACTAGCCAGTGTGGGAATCCCTTATCTTGTGTGCCTCCCTGGGCTCTGTGTAACTAGGGCTGCTTTAGTGTGGGACTAACTTCCAGAAAATATAAATTTTTCAGATTAGTTTCTTTCACGGCTAATATGCAATAAGCATTATTTGGCCATGCTGAAATTAAATATGTTACAGGAAAGGCAATATTAGAAAAATGACAAATGCTTTATTAACAAAACCTAATTTAATTGTTATTAAAAGGAAATTATGGCTAATGCTCTTTATAAGGTTATTTTTTATTATACATATATATGTCTGAGTATATATTATGTAACTCTATGCTACATGAATATGTTGTTTGCCGAATCCAGGAAAAAGTTGTCAGACATCCTGTAGAAGGGGTTATAATAAATTGTGAGCTGCCCACCATGGGTGTTGGGAGCTGAATTCAGGTTCTTTGCAAGAATAATATGTGCTCTCATTGATTGAGCCAGCCCCTTAATACTTTCAACAATATCTTTTATTTTAGTCTTAATACATATTATAATTGTGCTTATCCTTTAAATATTAATATATTAATAACCCAGTAGAACACAGCTGAAAAATAAGGACCAGAAGGGGGAGGGAGGGAGGCTGTAACAGGGGGTTTAGTTCAATGGTTAAATGCTGCCCTATACTGTGTAAAGCCCTAAATTTAATCCCTAGTAATTTGAAGAGAAACAATAGTAATTGTTGAAAAGCCTTTAACATTTAAGACTTACATTTTTAGTTTGAATGTCTTCACTCACACAGCCATGTACACTGCCCGAGGTAGGTACCTTAACTGGGTTTTCACACAGCTGAATTATCGTCTTGTGCTGCTAATAGACACAAATATTTGCCAAGTACGAATTGGAATGTGGTGTGCAAAAGAAATATGGCAGTCCCCTTCACATCCTTTAAGGAACCAGAGCCTGTAGGAGACACAGCGAATGACACAAGCTTTAAAATTTACGGTGCAACCACAGGAGCCAGCTGAGAGCAGGAACTCGACTCGACTGGCTTTAGTGCCATGATTTCCCCTCTGAATGAGACTCGGCTATTAGTTCAAGGGGAATTAGTGTGATAGATGACAGTGCAGGCAGATTGAGTCAGCTCAAGCTTTGATGTGAACCAGCATTCCCCCCCCCCCCCCATTTACTTTGGGGTGTTTTGCTATCTACTTAAGGAAAATGAGAATGAATGAGATCGTTCCTCCCGGTCCATTTATTTTCATCCTAGAATGATATCAAAAGAAACACCCTCTGGAATGAAAATTCCCTGTGAAAGGCTAGAGCTGGATTTTGAGAGGATTTGGGCTGTAGTCATTTGTTCTAAATGTTCCTGAAGCTGATCTCAGCTGAGGCAAAACAGGGATGGTTTATATGACTTGGAGATCATGGCACATAAAATACCAAAACAATACTTTGGAGGGGAAAAAAAAATTCTGTGACCATGGTATATAAAATGGGGAGAAAAGGGAACAGAAAAAACTTCAAGTAAGTAACAAAATGGCTTTTATTTTGTTTGCGAGAAATGTCTGTTTTCTTTGTGGAAGGAGAACAAGTATCTGGAGATACTTGTTAATAGCTTGGTACCACTGGTATAATGGCTTGGTATTTCACTCTGAAATACATGTATTTTACTAAATAACACTTCACAAATCTCCACAATATAGCAAAACAATAACTGCCTTAAAAATCATGGTATTGTAGTAGGTTTGAATTTCCAACCTTAAATTACAGAAAGCTCCTTTATCTGTAGGGCCAGAGAAGAAGTGGCTTGTCCTGTTCTGTCATGTGGCTTATTTACTCCACCCTTGTTATGTTGTTTGGAAGACAAAGAAGGGAGACTGAAAAGCCAGATGAAATCCTTGCCATTGGTTGATTTAGCAATGACGATGAGGAACCGATGGTGGGAGGGCCACAGACTCAGGCTGCTCAGACTCGGGCAGAAGGGCTCAGACACTCAGAGTCAAGGCATTCTCCCTGGCTGTTCCATGTAAGGGTAATTTGTCTGTATAGCCTCAGCGCAGAGAATTGCTTCTCTTCCCTTTTTCTGAAACAAGGTCTCACTACAAAGCCCTGGCGGACTGGAACACAATATGTAGACGAGGCTGACCTTAAACACACAGCGATGTGTCTGCCTCGGCCTCCTGGATGCTGGGATTCAAGGTGTGCGCTACCATACCAACAGGGTGGTTGTTTCCCATAAAGTGAATGAAGCAAAAATCTGGAATCTGGATTCATGCTTCCACCCCTTTGACCTACTGTGGGATACTGGATCCCAAACCCACCAAGAGGAAAGACCTACCCACCATCACTTCCCCCATCCCTGGCACCTCCTGCACAGACAGATGTTCCTTCCTTAGAATCACAGATGGTTTTGTCTGCAGTTGTCTTGGTCTCCAGCTCATGTTTTATAAAACTAAAAGTAAAGCACGCAGTGCAACTGCTCTGTAATCATAGTTGACCTTTTTACAGCTCTCTCTCTCTCTCTCACACACACACACACCACTGAGACACACTCATCACGCATGTAGGTGTGGCATGTATGTGTGCATAGTCATAGATGTATAGGTTCGTAAGCGTATGTAGGTATACAGATACGTGTATACATGAATATGGGGATTAGAGTTGACACTGGGTGTCTTCATCAGTTGTTCTCCATCTTATATTTTGAGACAGGGCCTCCCAGATAACCTGGCACTCACCAATTCGTCTGGTCTAGCTTCCCAGAGGGTGCCAGGGTGCCCCTGTCTCTGTCCATCCAGCAGCTGGGCAGTGGGGATCTAGTGGGGTCCTATGCTGGGTGGCTAACACGTCACCAACTAAGCCATCTTCTTAGACTCCCCAAACTGTGTTTTTAAAAATGTAAATACATCCTTCATTCTGAATAATATACCTCTCATAAACTATATGTTAAGTGATACTTAATGAGAGAGAAGATCACTAGGAAAAAGGGTGGATTGTGAGCTGTAGGATGGGATTTAACACACGTGGATCTCTAACCCTCTAGAATAGACTTTCAAAACCCTTTCCCCTTTCAAACTCATCTTCACTGAAGGAGAGGGATTAAAATGTCATCCCCAGGGCTGCCATCCTCCTGCCAAGCCCGATGACCTTGGTCCTATCCCCAGGACCATCTTGGTGAGAGAAAAAACAGACTCCAAGTTGTCCTCTGACCTGTATTCACGAACAAGGGCACATATGTGCCAGCCTCCTCACCAAATAAACACATTTTAAAATATTTTAGAAAACAAAATACCATATAAGGTACAATTACTGGTATGTTTAATAGACAATTTCTTGCCTCATGTAAGAAATACTTTAGGGGACAGACTATTTTCAAAGATGCTACACCAGATTTAAAAAAAATAGTATGATGGAATTCCTGGTATGGAATGGGATATGAATATAAAATCGAGTTTTGTCTTTGGTGCATAAATGGGGAAGTGAGAGTTCTGTCTGTGTCTAGAATACTTATCATGGAAATATTATAGGGGTGACAAACAATGCTTTTTCTGGTAGTTGCTTTCAAATTGATTAAAAAGAGGTTTCCGCTCCATAAGAAAAATGTATCTTATGCTCTGTGGGCGTTATTGCTCTAGCTGTGGTGCCTTTTGTAACAATTAATGGTTATTAGTTTTCCAGATCATCAAACCAGAACAAGCAGTAGGAATAAAAGTTGTCTGGTTTTTCTTCTTCACCAGCTTAGGGGTCCAATAAAATCCCTCCCATGGTGTCCCCACTGAGCGCGCGCGCGCGCGCGCGCACACACACACACACACACACACACACACACCCCATCAGCAAGCTGACCAAAGCAGAAAGGATATAGGTCTTGGTCCTTCCTCGTCCCAGGGCAGACGCCTAAATGATAGCTTTCCGGAGGGTCGTCCACGTGATCCAGTTCTCCAATGAGCACAGCCGGAAGGCAGTCAAAGGGTCTGAGCATCATCTCTGCCCAGGCAGAAAAAGATTCAGAGATTCAGAATCTTTTTCTTTTTCTTTTTCTTGAGTCTTTTTCTTCTAAGGTGCAATGCAAACATTTTTGAAAAAGCAAATTCTACCTTCTCCTTGCTCTGAACTGACGCAAGAACAGCCCTGTTGACAAATCGAACATATTCTCTCGTTTCTGTCTCGATACTGGGAGGCATATCGTCCTGTTCATATGGTTGAAAGTGGTGGATGACAGAAATGACTAACCCCCACAAATCTACTAAAGCTTCCCACGGTTGTGGAAATTCCATAAACATTAAATGAGTTAAATGTTGAAGAGCCGTGATATCTTTCTATCCAAATAACTAACTTCGTCTTCGTACCTAAAGCCAATGGTTATATTCTTTTTAAGATTGATACTATTTTTGTCAGTGTTATGCAGAAACCCAGAAAGACGTGGTAGAGGCCAACAGCCTCACAGCCAGCCCTGCCTCACCCTCTCATGCCTCCACGGTACAGCTGGAAAAAAAAACCCTGGGCAATACAATTTCTCAGTGACTTACTGCCAGGAACTAACATGTTTCTAGCAAGTGGTCGCCGAACGCTTCCATGTTATTTGGATCAATACTTTTCCATAACACATAGGTCATCGATGAGAAAGGGTGTCAGTCATCCCAAGATGAGGAGATTTTGGCAAATGGGAAGTTGGAAAGACATCTTTCCGGGGAAGAAAGGAGTGTTTTGCTCTGTTGTGCCTGGTGAACGATGAAAGGAGATACTGCTCCCCGATACAAGTGAAAGCAAGAATTCCAGCTGTTCACGGGTGGCATTTAAAAAATATCTTTGAGGGCTAAGAGTGGTTAAGCAGTGGTCTGCTGCTCGTGCAGAGGACCTAGGTTGGTTTCAAGCACTCACATCAGGCAGTTCCTAAGCACCTCTAACTCCAGCTCCAGGGATTCGACATCCTCTTCTGAGCTCTGTAGCTGGCCCTCACATGCGTTCCCGACACTGACTCTCCCTTTTTTTCAAACATTTTTTTTTAATTTTATTTACAGAGGTTTGACAGCCCTTTTGCTCCAGAGATTGTGGCCAGGCTGCGGTGATGGAGAGAGCTGCCATCACCATGTCATTTTCTTCCAGCGAAGCCACTCTGGTAGAAATCCGTTGCCCTAAAAACAGGGTCACAGGGATGGAGTGGAGCCTATAGAGTAAAATCTACCTTCAAATTCCTCTTTCTATCAGAAAGACAAAGACTTAGTGATTCAGAAATTGCTTCTTTCAAACCATATCTCTCTGCTCGGGGCCAGCCCTGGATATACATGGGGCGGGTAGGCAGTGACAGAGTCAAATTTGGTTTTCTTTTCCTCAAACGTCCATATCAAAATGAAAATCCTCTTGAGATTCTTGACTTGATATGTCACCTTGAGCTCAGCAGTGAGTGGAATCAAAATATGAAGGAATCGTTACAAAAGTATGCAAAAAAAAATGTGATCATTACACATGGAGACTCCAAACGTTGTGTCCGTAAGCAAGAAGAGGATGCAAATACACTTGTGTTTGCTATGTCCCAGGCCCTGAGCTTACTGCAGGGATAAGGGGCAAGAGGGGATAAATTCCTATGTTTTATCAGTCATTTAGGGGAATAGTGCAGGCAAATGGGTAAATTGTTACCGAAAAAAAACAGACTGTGGGCATGTAAGTAAGTGGATACTTGAAGCTAGTTAGGTCCAGGGAAAATCTCCACAGTGTTCACAGGCAAGCTGTGGTTTACTCTAGGCCACGACTAGTCTTAAAGTGTGTATAGTTTTGAAAGCAATTTATAGTAATTACATGTGTGCATGCATGTATGTATGTGTGTGTATGTTTGTATGTATGTATGTGTACTTTTGAGTCCTGGAAAAGGTACCTCTCAGCAGACCAGTAGTATAGTCTAGAAGGTCCTACCATCTGCTCAGCAAGAACCATCAAGCTTCCCCACTTCCCCCAGAATCTCCTCACCACCAGACAGCTCAGCCCAACACATGGTTGTGAAAACACTGAAAATGAGTGCTCCGTTCCTACCTTCCCTGACCAGGCCAGCCTTGAGGATAGACAGGAAACCCCAGAGCCCGACTCTTGAGCAGATGTAACTTCTTTTCATAAATAGGTCTAGTTAGGAGAAAACACTGGGTGTGGGGGGGGGAGAGCTGCAGTCTGCTTATCTGCCTCACTAGACCCAGGCCCTTCCTTTCCTGGTGCAGTCTTTCATAGAAGTTGCATGTGTACCACTTTGGATCAGTTGTCCTAATTTCACCATTTATGAGTGCTCTGGGAATAGAGACATGGAGCCCTAAATTTTTAATCTGAGCAATGTTGTATTGGTAATTCTCTAAGTCACTTTTTCATCCATTGTTGTGGTTTCAGAGGCTGTTGACATTTTTCTCTATCAGTCAAATGTTTCCTTATTCCTTAAGTGGAAGATAAGGAGATCTATCCATTGTTGCATTAAAGGGCATTAATGACATTTCATACGTTTTTGCAATCACAAGTGATGTAGTAACTGTCTTTCTGAAGATTTAGTTTTAAAATTTTCATTTTAAACCATGTATGCATGCATGTGTGCATGCGTGCATGCGTGTGTGTGTGTGTGTGTGTGTGTGTGTGTGTGTGTGTGTGTGTTTACAAGGGTGTGGTGCCTGGGGAGGCCAGAATCGAGCCGGGATCCCCTGGAGCTGGAGTTACAGTCAGTTACAAGCCACTTGATGTGGGTTCTTGGGATTAAAGTCTGGTCCTCTGAAAGAGTGGTAAATATTTTACCTGCTAAGCTGTTGCTTCATTGGCTGAACATCATTCTATATTCATGAGCACGAGTTTCTTTGGGCCACACACCTGGAGACAGAATTGTTGGTCTAAAGGGTAGTGATTCTTAATCTTGCAGAAATTTCTGTTTTGCCCTCCAGAGCTTTGTATTTGTATGACTTTTCACGGCTTAGCATATTTCATGGAGGTGCCCCCCCCCCCCATAGCGGCGCTGTAGTCTAGGATGTTGGATTGTTTTCATTTTGGAAATTATGAAAGAACATGAATTATGTCGACTGGAACACTCATCATAGCTGAAGAGTTTGTGAATCTTTCTAAGTTTCTTGTTTTTTCAGATTTCCCCTCAGGAGTTAGTTCAGAAATGCTCTCAGGTGCCTGATGGCTTGCTCCAGGAACCATTATTAGCAATCCCCCCCCCCCCCCCCAATGTTACATGGGCCGTGCCGGGTTCTGCTTTTTCATCCTTCTTGTACAAATATTTCATGTTTGACATGACAGGATTTTCACTCTTTCCACTTAAGCTTTCCTCTTGTTTCATCTGAGTTTCTTACCTTATTATACTTATATATATACGTTTTTAAGGTTTTGTAGCTGGGGAGATGGCTAGTGGATTAAGCGCTTGCTCTGCAGGCAGGAGGCTCTAAGACCAGATTTCCAGAACACACGAAAAATGCCAGGCATGTTGGCATGCATCTGTAACCCCAGCACTGGGGAGGCAGAAACAGGAGGTCCCTGGAGCCCTCTGGTCTGCAAGCCTACCTAATCAGTAAGCTTTGGGTTTGGTGGGAGTTCCTGTCTTAAACACTGTGAGTCACTGAAGGTGACACCTTATTTCCATCTCTGGGTCTACACCCATGGACATGCATACACGCACACACGCATACTTTTTTTTTTAAGTTTTACTCATGTTTATAATTGATGCACCACAGATGTTTTTATGTGCATGCTTTGAGAACAAAATCTAATTTTTAACCCTTTCCATGTGAAGGGGTGGTCACATCAACCTTACCACGTTTTCTCCACGCATGTATGCTGTTAAACCTGTCTGTGATAAACAGTCTGTAAGAGGCTCAGGCTCAGTTCATCTCAAACTTCTCAGTGATGATTATCTACTGTTCCAATTATCCTGACTTTTTAATTCCTCACCGTTTGATAAAAGCAGCGGTGTTCTTTCAAATGTCTCTATGAAAGTCTGAAAAATACTACGGATTACTACTCTCTTTTATAACTATTAAGTTGAGGAGGCTTTTATTTGAATATTGAGAATCCTTACCTTTAAAATAACATTTTAATTCATGCCTAGATTACTTTAATGCTATCCACAAAAGCTTTATATTTTTTCACTAATTTCAGTAGGTTTTTATTCTGCTGTTTTTATGAGTAGATGTTTTTTCCTGTTGCTTTTCCTAATCAAATGATTAAGAATCTAGTGATAGAGTGGGAACGTGCTCAGTGGGGGAAAGGTTTGCCACCCACACATGGGGACCTAAGTTTGGATTCCCAGCCCCCACAGAGAAGCTCAGAATGATAACGCGTAACTGTCATCCTAACAGTGGAGAGAAGGGCAGGAGGATTGGTGGAGTTCACTGGCCAGCCAGTCCAACCAGATTGATAAGCTTCAGGATCAGTGAGAGACCCTGTCTCAAGGAATAAAGCGGGTGGGGACTCAAGGGATGGCTTGGAGGTTAAGAGCACTGGCTGCCCTTCAAAGATCTAGATCCAGTTCCCAGCACCCTCACGGCAGCTCACAACTGTGTCAGGCTCCAGCTTGACCCACTAACCTCTCCTGGCCTCTGTGGGTACTGAACACATACATGCAGGCAGAGAACTCATAGACAGACATAAAATACTTTAAAAAAAAATCTCTAAACGAAAACATGGTGGAGAGTGATAGAAGATGCCCTTTGTCAACCTACAGCCTCCATATCTTCCCCCCCTTCACATGCAGACACCACACACACGCATACCACACACACACACACACAAACACAGCAGCTGTTTAATGATAATTGTGACTAAAACATAGATCTAATATGGAGCTTCCCATGTTGATCTCACAAAAATCACTGTAATTGATACTATTGATCATTTTAATAGCTTAGCAGTTATTTTGGACTTCTCGCACAGACAGTATTATTTAGCCATAGTATTAAATCTCACAAGTCTGTAAGCAAAACTAGGTGATTTGGAAAATCATCTCTCTGTTGGTTTTCCCTCCTCTTACTACTTTAGTAAGACTTTAGAACACATTCAACCTTTGCATTTCAGAAATTATACCATGAATAGTTGTATTGTTCATGATTTAAAGTGTAGTAAGTTATGCACAATTCTATTAAAGTGTAATAATTCATGTAGGGTTCTAATAATATATTTTTATCACATTAAAGAAAACGTTAAAAATTTTAGTTTATTACTATGGCTTTGATTTGCTTTGGGCTTTCTATTTGTATAGGGAAATTACCAACGGAAACTTCATTTTGTTTTTTTTTTTTAATCTATTATTTTTATTGCCTGTGCTTCTGGGGTCCTACCAGAAAATCCTTACTCGTACAAACACCTTGAAGTGTTTCTTTCATGGTGTCTTACTGTGGTTTCAATTTTTGACTTTTATTTAGGCTTCTGATGAATCCTGAGCCTTATATAGGAAAGAGAGGAATCAAGTTCAGTGTTACTAATCCTCGGAGCCTGTGTTTCCCAGGAACATTTATTGTAGAGGCTGTCAGTCCGTCCCGGAATGTATGTTCTTATGTTCTTAGCCCTTTGTTTGGGAGTCAGTCTGCTATAGAAGGACAGGTCTGTTCCTGGCCCCTCTCTTCTATTTAGTTGTCATGTTTTGGCCCCCATGATTTGAAATCAAGTAGGCGTCCAGCTTTAACCTTCTTTGTCAAAATTGGCTTGGCTATTTCAAGTTCTCTGTGCCTTCTCTTTGTTCTAGTTGTGTGAAGATTATGAGTGACATTTTAGTAGAAATTAGATTGGTGCATTGAATCTGCAGATCACATTGGGTAGTATGGACATTATACATTACATTCAATTATAATTCTTTCAGTCCCTGAACATGGGAGCTCTTCCACTTTTAGATGTTTTCTTCTATCCTGGTGATGAATGTTCTTTGGGTTTCATTTGTTATAATTATTATTTAATGTATTACACTTTAGTATTAGTATAAACAGAAAGACTCCCATGGTTTCTCAGCAAATCTCTAGTTATCACAATCTAGATGTTAAAAAAAAAAAAGCAATGAATTTTGTATGCTGATCTTGTACCCTACTTTATTCATGAATTGGTCATGTCTCAAAGCTCTTAGATATTCTCTTCTTCATGTCTTTCTTCAGCATTTTATTTTGTCTACTCGTGTTTCCAGGGAGCTCTCTTCAAGTTCAGGTACCCTCTCTTCTCTTTATCCAACCTGGTTTTGATGCTTTTGAATACATACATACGTTATCCATTCATCCCTGGACTAGTTATCTAAAAGTGAGGAGGTCATAAATCCCCCTTGCAACCACTCATCTCACAGACCCTCGTGTGTGCGTCATGTTTGGAGGATGTTCGTGCTCCATGTAGCATCCTTTGGTTGTAGTTAGTTCTGCTCAGGAATCGGTGATCTTTCATTCCATTCTCTTCCAATGGCAAACACATGGCAGTCTAGTGCAGATTCCCTGAAAGGGAGCTTGGAGGCTTTCTCATGTACAGTTTAGAAGTCTTTCTTTCTCCTCAGCCTCTGACAGTTTGACTGTAAGGTGCCATTGTGGATACCTTTTCTAGCCAAGTATCTATAGGGTCCTAATGGCCTCTTGTGCATGGATACCCATACATTCCCTGAGATCAGGGGAAATCTCTGCCATCGTTTTATTACATGAAGTAACGTTATACTTCTTCAACATTTTTTTCTTCTTTTTAGGTCGTCAAAAAGTAGATATTTGTACATTTGGTCATGTCTCAGAGCTCTTGAATATTCTCTTCTTCATGTCTTCCTTCAGCTTTTTGTTCTGTCTACTTGTGTTTTTAGAGAGGTTGCTTCAAATTGAATTATTTTCTCTTCATCTAATCCACTACACACACACACACACACACACACACATGACTTACTGAACACTTTGTTTCTAAGTTTCTGTGTGGTTCCTTTTCAGAAGTCTCTCTTGGCTGATTTCTTGTTCATATTGCATTGCCATCATTAAAATGTTTGTCTGCATTTTTATTAAATCTTATATTTCTATAATCACTATAAATAAAATATCATGTATTTTATCCATATAGATGCCTTGTGACCTGGTGTCAGAGAGCTGTTATGTTTTTCTGAAGGCTTACAGATCTTTGTCTTCTTCATAATTTTGCTGTTACAATTTGTGCTTCTGTTTTGTCAATTTTGTTCAAATTTTCAAAAATACAGCTATTGGTTTTATGTACATTTTATATTTTCTTTCTAGTCTCTGATTCATTTTTTCTGCTCTGTCTTTCAGTATTAATACTTATTTCTAATAACTATGGAATTATTTTTGTTTCTGCTTCTTTGAAATATAAAATTAGACCATCGCAGATATTTTTTCTTAACATAATCATTTATCCCTGTAAATGATTTTAGAGTTTTCTCAGCATCCTGTGTGTATTTGTGTATGGTATCTACTTTTCTTGGCTTGAGAAGGTTTAAATTTTCCTGTCTGATTTATTCATTGACCTACCTACTAGTTGTTCAGGGATGTATCATTTAATTTCCATCTATTTGTAAAAACTCTAAAATCCTTCCTGTCACTGATTTATGATTCTATGAATTGTGGTCAAAACTTCAATCTTTAAATTTACTGACATTTGTTTTGTGACCCAACATATAATTTGTCAGAAAGCATCCTATGTATGCTCAAGGAGAGTATGCATTCCATTCCCTTGGGTGGAATATTATGTCACTTCACAGTTTACAGCATTGTCATTACCAAATTAATAGAAGGTACAAAATAACAGAAAACATATTCTATCCTATTTAATTGTTAATCTTCTAGCAATGTCTCTTTGAAGCCCCTCTGTCTCTAACCTTCTCTTTACCATAGTACTTTAATATAATATTACTTTGCCAGCATGACTTACTCTGTTGGTTTTGTTTTATATGCCATTAACATCCCCTACCATATACTATTTAAATGCAGTGATATTAATGGTCAGATTTTCATCTATGTCATAGAACAAAATTTTCAGCCCACAGCTTGATACTCCATTATGTGTGTTTTCCCTATTTTTTGTTGTAATAGGTGATTACTTCATCCCTACATAATAATTGTGTTTTGGTATTTAAAAATGTGTGACTCTTCAAGGTCTGTCATCCCATAGTACCACAAACAAAATGGTCTGAAATTTCTCACATTGGTTTTCCCAGAGCTCTGAAGGCTGTCCACCTGAGGTCAGGATGCTGGCAGGACCTGCATCCTTTGCAGATGCTAGCAGAGGACCCTCTGCCTCTCAGAGGCTTAGTAGCTGCTTGAGATATGTAAGGATGACTCTGCACTTGTTTTCACAATGCTTGGTCTGTGTGTGTGTGCGTGCACACGTGTGTGTCTTTGTCTGGGTCCCCACATGATTCTCTTTTATAAGAATAAGAGTAGAACCCTTTTGTACCTTGGTTAATTATTCCTGAAATTACCCAGTTTCCACAACTGGCCACACCCCCAACATCTCTGCTCAGAACTTCACAGAAGCATCTGGACAAACCAGTTCATCCACAAAAAAAGATTTTCTTATTGTCAATGTCCCAAACTCGAATAGTCTGTCAGTGCATCACTAACAGGTTGACCAAAAGTTAATCACGCTTTTATTATAATTTTCATTCTCATCAGTTATGCACACTACTGTCTGATTGATGACATTCTCAATATCCTTGGAAATTAATTTTAATACCATTAAAATTAATCTTTATTCTATTTCATGTTAATTTGTAATCATCATTAGGCATAGTTTTAATAAATCAGATAATTTTCACACTTAAGTACCATTGTTGCGATTTAATTTGTGAACTGTCTTTATCTCAATTTTTAATATCCAATTTTCCTTTGCATTTAATTTTCTTCCTTCAATTGTTTCCTATTTAATTCTGTAATGCACATGAATTTTGTAAAATATGTATGAAGATAAAATGAATATTATTGATGCAAAGTGTATTTTTGAACGTTGTCACCTGTTCATGGTTCTTTTTATGAAAATGAGCCCTTTCCTAGTCATTAATTCTTCCATATTAGCTTATATTAGCTTATGTCTCACTCATTTTTTCACCTATTATTTTTCCAGGATCATACCATTTCAGGTTTGAAGCATTTTTAATATTTTTTATAGATCACCCAAGTTTCCCTTTTTAAAAGTCAAACAAGGAGACGAGAGACGGTCCAGCCTTTAATAGCAGTTGCTCTTACAGAGGGACCCTGAGTTTGGTTCCCAGAATACCTGTCAGAAGGCCCACAAATAGATGTAATTTTACCCTGGGTGAATGAAAAATTTCCAGAGCATGGCATTTACTTCAGGCAGGTTTGGAAGGGCACCAGGCTGTTACCTAGATGAGGGGGTAGAGTGGAGATTTGAGGAAGGAGGGGGGCGCACGTCAAGGCAAAGGTTTCAAAGGCCATGGCATGGAATGGGGCTCGTGTGCTTTACGCATGGCTGAGGATTAGCTCGTGGAAGACAAATGAGTCAGGAAGCTGCAGCAAGCTGGGATGAAACTGTCACAGGGAGTGTCACTGGCGGGTTGTGAAAAGTGGGGGGAACTGATCAGATCTGCATGTTGGAAATGTTTCAGGGGGTGATGTAATAGAAAGATAAGAAAGGCATCAGAACGACCAGAAAGGGTCCATGGATGGTAAACAAGTGTTGAACTAACAAATGAATGAAATGAACAACGAATGGACCAGATTTAACAACTGTGTGGTTAGTGACGACCTTGGAAAGTGGCTCATCAATTGGATGGTTGACATGACAGATATCAATGGAGAGCATGTAATATAAATTATTATTCAAAACATCAAATATTTAAATCTGATCTTGTCATGCAATTATGTAGGTAATGACTTTATTTTCTTTATGTATTTACTGAATAGCTGATTTCTTTGCTATATTTTTAATTCTCACAATTTCCTAGTGATTCTGTTTTGTTTTGTTTCCTGGCTATCAAATTATAATTTCTAAAAAAAAAAAAAAAGAAAAGAAAAGAAAAAACACTTTTGCACCTTGACTTCTAATATTTATACTATTTATTTACATATTTCAATATCTAGTGGCCAGAACATCTAGAGATAAACTAAAATGATAGCAGGGACTTTTGTTTTATGCTTGCTGATGGAGATAGGCTAGTATTTCTACCATAAATAAGTGATTTTAGCAGCATTAAACTTTAGCAAGACACAGTCCAATCCTATTTTAAAGTGGTTTCTAAGAATTAGAAACTTCTTAGCAAATAACCTTTCATTCTTATTAAAGTTCTGCGAAAATTGTCTGACTAATGGACATGTGACCTATTGATATGTCACATTGTATTAGTCATTCCATAATTTTGAGTCATCTGTGCGATTAAAATTATTTTGGGTGGGATATGTTACTCTTTTAAAATAATATGTAATAATTTGCTATGTTTTATGTGGTATCTAAATACATTTATGCCACAAATAAGCTTTATATTTTATTACTTATCAAAAATATTCAATTTTACCTTATATTTAATGGCAATCCTGAGATACTTTAAAATGTACATGAATGATATAGTTACAGTAATCAAGCCATAGTTAATGAGTCAAAGAATGGACATATTTCAGACTATCAGCAGGGAAGATGGTTGTTAAGTTGTGTGACTTTGGTAACATTATCTTACTGAGTCTCATTTGTGCCTAAAAATGGTGGGTGGACTGAACTTCAAGGTCACCCCAGCTCTAGCACCCTGCCAGTTTCTGTCGAGACACCCCTCCAGCTTTATTCTATAACCAAAAGCATATACATTTAAGAGCCATATTCTTATGTGAGGCACAGGTGACCATATCCTTATCATCTGGGCAGATTCAGACCGGACTGTGAACACAGCAACAAAACAAACACCCAGGAGTGTTCATAGCACTATCTCACCCATCTACTTGGTCCCTGGTCAAGTGATGTGAAATATACTGGGCCCTGATTTATCCCAGACTGCATTGGAAGGCTGTGGAGCCACCAGCTTTACTGCTTTCTGTGGTTCACCTAGAACTCTGAGTCTCCAAAGCACCACAGGGAAGACCAGAGACCCTGGATCTGAGCCTCCCTCTGCCACATATAAGCTGTGAGATCTGAAGTAATTTAAGGGTCGCAGAAGCCACTCTTGCTAGTTGTAAGGTGAGCTCTTCTTAAGTCAACCCAAGTTTCACTGAGTGAGAAACCGCGGATGAATAATCTTTGGTAAAATTTCCCTCGACGGTCATTATACGGTAATAGAACTACTAGTATATAGCTTGAAGTTCACTGGGATTAATTCTCTCAACAATGTTGTGAACAATTAGCACGTGCGACCTCAGTCAGAGCTGGGTTTAGACCCTAGGAGAGTTGGGTAGCTAGTCCAAGGCATGCAGTGGTTGGCAGAGTCTCGACTGGACCCCAGGATCTCTGGTTCCTCAGCTGTCTTCTTTGTGAGACGCATTTCCTTCCTTTAAATCTAGAATTCACTGTTGATGCTTCTCAAGCACTCTGTCAGAATTCTAGCTATTTACATTATGAGACTCAATGATCTCTCAGTCCCTTGGGGTTCAGCCTTGAATGGTTCCTTTATAGTATTTATTAGTTCTAATGAGTCTGTTCATGTGAGTGTTCAATAGTTTCTGGAAAGCTCCATCTAACATTTATTCCTTCTTCTCCCGATTCTCTTCCAGATAGCAGCTCTGTGGATGAAAAGGTTTTCAATCATACTTTTTTTTTCTTTCCCTCCCGACGGATCTTGTCTTTTGTACCTGTTTGTTTGTGACCTGTTAGCCTTGTTTTGGTTTCTTGCTGAGTTGTGGAAAAAATGCATGTCTTCCCAGCTTTCCATTCTTTGTCCTTTAAGTGTCCCCCCAGTGTGTTGCATTTATGAAGGGGTTACACCTTGCCAGCTGCGCTTATTTAGCTTCTATTCGCCAACCCAGGGGTCTGCTGCGGTCAAACACAGCATCTGTTCCCAAGTCTGGCTAAGTCCCGACCTTTCTGGCTGATTCATGGTCTCCACTGCAACCTACCAAGATTTAAGGGCAAAGAGTATCTGGAATATGACGCATTTCCAGTGCTTTCATTTAAACGCAGCTCATTTAAAAGCCTCCCCCGCCCCCCACAAAACACAGCTTTGACTTGGAGCTGACCCTGCTTAGCATTCATCATCGTAGGTGCTCCGTGTGTAGTGCAGTCGGCCTGTGTCCCCCAGTCTGCCACTTGTAGGTGTACCACGCTAAACACTGGTTTGTTTTCTTTCTTTGTGATTCGTTTAAGGCTCGAATAGTAAGTGGCAACGGTTTGGATGCCTCCAGTTTCTCCGCACTCCAGGTGTTTGGTGGGTAAGTATGTCTGACTCTCTAATGCATTTCCTATACCAGTTGCTCTTGGCTGTCTTCCCAGTATAGGTTTTGAGGGCAAGGTGTTTGCATGATGTTATTGATGATGTCATTGTTTTGTTGTTGTTTTTAAACAGCTGCTTTTTAATGGTTGTTTTCTTGATTAAGACTACACCACATGTTCATGGCAAAAAGTTCTCACTTAAATATATGCATGGAATTCAATATGGACATATGCATGGAGGAGAGATCTAATAGTAACACACCGCTTTAGAACCTAAAATTATCATCTCATTCATAAACGCAGTCATGCCATCATACACTTCTGGCTCCTCTGAGCTGCTTTTGTTTTATTATTTTTTTTTGTTACTTGTGTATAAATAGTTCTGCATAAGAATAACTCAGTGGAGATAGCCTCATTATTTACACATGGCATGGTAGTGCATGAATGGAGATGGCAAGTGTTTAACATTTAATCATAAAAATAACAAATGCCTAAGCAAGACTTAACCTCTTTGAAGCTCACAATTTTGCATGGGCATCTCCCTATGTATGTTCCCTGCTCCCTTCCTGTGCGTTTGCCTTCATATTTATTCCTGTGTATCAGTACTTTGGTTTTGTCATCACTTCAGATTTTAACATAAAATCGGGCTGATATACATGTGAGGTTTATAAGCACTTAAATGTTGCTTTGTACTGAACTCTGAGAATCACTTCATTTATGACTGGCTCAACGCATACAGTGGCCGGGGGGGTAAGTCCTGTTTTGACATCCATTTTGCAAGTGAGGACCTCAATATGTAAAATCCCTGAGAAGGTTTTTCTTAGTGGAGAAAATGGCAAAGTCAGTGTTTAAACCCAAATAATCAAACTCAGAAGTCCAGGAGCTCAGTCACTGTGCTGGGTCATAAGCACTGCTTCAGTTCCTCTTTGTCATCTTTTTCTCTATTTCATCTAGCCACGGGCCTTGCAAAACTTTACACTTCATTACTTCTGGATGAGGCACACATTTCAAAACACATATGTAACAGTGCTAATGATTTCTGCTAAAGTGATCTCAAAAATGCTATGGGTGCTATTATCATAAATATTCTATGACAAACATTGTATTAGGTATTCTCCCCTGGAAAATATCCTTTTTTTAATTTAAATTTTGACTTTTTGAGAAGTTCATGCGTGAGTACCTCATTCATATTCTCTCTTCCTTTCTCCCCCTCCGAGTCCTCCCGTGCCCCCCTCCAGTCCCTCTCAGAGTCATGATCTCTTGTCATGGACTCAACTTACTAGATCCATTTAGTGTTGCTTCTATGTATATGTGCTTAGCGCTGACCACTTAGGATCAGATGACCTACCAAGGGCTCATCCTCAGAGAATACTGATTCTCCCTCTCTCAGTAGCCATTGACTTCCTAGACCTCTTCATCAAAATTTCCCCCATCCATATTGGCATGTGAGCTGGTGTGGTCATTGGGCAGGTAGAATTAGATTTTTAAGTGTAACTAAATTTTTAAGTGAACAAAAATTTTTAAGTGAACTAAAAATTAGAGATAGCTTATGTAACTCTACACATATATGTATATGCTATTTACCATCAACATGCATTAGGTATTATATATGTTGAAATTTTAACATGCTTGTCTATAATATATAAGAAAGTAAGATTTTGTACTTATTTTGAGGTTTTTAAGGTATAGGTTTTCATAGTCTGTTGCTTTATAATGCTATCAGTTTTCAAGTGATTCCTTTTGTTAAATACATTCACATGCTAGCTACTTTAAGTTTCAAGCTTAAACTTCCTGTAAATTTATATATATATATACATACATGCATACATAAAATTTATATTTTAATTTTCCCAATAACTATGATGAATAGGTATTTTATTATGTATATATCTGAGCTTTTACCTGTTGCTATGGTGAAATACCTCAGAAAAGCAACTTAAAGGAGGAAGGGTTGTGAAGATGTGATACGGCATGGTGTCACGACCCTGTGACGTGGACTCTAGCCTCACCTGCTAAGGTGCCCATCATTTCATAAACACCTGATCTCATAACTCATGTCGGAACTCGGATCTTTATCCTTGTGATGGCAGCAGAGTTCTGCACCCAAACTTTTGTTAAATTGTGATGTGAATATTTCTGTGTGCAGGGGATGAGTATTGTGTGTGTGTGTCTATGTGAAAGAGAGAGACAGACAGAGAGGACAGAGATAGAGACAGACAAAAACAGACACAGCTTGTATCACTATGAACACATTTAATTCATATTTTTATCTTTTTAATATGGTTGCTGCTGACCTATGCCTTTTAGAAGAGTGGTAAAAGAGATTTGAAATAAAACTCTTAAAGGAAAAAAAAAGTGAGTTTGTCTCTGGCATAATGCTTTTTTTTTTTTTTTTTTTTTGGAAAACAAAACCTGGAGCTGTTCTTCCAGCAAGATTTACTCATTTTACTTTCCCTGAAAACATCTGATAGCTTTCAGGATACCGTAGTGTGGCTGCCATTTCTCTTCAGCACATGTTTTACTGTCCTGGAGAGCTGAGAGTGGACCCAGCTTCAAAATCAGGGAGACCTTGCCCCCCCTTGGCTGTGTGCCTTGTCCTCCTCACTCTTCTTACATCCCTCATCAGTTCAAACCAAACTGCACCCATCCTGCCCTGCTCTCTCCTGAATCAATGAAATGCAGCACATGCCTCCTGAAACTACATCAGAGAGTTGACGTTCCCACATTCTGATTTTCGCTCAGCTCTCCATACATTCTTTTTAGTGTCACCAGAGAGGATGCACCAAGCTTCATTCTATTTTTGCCAGTGTGAAGATGCCAAGAGCCTCTTAAAGAGAACTAGGAGAAAGAAAATGTGAAGAGAATAGAAAAAAAAAACAGATAGAGATAGAAAGCTGAAAGGGAATGCATATCTCAGGGATATAAATTGTGGTGGTTTTATAAAGTTTGGGTAAATTTTGTGATAAGTATGAAGAAAGAATCATATGGAAAGCATGCACCAGCCCTTTGCTAGTTTGTCATGAGGCTCCTGGGAGGTGAGCCTCAGTGCTGAGTGCTCAGGGGGCAGGTATTGTTAACAAAACCCATGGTATATCTAAAAAGGCAGTGGGCATGGGAAGAAAGAGGGATTGGATGGGAATAGCCTGAAAGCAAAGCCAAGAAGGACAAGTTGGACAGAGCCACGGAAGCTGCAGGCAGAAGGCTGCCTCCCAGAGCCCTGCTTGGGGTAAGTGGCCAGCTGCACGGCCTCGACGGGTCCAGTCTTACCTGGAAGCCGCTTGTGCAATGCTCTCCTGGGTTCTGGAGATGTGGAGGCTGCGGACTCTTATCAAACTACCGTGCTCTCTTCAGATTCTCTCTCAGGGCCATCCTTAGTGTCATCATGTACCTTCCATGGGACGAAGCCGCAGCGAAACAAAACTTGAGTAAATAATTGTGGATGAGATAGTCTAAGGTGTTTCCCCAAATATAAACCGTCATTTTATTTGGAATGACACCCTTTGGAGTCCTTCCTTGGACACTTGTCATTGGAATCTCCTCAGCTGCATTGGGAATATTTCAGTGGTTCACTGTGCCCTATTCCAAAAACACCAGCTTTATCTGAAGGACAACTGAAGAGATGCTACAGCTTATTCCTCTGCCACGGATGCTGCTTAGAGGCAGTCAGAATCGTCCATACCACCTGACACGCCATTGCAGGCATTCCTGCAATACAGCCTCTATTAAAACTAGGCTGCCTCAAACTCCTGGTAATAGGGTCGTTAATGTTTATACCAAGAAGGTTGAGAGAGCACCAGAATTCACTTGTGGCACGTGCCCAGGCAGACCTCAGGAGGTTCATGCCTAAAGTCCTTATGAGATTGTCTGAAACAAAGAAGCACATCAGCATGGCCTCCGGTGGTTCCATGTGTGCCAACTAGGTCCATGACAGGATCAAGCACGCTTTTCTTATTGAGGATCAGAAAGTTGTCGTGGAAGTGCTGAAGGCACAAGTCACGGAGCCAGAAAGCAAAATAAATAGGAAGCGTTTTAAGTCATAGAAACCAAGACTCATTGTATTAAAAAGAGATGCTGCAGCATAGAGATGAAGAAAGATAGCTTAGAACTGGCAATCCCCATCCCTCTTCCTCTTCCTGCACTAATCTTTTTTTTTAATTTATTTTTCATTACAATTTATTCACTTTGTATTCCAGCTGTATCCCAGCCCCCTCCCTCATCCCCTCCCTATCTCACCCTCCCTCTTCTCCTCCCATGCCTCTCCCCTAGTCCACTTATAGAAGAGGTCCTCCTCCCCTTCCATCTGACCCTAGCCTATCAGGTCTCATCAGGACTGGCTGCATTGTCTTCCTCTGTGGCCTGGTAAGGCTGCCCTCCCCCTCAGGGGTAGCCTTCACTAATCTTACAGGGTTTTCTTTGCAGAACGCTTCTCAAGATTGCCACAGTTCTTTAAGTCATGTGATGGAAAGTTCATGATTCTGAAACGGTCTGTATCTGTTTCCTTATGCACATGTGTCATGGCTTCCGTCCACCATTACTAGGATTCTTAAACTTTGTCAGAGAACAGGCCAAGTGAAATAGGAAGGACCAGAAAGGAAGAAATATGGAGAATAGCTCTTGAGGGAAAGGAAGAGGGTGGGAGGGACTCTCAGAGAAGGGGGGGAGATTTGCATTCTGTCTTCAATTTCAAATGGTTAAAATTGGAAGACAGAAAAAAGAAAGCCCAGATTTCCAAGGCTGTTTGTTCATCTGTTCCCATGTACACAAGAACTTACAAACACATACTAGTCCATGTTTCTGGTTGTTTATTGGTTTTATCATTCAACTTGACTGCAACAGCTCTCTCTGTTGTTCCAGACACTAACTAGAGTCAGGAGCATACAAAATTCACACTCCTGGGTGAATGTCTCTGTATTCCTGTCACAGATTTAACATTGCTTTTGTGTTTATATTTCTCCTTACAGTTTAGAGTGCTATGCTGTCCTCATACCCTCTTCCCCACCCCTACCTCAGATTTCCTCCTAGCCAGCCTCTAAATTATCTATTCAACACAGGAATTAGGTTTGTTCTGGCTTCCCAATGCCTCAGGGGCTACTTTTTCTCGGATCCAGTCTTCTTTCTATACCCAAGAATTGTTTCTTTCAGGCTGTCCTAGTCACAAACCTAGTTCTTGGCTCTCACTTTCATGAATCAGAAACCCCCTAAGCCTAGACAATGATAGTATCCACTGCCCAACCCCTTGTCTTGGGGGAGGGGGGCTCTCCAGTTGATCCTACATCCTGCATCCTCTGCTTAACCTTCTCCGAGTGTTCAGCAGTGAGATAGCTCACATAGCAAGTTCTGTACCAGCCTCACGAATGAGCCATAGCAAAGGAGGAGACCCTAACTCTCGCTTCTAGTTAGTTGTTTTCTGGGAAAAAAAAATCCATTCTGTCTAGAGCAGACAGCTTGCTTTAGATTAAGACTGGATTAAAAAATGCTAACCTTATGAAACTTCTGGGATGGAAACCGAGACCGGCTTCACAATATACTGCTGCAAATACTTTAATCACAAGCCTCTGTTTTTAACCTCCATTCACACTGCCATTGACCTCAGATGTAGCTTGTTTCTCCTTCTCGTGTTATGTCCAGTCTCTGCGCTATTGAAGATTAGTCTCCTTATACACAGTATTTTCCTCCTCAAATGTACTTACCAGCTAATCTTCACCTGCAGTGTGAAATTTCCGTCCTTCTGTGTGGATTCAAATAGCTTTCATGATTCCTGTCTCTATTTTGTGACAAGAATGCAGTGTTCCTCCTCCCAGCTCTCATTTGCATTTTTCATTCAAATAGCACCTATTAATTTCTAAAATTGAATAGTCATTTGAAGGAGTTTGGCTTGTTTAAATGATGACAGGAAAAGTCTTTATCACGAAGCACCAGGCATGATTATGGCAGAGATAGAGATTTAAGCTGAAAGGAGTGTGTGAGGGAAGGGAACTTCTGACTCTACCACACACTCAGAGAGCACCAGGATGGCAGGCAAGTGCACACTGGCATCCATGAAGTCCTCTTGCAGAGCCGACATATCTTACCCTAAATACCAGTCAAGTTTTTCCATAGTAATTTAATGATACCTATGAATGGAGAAAAACACAACCCCAAATTTCATTGATAAGTTATTAACTCTTATGCTTTCCAAACTGTCTGCTTAGTAAAATCTTGTCCATTTCAGTGATGTCCACAAGGACATCCTAGATGACTCCCAAGGCTATCTTCTTTCAGAATATTAAGACTATAAGCATGAGCTACTTCTCCCACCTCACTATCCTGACCCCATTCAAGGGATTTTTCTCCCTTCGGGATCAACGTCAAAACAAAATAAAACAAAACAAAACAAAACAACAAAAACAACAACAAAGCATACCTAACATTTATCCAGGGCAGGTTTCATTCTCTTTGGCCCTGGAGCATCATGGGAAGACCCACAGCAGCCTGTGGGAATTATTTGTCCTTGGAAGAATTAGATTCTTTGTTAAACAATCTCATGGAGTGGCAGGTGTAGTAACAGGGTAAGGGTAGTCTAGGCCTTTCAGGAAGCTGAAGAAGGAGGGTTGCAAATTTACAGCTAACCTGTGCTACCACAGCAAAACACTATTGCAGAAGAACATCAGGTAATAATCTCGAGGAGAATATTTTTGTTATCTTACTTCTAGATGCACCACATTTTTCTAGAAGCTCCTCCCTGTTCAACATCCTTAAGCTAACCTTTACATATTCAAGTCTTCAAGACAGATCTCTCCATCTCTGGCTTGCCTTACATTCATGAATAAATCTGAGAGATTTAAATACATCCCACAGAATCCAGCTTAATCCCCTAACACCTTCTAAATGAAAGAGCAGAGAATTCCATCTTCGTGAAATCAGTATTCAAGCACTCTTTAAAAAAAAGTGTCAGTTATATAACTTTAGAGCGTGTCACCTGTTGTATGGAGTGGAATAATGACCGGTGTTAGAAAATGACTGTATTAGATTCTTTTCTATTGCTGTGATAAAACACCAAGACCAATGCAGATTATAAAAGGAAGCATTTAATTGGGCTTACTGTTTCAGAGGGTGAGCGTCCGTGATGGTGTAGCAAAGGCAAGGCAGCAGGAGGCTGGAACAGAAGCTGAGAGGTCATATCTCACAAGCAGGAGTCATAAAGCACACTGAGGATGATGGAGAGGGAGGCTTTAAAGACTCAGAGCCCACCCCTGTGACACATCTTCTCCATAAAGCCCACACCTCCTAATCCTTCTACTAATGGTCTACAAATGGAGTTGGAGGACACACCAAGTATTCAAATATAAAAGCCTATGAGGGGCATTCTCATTCAGTCTCAACACTTTTTAAAGTCCAAAGTCTCTTCTGGGACTTCAGACAATCTCATAAAGGCCTGCTATAAAATCAAAAAGTAAATTATTTACTTACAATGACATAGAATAGATATTACCGTTCCAAAATGGAGGAATAGGGGCACAATGATAAAATACCAGCCCAAAGCAAGATGAAACCCCACAGGGCAGACTCCACATTCTGTAGCTCTATGTCTGATATCAGCAGGCTTATAGAGTTCTGCCCTTCTGTCTTGGCTTCCTGTAACATACTTCTCTCCCTTGGTCTGGTTAAACTCCCTGTCTGCAGCACTCCTTGGCAGATACCCCATGGTTCTTTCATCTCTAACATCTTGAGGTCTCCAAGGAAATACCGAATTCACTCTCACTGCTTTACATAAGGACCTTTAGAGGCCTCTTGCCCTCTCAGGACTTTCATTCAAGGAATGTTCTGCCATGCAGTGCCTTGCCTTGGCAGCTCTCCTTAACTGAGGAAGATTCTACACTCCCTTTCCTCATGTATCTTCATGACTATATATATTTTTGAGACAGGGTTTCTCTGTGTAGCCTTGGCGTCCTGGACTCACTTTGTAGACCAGGCTGACCTCGAACTCAAAGATCTGCTTGCCTCTGCCTCCCTGAGTGCTGGAATTACAGACATGCTCCATTGCACCCAGCTTAAGCCAGAGCCACAAGAATGATACTGTGAAGTTCAGCTGCAGGCTTGAGAAGGATCCAGATACCTCTGAATCACATCTGCAGCAGTTTTTGCTTATTGTTGCTTCCTAGAAGCAGAAAATGCTTTAGGCATTTGGCTTTCACAGGTTGAAAGCTTAGCCAGGTAGAGTCTTACCCTAAGCGTACCCGTCCCTTTTTCCCAATTCAGGTAAGGCCTCTCCTTAATTCTTTCAGCACAAGCCTTGGATCCAACATCAAATTTTCTGGTGTTCTTTTTCTCTTCAAACTGGACATTTTGAGTTTCTTTTTGCCCCACTCGCTCTTTTTCATTGTAGACACGTTTAAGAGTGATTACTAATAATTACGTGACAGAATCGAAATCAGACTTTCTTGAAATCCCCTTTGCCAAAGAAATCAGTCAGATTACTTTTAAGTTTACTTTCAGGCAAATTCTTTGGCCAAGGGAAGAAAGCAGCCCCACTGTTTGTCAACATATCACAAGAATCGTCTCTATCCTACTTGGTAATATCGTCCCCCTCTGAAACTGCTGGACCTAGGCTTCCACAGTCTGCATAGCTCTCAGCACTACTGTCTTCAAGACCCTCCTAGGATGACCTGCTAAGCTCTGCTTACAGGGTCAACCACTTTTCTAGTCCAAAGTCCCAAAGTGTTCCACATTCAAAAACAAACAAACAAACAAACCTGGTCAGGTTCTTCAAAGCAATAGCCCACTCCCTAGGACCAACATTTGTATTTGTTTATTTTCTATCACTGTGATAAAACATCATGATCAAGACAAGTTATAAAGGAAAGCATTTAACTTGGCTTATGCTTTCAGATGCTTTTAGATGGCAGCAGGTAGCCAGAGCAGCAGCTGAGATTTTACCTCTCAGAAGCAGGAGGCAGAGAATATAAGAGGGATGATAGAAAGCTTATGGAGCCTGAAAGCCTGCCCCTCTGACACACCTCCTTCCACAAGGCCACACCTCCTAATTCTTCCCAAATAGTTCCACCAACCAGAAGCCAAGTAGACAAATGTATGAGCTTATAGGGTTCATTCTCATTCAAACTACCACAGAGGCAAAGTCAAAACACACAAGGTGATCTCACTGAACAAAGAAAGCTGGGATACACACCCTGGTTCCTAACCCTGCTGGTTAACACTTTAACCCCAAGTGTATAGCTAACATAAAAATGTCAGAGGAGAAATCAATGAGGAGTAATTATTAACTCTATAGTGACCACTATATCACACAAGAAAATATACAAATAGTATGATTTTTTTTTGATATGTTATAACCAGCCCATGTTGAAACAGTGTGTGGCACTGTCTTTAATTCTCATAAGAGTATTTGGGGTAGGTAAAAATTATAAATACAATTATAAAGCCTTATAATTGTTATAACCAGCCCATGTTGAAACAGTGTGTGGCACTGTCTTTAATTCTCATAAGAGTATTTGGGGTAGGTAAAAATTATAAATACAATTATAAAGCCTTATTTAATAAGCATTATTATATCGCAGGAAGGAAGTTAGTAGATTCTCTCTGTAGGCCATACAATAATACAACAGAACAAGAAAATCACGGTTCATAAAATAGCTTCTACAGCCTTGTAACATTTCACCCCTCATTTAAAGCAGCAAATTCCTCAATCCATAGCACTTCTTTAAAATATCTTATGGCCTGCTGCTGGAACTGCAGTGTAATTCCCAAGACACATTGCTCCTAAAACTAAGACTCTGGGATGAAGAAGCTTCTTTTTCTTCAGCCACCTTTACTCTTCGGAAACCATAGATAAATGACAGGGTCGTTACCAAGCAGTACTTTTAGGCGATGTTTTTAAAAAATGGAAGTGTCTCATTCATAATTATTCTGATGACCCTATTACTAATACTTTTGAGCTGTTATAACCAGCCCCCACTGAAACACTGTGTACCACTTTCTTCAATTGAAGTAGGTTAATGTTATACTTTCACAAATAAAGTAACCGAGGCTCAGAGACATGAAGTATACTCAAGGTGAAAGAAATTCTAAACATCTGACCTGAGATTTGACTTGGTCCGCAGGATGGCTGGGCTTCCTTGCTTCACTATTATGCCAGATTGATAGATACTTGGCGTTCAAATAACTAAAATCATTTCTGGAACACTTCTGCTTTGCATCACACCAAAATTACATGCACTGTGTAGTCTATTCTCGTGATATTTTGGCAAACAATGGGGCTGCTTTCTGCCTTTGTCCAAAGAATTTGCCTGAGGCTAAATGTACAAAATTCTGAATGTCTGACTACACGTAGGAAGAATGTATAGTAGCCTCTGAATAATTTAAAGCAGGAATGTCTACACCTCATATAACAATGACTTCAGTGTCCTGAGAACATCATGGTTGAAAAACAACTCCTCGGAGAGGACAGTGAAAGAACTGCTTGTGAGCTGAAACTCGCAGCCTTGTATAGGTTTCAACAACTAGGGCAGAGTCACCTGTCAAAAGCATGAAAGACTTAATGTTTAGAGAGACGCTAGTCTTCTGCAGCAGGTGCACTGAGGCATGCCAGGGGTGTCTTTCTCGTTGAGGACTTTCGCACAACTCTGTCAGCCCTGATAAGCATCGTTGTGCCCCCAGCTCATTATCTTGATGGTGTACCCAACAGTGCCGGTAGGAAAGGCCAGAGCCTGAGGTATGCACCAACCGTCACTGCTAGAACAATCCAAGTACAAATCTTTTCAGAAGGATGACACCGTCACAACATCATCCATCCATACCGATAAAGATGGCTTCAGGACACGTACCTGAAATGAGTGGATTCGATGCCACCAGTCAGACTCTCTGTCCCACTGCCTGGTTTGAAAACCATGGGCAACCATTCCATCCACATTACATTATAATATATTTACAGGATCATGTAATGTGTTCAAACTTCTTATTCGGCATCCATTGCTAAGTAGGATGCATTGCGGGAGGGATAGTTTTATGACAGAGTGCCAAAAGTATAACTTTGTTCATGAAGATCAGAGGTAGAATTTTCTAGGTACAAACGAGGGATTTTTCCAAGGCGAGGCCTTCTAGACGTCAAACTGGAAAAACCCTGAGAGAACATTGTCCATCCTGGATGATCTTGGGGAATCTCACTGCCCTAGCTTACCACTAGATTGCTCCTGAGAGAGACCACGAGTGTCTAGCTCACCAGAAAGAACCTTTCATCCATCAGAGAGTTAAACTGAGCAACGCACTTCCCCTGAGCAGGTACTCTTCTTGGGATCTACTGAAGAAAGTGCATGGAGTCAAGCTTGAAAAAGCGGTCTCCTAACCAGCCTCCCCACATGGTCCATTTCTTTAGCATGACCGTCAGTCTTTGCTGCAGCTCTCTTCTCCCTGTCATGGGGAACTGCAGTCAGGTGAAGTGCTGAGTCACCGTCTTCATCAGGAAGACCCACATTGTGTTGCTACTTTCAAAGCTAGACTCAGCTCCTCCCACTGCTTAGCGATTCTTTCTTTCTGCACCCTACCACTGAGCATTTCCCTACTGGCAACACACCACACTTATTACACATTAATGGTTAGCAATTTTGTGTTCGCTCTCAATCCAGCTACAATGGAGCTCTGCCAAACATTTCAACAGGATAACCAGAGTTTCTCTAGCATGCAGACTCCATTTAGACCAGCAGAGTAGATAACACAAACATAACAAAAGATGTGACAATATATTAATGCTGGTAGATTTAGAAAGGAAGAACTCGTGGGAAATGACAATAATGTGTCACTTGGCATCAAGTCAACAGGTTCATTCAGAATGCAGCAAGTGCAAAAGCCCGATCTGTTCTATGGGTTCTTTGGATCTGTGTAGAAGACGTGATTAGGCAGCCATCTTTCCTCTTGCACGTCTTGCATTTAGCTAAGAAAGTGATTGAGAGGATGACATACACAAGGTACAGGAACTGGAAAGTAAAACCACGTGCTCTCGTGGCATTTGATACCTCGACTGGAATTTCTTGCTCTACTGTGACCCGGAGCAATAACTGGGATAAAAGAATGGTCTGTCCAATTTGGTGGCTATATGAGGCTCATGACTGGTGGTGTGACGTATTTTGAAGACAGATTGGTGCCAATTAAAAATCCCTGAACTTTTAGCTAACAAGATGGGATTCTTTTTGCTGGTTTTAAACCTGCTTTACCTAGTCTAAATAGCTGAAATGTTATCAGCTCACGATGGTGGCAGTGATATACTGAAGTAAGTCATTAGAAGTCAGGAGCCAGATGGCCTCTGTGTTCCCTTAGGTGTCCCTGGATGTGGAAATGCAGAACCTAGTTAGCCTCCATTTTCTGTTAGAGATCACTGCATTGTGGGAAAACAAGATCCTTGTGGTATCCCACTTTCCATAGGTATCATTACATTGTGGGAAGACAGTATGCTGGTGTCATAGATAACAGCTTGAAAATTCTAATCTCTGCTGCATGAAATATGAGGTGGAAATAGGGGCCTTGTTATGTTTTAGAGACCCAGAAATTGTAAAGTTTGTGGAATACTATTGAAACAGAGTTCTGGACAATGACTCCAGCTTGTAGCATGCTTAGATTGAAAATAATAAGCAACAATTTCCAATTAGAAATGTTGAATGGAGAATGGATGACTAGGGATGTGGGACTAAATCATAGGTGATTTGCGATTTCAGTTTCAGTGATTTGAGATTCAATTCTAGGCCTAAGAGCCTAGACCGGATGCAGGCAGAAATAAGAACTCCATTGCTCCCTCCTAATGGTATACAGGTAGGTAAATATGTCGTAGAGACTGCAACAAGCTGTCAATCAATCCTTAGGATATCATTGTATGTATATAAACATCAATAAAAGACTCATTTCTTCTCTCCTTTTTTAATTTAAAAGTGGACCTCAATAGTTTGATGTATAAACTCAGGGGTCTCAAGTCAAATTCAAGGTAAACAGCAACTCAAATTATAACCAGGGGTAAAATACTTCCTTTCTCTGGAAGTGTGCTTTTTTTTTCCCTCTTTTTCATCTGTCCAAGAGAAGAATTGTGATTCCCACTGTAGTTTGCTGTTAATAGGAAAGTAGTTGATGCATGTGAACATTTAACACAGACACAGAGTAAACAGATTCCTATACTACTTTAATAGTCAATAATATTAATGGTCATTAATAGCCTTGTTTTTTTTTAATTTTTACTTTCGTGTGTGTGGATATTCACATACAGGTACGTATGTACCACAGAAGGACTAAGCTGGCCAGTCTAGATCTGGTCAGAGGAGTGCTTACGTTTGCATGCTAGTTGCAAGACCAAGACTCACTTTCCAGCTCACTTACCTTATTTGATAGTAGTAGAAAACATACCAGGGTCAATGGTATAATCAGTTAAACCATAGCTGGAAAACTGAAATATTTATTAGTTTAAACTTTTTTTTTCCCATGACCTGGAATAATTAAAAATCTTCCTGATTTCTCTCAAAATGAAACGAAACCCTCAGCCTTTATTTTTATCAGTTCAGAGTTTTCTCTCTTTCTTGACGTTTCTGTTTTGTTCTAGCCAGGATCCTGTATGCCTTTTGCTGGTAATCATTCATGGTCGGCCTCTCCCAGGCAGTTGCGTGACTGTGTTGTGAGGCGTTTCCATTACTACCCAGCATTCTCATTTCCACGAGTCCCTGCTCTTCGGCAATGAGGCGGCCCCGTGGGCAAGCCTTATTATTACCGTTTCTGGATCTGCAGGCGCCTGTGTGATAAGCTACCTTCTGGTCAAGGCTTGGACTTTTGTCGTATCTTTCAGTATGTGTGCTTCGCCACATATGTATTATCTTAGTAAAATGCAATAATGTTTACTAAGGAAATAAAAGTATTTTCATGAAAGCACGTTAATAACAATAAACAAAAAGTAAGTCCAAAAGGAACGGGGTGACTCTAGGCAAGTGACCCAGTAACTACAGTTTTAACTATATTTAAAATTATGGTCCTTAGAGATTTCACCAATGAGAAAAGCCCATCTCTTTGGTTTAATAGTGGGCTGATTCCCTGTGCTAGAAGAATCTACACGCTCAACTATCTTGACTTATACCACAGTGAATCATGGGCAGACAGACCAAAAATAACCCATAAATACTGTGTGGGTGAGCCCATGTTATCAGAGAAAAGACAACTTCTTCTCCTCAAACTGCATCAACAGCCAGGAGCAGCAGGGGGAGCAGCACGGGGAGCAGCAGGGGGAGCAGCAGGGGGAGCAGCAGGGGGAGCAGCA
>NW_026585691.1:10546101-10559983 GCF_907164565.1 Psammomys obesus | reverse complement strand
GGGGAGCAGCAGGGGGAGCAGCAGGGGGAGCAGCAGGGGGAGCAGCAGGGGGAGCAGCAACTGCCGCCTTCTTCCTCAGAGTGCCCCAGCCCCTTTCTGTGCTCCGGCATTTATTCCCTTTCCAGAGTCCTCAGAATTAAACTATCTGCAGCCGGCAAAGATCACGCCCATTCTCAGAGCTCACACAAGGCAAGTAGTCCAGCGATGTGGACAATCTGAAGGAATCCCATACCCCACACATGGGGTTAAAGCAAACATGTAAACATATTTACATCACATAACTGAGCTTTTAAAGACACCAGAACTCCACTCTCAAGCTCACTCTACATGTTACATCAGGGTACTTTTTTTTTTACTAATTTTTTAACGGGCCAGAGATTTTTAATCAACTTCTTTTATTATGTTTTCGTCCTTTGAGACCAGTTATAGAAATTAGATATTCCCCAACTATGAAGAGAATAAATTGTCATGTCTCTCTCTATTCCTGGTCTATACTTTTTTTTAGCTTGCATTTAATTCATTAGCTGTCTAATTTCATTTCTTATAACTCTCAAAAATAACTCTCTGGTTCCCTTTTCCATTGGATGACAACGCCAGTTTTGGTGTTGGTAAGGGAGGAAGAACATACTGAAGCTGGCGTCACAGCAGTACAGAATGGTATAGAGCACAGAGCAAGATTCACACAGGCTTGAGCTCTTTGTAACATAGTATAATCAGAAAAAAACATGAGGAAATGTGAATCTCAAAGAAGAATAATTTTATAATATAATAATTTTTAGAGACTTTCTTGGACTTTTGCCTACTCATAATACTGTGATAATTTTATCAAAGTTCAACAATATAGTTATATAGTTTGGTTTTTGGATTATCATGTAATAACATATAATTGGTTTCTTGACATTTTCAAACATGCATAGAGGGTACTTTGAGCATATACAAGCCATCACCCTCTATTTTCCCTGAATATTTTCATTAATATCCTTTCTCCTTCCAAGTAGCCCTACTTCTTCTTTCTTGTCTTTTTAAGAGACAAGGTTTTCCTGTGTCACTAGGGTTGCCTACAGGAGAATGAGTGAGGTTATTCAGAGCAGCTCAGACAACTTGCCAGTGGCTACACCATTAAAAAAAGAAAAAAATAAGAAAAGAAAAAAAATAAGTGTCTTCCCCTGCAGCTACCACTTACCTACCTATAGATCCCCAGGGCGAGGCCTCTTGAGGCTCTGTCCCATCTCCATGACAGAACAGTAATGGGCCCAATCTTATCCTTGTGCAGCACATTGAAGTGGCTGTGAGTCCAGAGTTCAAACCACATGGTTCTACACCCCTTCATTCTAGCTTACAGTTTACAATTGTGTGTTGACATTAAGTTGTTTGCTGAGTACTGAATATCTCAAGCTCCTTAACCAGGGCCTCACACTTTTTATTGTAATTGTTTTTGTTTATACAGGTTTTAAGACTGCTCAATCTAACTAGTGTAGGAGCCAAGAAACATACATGCACATTTCTGCCTATTGACAATGGAAATAATTTTGTTCTTGAACAGCTCATGAGTGGCTTGCTTTTGTGCTCAAGTATACTAATCTACAACTATAATTTTAAATGCAATTTATGAATAGTAGCTTATAAATATAAATACTATAACCCTAACAAGTCTGTTAAATTCAAGAGCAGAAAAAAGTTAAGACTTTTACAAAGTGTAGTTTAATGGTTAAGTTTGAAATTAAAAAGAAAAATACCGGAGAAAATTCCTTAAAATATATCATGTGGCATATATGGTATATATATTCCATCCTATATGGGATATATAGTATATATATTATTATCTTATATCATATCATATTAGAAATATATATGTATAACATATAATTGGGATAAACATATGGGATAAATTTTTGGCAAGGCAAACATTGGGAAAATGTGAACGAGTCTTAAAACATGTAACGAGTATTTGTCTAATGAACAGTGGTCACCAATAATCAGTGAAAGTGATTGACTGTGAGTTGTCACAGACTAAGGGCCACACCCAGTGGAATCAACATCAGAGCAGATGGGAAGCAAATGTTTGCACTCACCACAGACTGTAGAGGCAGCAAGCCTGGAAGACACAGAAACATTTACCACCAGCCTATAGTGAGCAAGAAAAACCTAGTAGACACCATCAAAAGGGTGAGTGAAATTTTTTTTAAAAAATTTCAACATGGATCTTTAAAGAAAATCCCGTCAGAATGATTAGAAGACCTTTTCTGATTAAGAGCTCACAAGCTTACTACATGGAAATGCCTCCAAGGGTCATAAGTCTAATGTCCTCTTAGCTGTTTTGAGGTTACACACTAATCAAGTGTCAACAGATTTCATAATTCTCAGCCTTTCATGGATAAAAAATTATCCTTTGTTTGTAGTAGTTGCTGGTTACCAGCCACCTTTCCCTTTCTCTCACCGATCCCAGCAGCTAGACAGCTGACTACTAGAGTTTTGGGTATATCCTTAACGAACAGTAGTAGGTCCACATGGCACTTGGAAATGCAACTCCTACAGTTAACTGGCCTCCCTCCCCACCCTCTTCTCCTGCCTTCTGTCGCTTTCTCCACTCTCCTTGCCTGTGGCAGTGGTGTGTCAGAGAGTTAGGACTCCACTCTTTCTGCTGTCACTGTTTAGAGTAGTTTCTGACACACGCCATCTCTGCTTACCAGCCTTGCACACACCACAGACCTGTGCATATGGGATTCGCCTCCCCTGCGTTGGAAGGAGGTTGATGTCAAGTTCCCTGCTCACTCTCACAACAGCTGCTGCTTGCTTCTCAGAGAACATTTCACGGTTTCACTGCATATGTTTTATGTGATAAGCTGCTTGATAGTCATCTCTTCTCCTACAAGGTTACAATTTTCCTATCAACAAGGAACCATACCCTTGTATTTTAATCACTACGTTCCTACACCTGTTTTGGGGCATGGGCTACAACAGAATCATAATAAATACTCTGTAAAGAATTTAATGCTACTAGAATCCATTTCTGTTTCTTTTAGATAAGGCTATGCTGTCAAATATCTGTTTAAAAACAAATAACTAGTTTTCTCTCTTGTGATATCCATATCTGATAGGCACTTAATAGATTTCCAGGTGACAGACACTTGTGTATGAAAAAATATGCATGTTAATGGACTAGAAAGATTTTCCAGTAATGGAATTCTCAGCCAGAATAGCACAAACATTACAAAGAAAATGGGAAAAACAAAATCATTTTGCTAATATCATAGCGCATGGGTATTATTGGCGTCAAGGGTTACATCTGGTGAAGGGCAAATTCTACTAATATATAAACAGTACAGAGGCAATATAGAAGTATTTGTCCTGGCTTTTTGTGATGCCATCATTATTATAAGTAAAGAGACTGCCAAATCATCTGTTTTTTATATTAAAAATATTGGTAATGTTTTTGTTGTTGTTGTTTTTAAATCTGCCTTTCCCCTAAAATGTCTTGTTTATTCTGAGGAAGAAACAGCATTCATTGAAACAGGTTAAAGCTCCTTGTTTTAATATATATTCACTACATTAGATTGATAGCACTTTGAATGTATGTTCTATAAGTGATTGCTTGTGAATACCCCACAGGTGATCCTTAATTTTCACACAAATATCTAATAAACAAACTAGATTGCTAAGTTGTCATATGGTGGAGAGGTTGCTGGACAATTAAGAGCACTTGCTGCTCCTCAAAAAGACTCAGACTTGACTCCTTTTGTAAGCACCCATGACAAGTGACCACGACCACCTGTAACCGCACATCCAGGGTCCCTGACGCCCTCTTTGTGCCTCCGCTGGTACTTCACTTGTGCACACATAGCCATAACACATGCACATACACATAATCAAATGTAAAATTAAAAACATAAGTTAAACATCTGTGAGCTGGAGACGCAGCTCAGTGGCATGGTGCTTCATAGTTTCAGATCCATGGTGTTCAGTATAAGATTAACGACAGTAGCTTACTTGCCAACACATATATAAACAGGGTTGGTCAAAATCTGCACTCTTGAGTTGAGTCTCCCTGGTGCAAAAGGTTCCTCTTCTCCTGAGGAGCTTGTGTCAGAGGTTACTGAAGGCAAGGCATTGCTCTTTCACCCATGTGAGTTCATCATTTAAACAGCCAACACTCTGCTTTTGTTCCTAATTTTAATTTTTCAAATATTGACTTTATTTTTAAGCATGGGAAACACATAAGTGCAGGGACCAAAAGAAAGCATCAGACCCCCCTGTAACTGAAGTTACAGGTGCTTATGAACAACTGGTGTGCGCGTTAAGAATCAAACTTGGGTCATCTGCAAACAGCACGTGCTCTTAACTGCTAAGCCATCTATTCATCTATTGGACACTTCTAAATCATAGCTCACCATCTGCATTTCTTTGTATGGGGTTCTATGTTGCTAATACAAGAAAAGTATGACTTGCTTAATACCCAGACCAATATGTTTTTGGTTCATGTAGAATTCTCTGAAAAATCTAATGCTGAAGGCGTAGTGCGGAAACCTAAGTGGATCTCTGCCTTTCTTTCTGTAGAACCCATAAACATTTTCATCACATGATGTCTTTTGGCTTCAGTAGACTGTTAACTTGGGTTCCTAAAAAATGGGAGACGACAGGATAGACTGTGTAGGACTTGAATTCACTAAGTCAACAATATTCATGTAGTGCAAACAAGGGGAAGTATAAAGAAAGAAGGATAGAAAGTGCGGAACAAAACACCATTCCGTGATGATACAACCACTGCATGAAAGCTACAACACCTAGTCCTGATGCCAGGCTGTTCTAGTTAGCCTTACACTTTGACCTTGACCAGCTGGAGAAGTATAGTCTCAGTAGGTAAAGAATGAAGATGAATACCAATAGAAAAGGGGGCACAGAAAATGAGCGTTTCTTCCTTGCAAATATAGTTTGGTTCAGCGACTTCCATGCCTCTCCACAGAAACATGTAGAAGGGTCAAATATCTTTATAGGGACTCAACATGCAAACTCGCATAGGGGGCTGCTTAGCTGATCGGGGCGCAGATTACATGGTAAAGAATTGCTATGATTACACATAGTCTGATCACATATAGACAGGAATTTGACAAAGCTCACCATTCACTGTAGTTTACCTTGAATAGAGAAAACATTTCGTACCTAAAATAATGAATCTCGTACATTGAATTCTTTCCATACCCCTTATTTAGCAAACTTCTCTTTAATACCTAGTGTATACTTTAAAAAATAATTTTGTTTTTATAGCATATCTCTTCATTCCAGCCTCATAGACTCAATAAGTATGTCTTAAAATGAACCCAAAAAGATATACAGTATAAACCCTTTAGCCATAATACTCAAAATATATTTTTAATTTATTCTTTGAGAATGTCATACATGTATCCAATGTATTTTTGTAATAACTGCCTGCCTCTTTACCATCCTAGGCCCCTTCATGTCACTTCTCCAAATTCGATTCTTCTGTTTTGAAATCTATGGAGTCCAACTACTGATGCCCATATGAGCATGCTGTGGGGCATCCGTGGGAATATGGCCAACATACCAGGGTACACATTGCTTAAGAGAACAGACTCTCTCTCTCCTTCTCCTTCTTCTTCTCCCTCTCCCTCTCTCTCAGCATTCATCATTAATATCGTCCAGTTTTATTTCCGGGGTAGTTATGCTAAGTGTTTCCATAATGCGTAGATCTACAGTTTTCAATGTCAATCTACAAATTGCACCATGGTCTGTGGCTTCTAGAAAATAAAAAAGAAGTTTCTAGGTTTATAATCATCTATCAAATATTAAACTATATACCCTTTTTTTTTTCATTACGCCTTGTTGAGTCCAGAGGGGTACCTAATCATGGCCCATCACCACAGACTTCTCTAACCCATATTCTCACATCACATTTATGTCTCTATAATATTAGATAACAAAGCATAATGTAATATAGGAACAAGACTTAAAAGATGTAAGGACTTTATCATAAAATTCTTGAGGATCCAGACAGAATTCTAATAACTTATAAACCTATAAAACCAGAGAGAAAAGATTAGCTTGTAAACCAGTGGCATGAAGATCTGACATTGAAGAATAAAATTAATATTGCAAAGCAGCAGTTTAAAAACACAACTGAGGTACAAGTGTGTTAGAACCTTTATTTTAGTATGGTAATATCGGACTGAAAATTAAGTTTGCGTTTGCGACACAGTTATGATTTCCCCAGTTCTCTGTGGAGCACGAAGATGAATTGTTTGCAGGACCCAACGTGTAACTCTACAGATGAGTCATAAACATCTCCAGAAGCCCATCAGGTTAAGATGAAGACAGTTCAGTGTGCTTTGTCATGTGATTCCCCAGTTGCTCCAAGATCAACATCCCACTGTCTTTACTCCTAGGAATCTGCATACATAAAGTGCTTCAAAGACATTGCAAGGAATAGTCTTAAAGTCTTTGACAATATTAGCCCATATTTTAGGTTGACACCACATATATCAAGGAAATTGATTCTGGCTGCGGCACTATTGTGTCACAATATTCCGGGGAATACATGAAGAGACATCAACTCACCTCGAGCAGGAAACTGATGACATGCCAAAGTAGTCCAATTGCTGAGTCAATGAGTTTTATTGGAGTTACTTACAGTTGTATATGTGAAGAGTTATTTATAGAAGTAGAAATGGCTCAGAGTCAGCTTCATCTGTTGCGTGTTCTAAATTCTCTGATGAGTGAATTCTTTCACTGCGTGCCAGTGCTCCGTACCAATGAAAGATAAAGCTGATCCTATTCAGAAAAGTTCTACAAAATTCTACCATAACTAGCCTGCTACTAATGGTAATAGGTACTTCCTGGAAATAGAGGAAGCACTGCTTGTCCAAATTCAGCCATTTGGTGGCTCATGAAATTATTTTTTTAGATGCCTGAAAATATTGTGATAAGTATTTTTAAGCCTTTGCACATAAAAAAAAAAATTGGCTGGAGCAACTTATACTCCAGGAAAGACTGCATTTAGCCTTGTACATAAATTTAGTAAATGTATATATTTAAGCAAAATATATACTCAAGAAAATACATGTGTATTTTCATATATGTATGTATATTCAAGTAAAATCAGATATAACAAGACCCATCCTTCTGTAACTATGGCTTCTACATGTGTTGATTCAATGAGGGCAGGTTGAAAATATTCTAGAAAAAAATATGTCTATACTTACCACGTGCAGACTGTCTGTTTTTCTGTCAGTCTTTCCTAAACAATATGGTATACCAATGGCTGGTGAACATGTACGTTGTATTTGGCATTGTAACTAACCCAGAGGTGTCACAGTGAGTAGCTGATATGCATTGGGCCTACAACATCCTGTGCTCTTTTAAAAAACTTCAGAATCCAAGCATTTTTTTTTAATCCAGCAGTTTATGAAACAAACCTGAAACAGGAGACTATACAGTGAGTTCTGTCACAAGTCACCTCACTGAGAGGTCAGTGGCAGACTGTAAGGCGTCTCAGAAGAGTAGAAATCAGACGTATTTTTACTTTTGTTTCTCTGTTTAATTGTCCATTAGATCTGTTTCCTTGTGATTAACTTGCAAGCTAGGTTTTACTTTTAATTTGAATGTGACATTCACAGTCTCAGGCATTCTATCGTACTAAACGAAGCTTGCAGAGTGCTCCCTCTTTATTATGGCATCATACAGAGTTATTGCCATGTATACATAGTTATTATGATACGTTCCTTTTCTTCCTAAATTAGTAATGTATAACATTCATTACATTTCACTCTCCAGAGAGCAATTTTTCTATTACAACAGACAAAATCCTATTTCCTTGACTGTATTAAGGCAGTATTTAAACAATTTATTTCTCCAATAGCCCCATCCCATCTTTCTATTTTTTTTCATCTCTGATTTGTGGTCCATGACTCTACACGAATTTATTATTCTGAATTTTTTGTTTATGCAAAGTTTCTTTGAGTACAATTGTTTTGTTTTAAAAGGCAGTATTCAATTTTTTTCATCTTTACTTTTAATAGTCATTATGCTATTGTTCTTTTAAGGAAAAAAATGTGTTTTCAACTCTCTCAAACCAAGAGTTAGGTTCTATCCTAAATGGCATAGTGACTCTCAGGTGTGTGTGTGTGTGGAGAACAATTTAAAGCAAGTTTGTTTTGTTTGAAGTGGGACCTAAGTTTCTTTAGATCTTCCTCCTTATTCTTTTCTCAACTGCTCTTTCTCAACCTAAATGAGAATATTTCATTTTTCAGAATTGCTTCAAATTAATTGAGTTTGTAAGCCACTCATGAGGCACTCCAGAATAAAATGTATCAGTATAAATCCTGAAGACTAACTGTTAGACTATTAAATAAACTGTGTTTAATGGCAGTAACTCTTAAATAACCTGGGTTTCATGGTTGTGTCTACAAGGGGAGGCGTGAACTGAATGGAAATTCCAAGAGAGACATGCAAACTCAAGGTGCATAGTTCAACACTCGATCTTTTCTTCTCTGGAGGTAATGACCCATTCTCAGTGTGAAGTGTCAGAGTTTGCTCACGCGTGGGAGTAAAATTATTAAGATTTGTATGCAAAGGGTGCAGCATGATTGTACACGAAGAGCCCGGGATCCTACAGTTTTCCCTCATGGTCAGTTTGCTAAATTTGAGAGTTGTGATGAAAGAAAACTGGAGACTACCACAGGGTTTCCTGCTCATGTGCCACAGAAACAACAACAACAACAACAAAATGATAATCTTACTTGAGGAAAGCTTTAACACACAGCTTGTCTCTGTGTAAGATATTTACCAAACTTAGAATGGAACGAGGAAGAGAAGGCCAGAAAGTAGAACTCAAAATCTACAGAAACTAACCATGGCTTCTTCTGTTATGTAGAGGCGGGGACAATTGATCTCTTAGTTAGAGGCTTGGGACATAGCTGAAGAACAAGCAAGGAACATAAATAAATTCTTAATAAAACAACTACCCAGTCAAGGACCCTTTGCAATCCACAACTGAGAAAAATTTAATGCCCACTCCCTTCATACACATCTTTGACCTGGGATTCTTCTTTCTTTTCTACCCCTATTATTCTTTAATTTGGTCTTTTCGTGGTGTTCCAGAATTCCAAGATGTCTTGTGTTGGGAGTTTTGTACATTCAATATTTCTTTGTTGTATTCATTTCTTCCAGCGTGTCTTCAATTCCTGGACTTTTTCCTTCAATCTCTTGCATTCTGTTACTTCAGCTTGCCTCTGTAGTTCTTTGAATTCCTAAATATTGCATTACCAGAATTCCCCTAAGCATCTGGGATTGAGAAGACGACAGGCTTAGGTCTTGATATCTGGTTTTATCTTTGTTGGGTGAGTATTTTGTTCCTTAGTTTCTGTTTTCTCTCTGGATCTTAGGAGCAGGTGGTGGCTGTGTGGTACCTGCCTTTAAAAAAAAAAAAGTCTATGGTCATGAAAGGTGTGGCCACTTGGGGTTCCAGGTAAAATGTGTTTCTGGGTATTGGAAGCTGACACTCTTATTGTTTCTTGGCTCTGTAGTTTAAACTGCCTTTAGTGGAATATGATAGAGAACATGAATCCTGATATATACAGTTGATAAACTGTGTCTTTAGCCCAGAATAAATAACATCAAGTGTCAAAACACTAAAACATTTTCTTGGTTCTATAGTATATTTATGGATTCTGGAACCAAACTGGCCTCTAAGTTTTATATCACACAACATAACTTTATTAAGACAAATAAGTGAGAACAAACAACTTCCAGTATGAAGAATATGTAACTATGGCTTGCAGTAAATAAGAAACTTAATACTTTTGAGTTTTGTAGGAAACTTTATGTGGTTAAGAATGCATATATTTGTTTGGTATGTGTGTTACTTAACACAAATCGCCCTTAGTTATCTGGTTAAAGTGTTTGATAACCCACACGCAAAAATCACAAGGCTTATATCACATTTACACATGCTCATATACATTCTTTTCTGAGACTAACCTTTCAAACTGAACCAGACTTCTAAATATTTTTTATATCTCTCTGTTTCTTTCACCACCAATTCTCTTGCCAACCTAGGGCTTCCATCCTAGCCTCCAAAGCAGGATGCCTACACTAAGTCATTCCCCACAGCAAGCCATTCAGTCTACAAGCCAGAATAAGATAATTCAAATTGCAGCTATTACTATGTCACTCCAATAGTCACAAAATGCCCCATCAGGTCTCCATAATTCAGTCTTATTGTCCTAAGAAGGATGGATTTGTGCTTTCTGAGATGTTGCTATCTCTCTCTAACACTAGTCATTTATTGTGAAAGCTTCCTCTGGGCAAAGTACTCTTCCCCCTCCTCCTGTTACACAGTTAAATATATGCATCTATCTAGCAGGACTCAACACCTGACTGAAGACAAGATATGTTGAGTTGAGTAGCACCCATGCCAAAAGAATAACTTACATTTCTCAATCATATAAGCAAATTTCTCTACAAAACTGAGAAGTATTAAGCTGTGCTTCTCCGAAGAGGTTGTCAACCCATCCGCACTACAACTCATATTCCTCCGACTGGGGGTGGTTTTCTCCCACTTATAACATCATATTATAACTTTTTGTCTTAATAAAATTACGCTGTGTGATATAATCATTAAATCCACTGCTGACATCCCAGGCAATGGTTTTCTTCCGCTCAGGTAAGTTCGTACAGCTCGATGTGAGTCTCCCTAACCCTGCCAGTCAGCTATTATACGATGCAGCCTGGCGCAATCTGTAACCACCTGGGAAGATAGTCTCCACGAAGAATTTTCTAGATCAGGATGGCCCATGGGTTGTGTTTGTTAGGGGACTGTCTTGATTGTTTTTAGGTAGGTAAAAGTACCCTGAATGTGGGTATCACCCTTTCATGGGCTGGTCACTGAGCTGGATAGGGCTGAAAGCAGATAGCTGAGCACAAGCAGTGAGCAAGCAAGCAAGCAAGGGCACATTTATTCTCTCACTCCTCTTGACTGCTAGAGTTCCTGCCTTGGCATCTCTCACTGATGGACCAGAATCTGGAACTGTGTAAATTGAATACACCCTTTCCTCCCACCTATTGCTTTTGATCAGCATGTTTTGTCACAGTGATTGAAATGAAGCTAATACAGCTGTTTTCCACCTTACAGACATCAGACTTTAATGAGCATCTTCTCTCTACTAGGTGATAAACTCTAGCAGAATCTAGACTGTGTTTTAATATTCCGCTGGCTCCACATGACCCATCAGAGAGTATTTAGTACATAGAACATAATAAATATTATACCATCATCTACATTATTTAAACTTAATAGAAAGTCATGCTAAAGTTAATTTCAACAGCATATGTTTTAAATTTAAAACCGAATAAACATTCAATTGTGAATATAAAGAGAAAAATATACTTTTGTTGACCTTTCGTAGTAGAAATACACAATAACAATTACATAAAATGGAATTACAAACATTCAATTTTAATAAAAAGAATTAAATAAAAAGTTTTTGTAATGATCCTAAAACCAGCAAACTTCATTTATTTTGAATTCCTTAACTAAGTGGAATTACAATAAACAATTTTCAAACATTATCTTATTTAATCCTTATAAGCTCAGCACTGAATGGGATTCCAAACAAGATTGCATGACCCCAGAGAAAATTGCTGTGCCAATTTCATGCACACAACATTAGCCATCATTTTCTGGGCCCCTGCTATGTCTAATTATTTATGTACACACTCTCACTTGACTTTCAGGGATAGTTATTATACTTATTAGATACTTTCTTTGGGTAATTGCATTCATCAGAAATGTAAAACTTATGAGTCCATGAGTCACAAAGAAAAGTGACTAATGCTCTCACGATGTCTTTTTCAAACGATATCCACACCTCTTACCCCACCTGAAAAAGGCTGACACTTGTTTCTTCACTGTCACATATCCTAAATTCTACAGTCACAATGTGAATTAGTATATGAGACTGCGCCATTAAAACTGCATTAAAAGTTAAACCTGTTGTTTCTTGGACTGTCTGTTTTGAGCATATGATATCCAAAAGATAGCTAGTTATTATCAAACTACTATACCCAAATAAATAAATATGTGTTCACAAGAAGCTACAAGAAAGTCATGTTATCAGGCTCTCAGGCTACTGTCTGAGCCCAGAGTCAGATGTTTAAAACAGAACTAGGAGAATCCACCTCCTTAAGTGGGAGATAAATACTCCCAGTGAACACGCAGAGAATGGAGTTGAAGGATGTGGGTGTTCGGCTTGCCTGTTCAGAGTCTATTTAGAATTTTGTTTCTTATAAGTTGAGTTCTTTGATGTTTACCATTTTTAAAAGTTTAATTTACTTTAATAGCACTTTCCAGAAAGGCAGCATCTTCGCCGCACTAACTGATCACAAAATCTTTAAAAACCATTAGAAAAACGAGCTCCTTGCTAATGACTAATTCTTTTGAAATTACTGGAAAATGTTCCGTGTCTTAGGGTGTGTAGCTCAGTCTGCAGAGGCAAAGAGATGCTTTAAACCATTTTCTAGATACTTCAGGTAAACAGAAATTATATGCAAGAGAATTGGAGTCAACAGTGATTCTCCCTTAAATCAGCAGTTTCACCTGTCATGAATCAATGTTAACTATGGGGAAGTTTTTAGGACCAAGTTCAACCAAGTATTCAAGATGGTGGGATACATGCTCAAGCCCTGCAACATTTTGGCATCCTTACCTTTGGCTCTCTGATACCTATTTCAGTAAAAATTCAATGTACTACAAAGGTAGACTCAATTTAAATAATTTGGGAAAATAGGAAAACATTATGTAACATTCCAGGTAGACAATCCTATTTTAGATAATGTTTTGGAGGTTGTAAGAAGGCTTCAGGGGCTTAAATGCTTCCACAGCATTGTCAAATGATGTGGTGTCTTGCATGCAGAATCGGTGTATAGACTGGGAAGGGAGGTCAGTCGTTCTAGTGTTCTGGTCCTTCAGGTGGCTGGACCTTGCACTGATTAAAATACTCTTAACCCTATAGCTATAGCAAGGAAGTGTATTCAAATTCCCATAACCAGTAATTATTGAGACCAAGACTGAACTCACAGTCACTGACTTAAAAGCTATTACAAAAAAAAAAGATTAAATAAAATAGGTAATTTATATACATGTTAAACTTTTTTAAATGTAGTTATCATTTAATAGAGAAAATACTGTACCAGTTAGACATCATGTGATACCAAGTAAACCACTCCTTTTTTCATTTTTTTATTAATTACACTTTATTTACTTTGTATCCCCCTGTAGTTCCCTCCCTCCTCCCCTCCCAATCCCTGCCTTCCTCCTTCTTCTCCACACATGCCCTTCCCCAACTCCACTGGTAGGGGAGGTCTTCTTTTCCTTCCTTCTGATCCTAATCTGTTAGGTCTCACCAGGAGCAGCTGCATTGTCTTCCTCTGTGGCCTGGTAAGGCTGCTCCCCCCTCAGGGGAAGGTGATCAAAGAGCAGGCCAATCAGTTCATGTCAGAGACAAATGTGAAAAATATATAGTAATAACTATAACAACAACTGTAGCAACTACAAATTCAGTCTACCCTGTGATGAAAAACGGCTTGGAAGAAAATTGCAAATGTAATGAAATGGACTTTGTCTTGTCATTAAAACTAAGCAATAGGGCCAGGCAGTGGTAGTGCACCCCTTTGATCTCAGCACTGCAGAGACAGAGGCAGGCAGATCTCTGTGAGTTCAAGGTTAGCCTGGTCTACGAAGTAAGTTCTAGGACAGTTAGAGATGTTCCTTTTTTGGCTTCTCAAAAAGCCAAAGAAGGAAGGAAGGAAGGAAGGAAGGAAGGAAGGAAGGAAGGAAGGAAGGAAGGAAGGAAGGAAGGAAGGAAGGAAGGAA
>NW_026585691.1:10529863-10546091 GCF_907164565.1 Psammomys obesus | reverse complement strand
GAAGGAAGGAAGGAAGGAAGGAAGGAAGGAAGGAAGGAAGGAAGGAAAGGAAGGAATCCCTAAGCAGCAGGGCTGGAGTGATGGCTCATATACATAAAATAAAAATAAGTAATCTTAAAAAGAACCTGTCTCCAAAACTATAAAGCAAATTTTCTCACTGAAAGTGAATTTTATTATGTTCAGAAAAAAAACAAAAAAATAAGCAAGAAGTGATCAGACTTTGCTAAAAGCCTTAAAAGACCATCAGGTAGCAGGAGAGTTCCCAGATGGCTTTCCTGAAGATCCTTGCTTAGTTTCCAGTCACTCACACAGGCAGCCTTCTCCCTACAGACATGGCAAGTGCTTCTGAGTCAGTTATGCACATACAATTAAGTGCAAAGACTTCAGCACACGTATATGTGTTTAAAACTTACATCATTAAACATTAGTCATTCAATGAGATCAAAGAAAACATAAGTCAAAGTCCTCAATGAAATAAATTCATGTAGATTGTGATGATAAAATCTATAATCTAAAGTCCCTGTCCATAGATTTTTATTAGTTTTCATCGAAATCAAATTTCTTGGGGCTGGAGAGAAGGCTCAGCCATTAAGAGCACTGACTGCTCCTTCAGAGGACTGAAATTTGTTTCCTGGAACCCACATTAGATGGCTCACAACAGCCTGTAGTTCCAGATCCAATGGATCCAATGCCGTCTTTTGGCCTCTTCAGTCACTGCATTCACACACACACACACACACACACACACACACACACACACACTTAAAAATGAAGATAAATCTTAAAGGCAAAACCAGATTTCCCTATTTTTCAAATGTCGAGTTCAGCCAGCATTTGGATAAGAAGCTGTCTCTGCGTGTATTTGTAATTTTCTTCATTCTTTTTCGTGATTCCTGGTATTGCACTTGTGAGGAAGGCAACGTTTCAAATCTGATTCTGCGCTGGTTGGTAACCACTCCCCAAATAGCTGGGTTTCCATGGAGAAGAGGGCCACTGCCCACGACAGGAAGTAGCTCTGCTCTAAAGCCTAGTATCTATTTATTAGGAAAGCAGTCATTTGATTATTTAATGATTATAACGCCACCAGTCAAAGACCTGTACCTGTGAGACTTACTGTGGAATCGGGGAATGATAAATTAGTTTACTTAGAAATAAGCCATGGTTTGCAATTCTTTAGATATCCAGTGTGTTAGTTACTTTCCTGTTACTGTGATAAAAATACTCTGACTGAAAGCAACTTGAGGGGAAAAAAGTGTTTATTTTGGCTTACAGTTCCACGAGGATGGAGTCTGCCATGACAAAGAAGGCATGGCGGCAGAAACAGGAAGCAAGACATTTTGTCTACACACAGGAAGTGGACTGAAGCCATAAACCCTCAAAGCCCACCCCCCAGTGATGTACTTCCACCAGCGAGGCTCCACCTTCTAAAAGTTGTACAACCTCGCCAAACAGAGCCAACAACTGGAAACCAAGTATTTAAATACATTCGCCTGTAGGGAGCATTTCTCATTCAAACCACTATACCCCATAAATAGTTTCAAGTAGCCAGCTGTGTCTGTCTTTACAACTTCTGTAAAGGGAGGTGAGAGAATGGCATGAGGAGAGAGGAGCCCTGGCGTTCCGTGGATATAGCATGAGGACTGTGTATTTGCTAGGTACAAGGCCAGTCAAACGCGAATGCCTGATCAAAATATGCAGTTCAGTTATTCCTCCATTCCTATCCTCAGCAGATCAACCTCGTCTGCCTGTACTTTCTTTTCATCAGGACTAGCCGTGGTTATCTTTTTGGTAAGGAGTGCAGGATGAGGTTTGGGGGAAGTGGAGCAAATAATGCAGATGGCTTCAGAGAAGACAGTTGGTCAAGGTTGTCCTAATTTTCTTCAAATGCATTAGAGGTGAATTAATTTAAAGTGACCTTTCCATCTTACATTCTTGTAACTGTGCCTTCTTTTTGTCCCATGGTGGTCATTGTGAGAGTCTACAGAATTTCCTGTCTCTCATAACCATATCGTGAGAGCCAGTTTGCTATTGTAAACCTGCTGACTCCAGGTTTTTAAGATTTTTTTTGTTTGCTTGTTGTTTTTGTCTTCCAGAAGAATGTGTTTCAGTATTTGGGAAATCTTTCCCCTTTTATATTCTTGTTTCCTTAATAAACTTTAAAAAATACCATCCAGTTAAGTTATGGCTGAGTTTACAAAAAAAAAAAAAATTGAAATTCTTGTAGGTCAAACAGGAAACAGCAATGTGAATACTTCAAGAAGAACAGTGGGAAGCTTGTGAACTTGCCCTGGGGCGTGTCATGATCTCCTAAACCTAGATCTTCTGTTTAGTTATTTGCAGGTCAGAGGAGAGAAAAATCTGGGTCTTCTAAAAATGAAACATTGTGATAGAGAGCCTGCAGAAAGCACTCTGCCAAAACATAGGCTCATTTTTGCCACAAGGAAAGTAAGATACATTTTCTAACCTAGCTGCCAGACTGACATGACCTTGATAAGTCCTTGTTATGGGAAAAGCAAAAAGCAGGAATGTTTTAGACCACACTTGAGGACAAACAGGAAACTGTTACACATAATGTTGTTCAGTACTCATGTTGTAGGGCAAGGGAATATGGTATGACTGAGCTAGGTTTATCCAAGGATTGCAAGCGTAACAGAAAATATTCTAATTATACAGGCTGATTAAAGTATGCACATTTAGAAATCACTTAAATAGATGAATAGAAATTAATTCTTTATAATTAAATAGAAAAATAAAAATATTTTTTTTTAATTTGGAGAAAAATCTTTCCAGAAAACTCAGAGTTGTCGTAACCCAAAGAACTTACCTAATGAAAACCTACAGAAAATGTGATGTCTAATAGCAAAGAATTGAAGCCATAAAAGGAAAATGAGAAAAAGCGTTCGTATCATTATATTGGAATCTTTCAGCATTATTTTAGAAATTCTAAACCAAATTATCAAAGGAGAATAGCAAAGGCCTAAGGCTTTCAAGGTAAGAAATCTTCCCAGAATCTTTCTAAAGATTATTAGTAATGTTGTCTGAATGAAAGTTTCTTTTGAGTTTTTTTAAAATGTAGATTATCATATAAAATGCAAACAACAAGCATATTGTTCCTGGAATGTGGAAATAGAGGTAGTTTAGTGTTGCTAAAAAATTATCTTTACAGAGTATACAGAATTAACTCTTTACTATCGTGTACTTTTCCCAATCGGAGAATTAAGTGAAATAGCCAGGGTGATGATGATGGTGACAATGATGATGTCAGGATTTATGATGATAGAAGAGATGATGATGGTGGTGGTGGTGACGGTATTAGTTACTTTTCTGTTGCTGTGTGAAAAGGCCATGACCAAAGACAACTTAAGAGAGTGTATTTAGGCTCATAGCTCTAGAAGGATCAGTGTCCATCATGGCGGAACGGCATGAAGAATGGAACAGAGAGAGTGAACTGGAAGTAAGGTAAGACAATATTTCTTCACCGTCCTCAGTGACATGACTTTTTTCAGCAATGCTACACCACCTAAACTCTCCAAAGAGCACCAGCAACTGGGACCAAGTGTTCAAAATACTCAAGCTTAGGGTGTACTTTTCTCATTCGAACCACCACAACGATGACAATATCGGTATTCATGGTGGTGATGGTGATCATAATGATAGTAAAAATGGTAGTTGTGATGATGGTGGTGGTGGTGGTTGTGATGATAGAGCGGATTTTGATATAATGATGATGATGGTGGTGGTGATGGAAATGAAGACGATAGTGATCACGAAGTTGGTGGTAATGACGGTGCTGATGGAAATGATAATAAAAGTGACAGTGATGGTGGTGGTGATGGTAATGACGGTAAAAGTGACAGTGGTGGTGATGATGGTATTGGTAATGATAATGATGATGACATGATGGTAATGATGATGGTGGTCATAACTGTAATGCTATTACAATGATGGTAAGAATGATGATAGTGATAGTGATGTTAATGATTATGACGGGAAATTAATGAAGAGAGGGATAAGAGCAGAGCTGGAAATGGGAGATGATTAGAGGAATGAAAACAAAAAAAAAGGAGAAGAAACTGGATATGCAACTTTCCCTGTTAGCATTCCAAAGCTACTCAGGTTCATGAGAAAGGAGAAAACTGGATTAGTTCATTGTAATTATCCAGAGAACTGAAGTGACTATTAAAGATCTTAAAATTAATATTTTATTGACTTATTTTATTAAGTATCTTCATGTAAAATGCTTTACACATTTCTGCCCTCTTAAAATATTCAAAGAATAATTTATATATTTTCGAAAGTTACTCAGTCACCATTATAAAGGACAGTTAGCACTATAATAGCCAAAAATGGGCTCTGTCATTAGGCTGCCTGGATGAAAATTTCATATCTGTCTTTCATAGTTGCAGATTTTATAACAAGATAGATGCTTACTACCTCATTACTTTAGCATGCTAAATAGAAATGATAGTTTTGACTCATAAATTTCCTCTTTGGACTCAGTGAGTGGATTGTGAATTGCATGTGTAATAGTCCTTTGTAGTATGATAGGTTCTGAAATAATTGTTATTGAATAGGTTGGAATTCTTCATTTATCCATCACTTTAATATTTATTGGCCAACCGCTATGTGCCTGGTCTTGTTCAAAGCACCTGGCAGTAAAATGAAGATGAGTCCTGAATTTGAAAAGAGGTGACGAGAAAGGCTGAATATGTAAACTGGATTATGTATAAAGAAGAAATAAAAATTATGTAAGTAGACAAGGTAGAGCAGTATAAGACTAAGGGTTAATATGTAGGCTTCAGTACACCATAGGTGGCTACTGTTACATAGCCTGGATGAAAATAACTGAAAATCAGAAAAGAAAACCTTACACATCAGATACAACAAATATTCCCCACCATAATACTTTTGCTTTCTTGTATCCTTGTCTTGTGGGATAAAAGTAAAGCTGTTTTTATCTATATTATTTATGTGTCATTTTGAACCAAACTCATTAGCATTTATCAGTTGGTCTATACAGGCTAGCCAGGATGAAGCAAGGATCGCTTGTGCTGGGTGACTCAGAATTTAGAGAGAGAGTGAAAGCTTGGCTTAACAAGACCCTCGGTACTCAAGCACCTTGTTCTCTACCTTCCTCTGGCTCAGGACTCCTGTATTGTCCTTCCTTTGGGATGCTGTGAGTTACTCTGCAGTCCCATATGCTTCTCATCCCATTCCACTAAGCTCAGATGTGTGAAATATAAGTGTCAAGAAAGGCAGGATGAGTCAGGATGGAATAAATCTAGAAACCAGAAGGAGAGAAAATATACTGCTGTCTCCATTGCTGCTCATTAGTTTATTGGAAATGGACAGACAGCCTGGAAGCATGCTCTCTAACCCAGTTAAAAGTTCTCCAGAATGGCTCAGCAGTTCAGACCGATGCTTTCTCCACCAACACTCATATTTTAAGTAGATGCTTATGCGCAAGCATCTAAGAAGCCCAAGTAGCGACTGTTCTTGAGTAAACAGACCTTAAACATTTGCCAACTTGCTGTACAGGTGATGAGTGAAAAGTCTTCAGAACTGAGAAATCTGGTGACTATATGAACTTGAATTAAGTAATGATACATAAAAATTGCTTGTCAGATATTAATCAAAATCTGTTTATTCGATTTAAAGTACGTCCTGGATACTGTTCAACTATTTAATTATTTATTAGAATGAATCTTCTGTTATAATAACTATATAAACATTTGAAATGTAACAAATTGATCAATTGTTTTCCGAACCACAATTTCTGCCTTTTTAATTTTGAAATGAGGGGGATGGAGAGATGGCTAGTGCCTCAGGGCACTTGCTCTTACAGAGGATCCCAGGATGGCTGCCAGCACCCACACCAGACAGTTCACGTCTGCCTGTAACTCCAGCTCCAGGCTGTCTAACACACACACACACACACACACACACAATACACATATATACATAAAATAAATCTTTCAGAGAAGTAATAATTCCTGCCTTAAAAGTTACTATAAATAATTACAATGAATACTTGTGAATAACCACTTATAATATCTGTCATAGCTGATATTCAAATAAAAGAAACATTTAATACAATTTAACACACTTGGCAAGAAAACTTAACTAAATTATATATTTTTGTCTTGCAAAACAGGTTTTAATTTTTATTAGTGATTATCTTTAAAAGTTATCTATTTTGTTTATAATTACTTGGTTCCTAATCATGTGATTAACATTTCAGTCTAGTAAGCATGACCATGAATGATGAGGCAAAAAGATAAAATAATACTAGTTTTGCACTGAGGCATAATGATATATTATGAATTTCTTTATTAAGGAAGACAAATCCATCGTAAGACAAACCTCCCCATTTCATACTATCTGACATAGCTTCTGTTATTATATAATGCTGTGCTTTATCGCCACAAATCTACCAGACAGCTTTGTATTTCCTGTTAACGACAAGAAACTACTTACTTTATTCTCTGCATGTCAAGAACTATGAAGGGTCCGATATGGTGTTCCCAGAAATTCAAAGGTTAGGCTAGATAGTTGTATGGAAGTTAGAATCCATCAGAGGCCTACGTCAAAGGCGAGGGAATGTATTGAGGCTGAAGAGGCAGCAAGAGCTTCATGCTTACATCGATTTTTCTTTCCCTATCAGTGTCTCAGGGTGACACAGAGGTGGACCTAGGTATAGAACACACAGTGGTTTGGTATCCATCCCCATGCTTGGGAAAATGTAGTCTTGGGCTGGGGATGTAGCTCGCTTGTTCCCGTGCTTGCACAGCCAGCACAAAGCTCTGGCCTCCATCCTGAGCACTCCATAAACTAAGAGTTGTATGCACACCTGCAATCTCCATATTTGGGAGCAGTAGCAGCAGAATCAGAAGCACAAGGTCATCATCAGCCACCTGGAGAGTCTGAAGCTAGCCTTGAAACCCTGTCTCAAAAGTAAAACAAAATAAGACCAAAACAACTGTCTTAGGCACTGTTCCATTGCTGTGAAGAGACACCATGACCAAGGCAACTTATAAAAGAAAGCTTTTAACTGCAGGCTTGACTATAGTTTCAGAGGGTTAGTCCATTACCTACACGGTAGGAAGCATGGCAGCCGACATGACACTGGACCAGTAACTGACACCTTCTGTCTGATCCACAAGCATAAGACAGAGTTGGGGAGCTGGCCAGTGACACCCCCCCCAACAAGGCCACACCTTCTTATTCTTCCCTAACAGTTTCACCAAATATCCTTTACCCTTTGAGCCATTTTACTGACCCCAAGACACTTAATTTTAAGAACTCGACTGTTCGTATGAGCAAGCTAAGGGAAGACTTCCAGGGTCCACGTCAGTCCAACAATAGGCTGAAGAGGACAAAGAGTTTAGGTGTTAGTAATGTACCGAGTTACTGCAGTGGCATTGGCCAGAGATGTGGCCACACGTAAGCTGGCAGGTAGCTCACAACCAGCTCTCTGTTGAAAGGAGAGCTTGTTTTCTGGTCTGACTGTGACAGATTGCAAGTTATTGCCGTGGCAGGCCTGAGCTGGAAGGGAGGAAATGTGTGTTTAGTCTGCTGTGCTGGGCGACGGGGCCAGCACCAGTACGCTGCTGGCTGAGCTATACAGCAGAGAACCTCCCCCAGGATCACCCTTCGCACCATTGCCGTGGATCAACGTGAAGAGAGAGCTGAGGGCCGTGTGCAAAGCTGAAGCTCCTTAGAAGATTCCACATATGGAAAAATCAAAGATTCGATGCTTTCTCTAAATCAAAAAGGGGTGGGAGTGAGAAAGAGTCCACATCACCGCTGTCCGCCCTGTAACCAAAATTCAGGTCCAGATGCCCCTTGGGGTTCATGACGGGCAACACCACAGCACTGGGGCAGCAGTCAAAAGTCAGCTGCCTCTGACACGTTGTCCCCAGGTTTAAGGGAAGAACTCAAAAAAGACATCTTATTTTCTGTTCACTCCCAGCACCCAATCCGCACTGTGTCAAATGTTTTAACTTCCTCAGAGAGACATGCTACTAAGCCGTGAGGCCCAGAGTCTTGCTTCCGGAGGAAGATGGCCACTTCTGCTCCCTCACTAAATTGTTTATAAGTTTGCGAGTCAGCCTGGCCTGTGTCTTCCTTACCTCTTTTTGCTAGGCAGGGGAATCAACATAGTGCAAACAACGGAGCTTTCCAACACTTCAAACTGCTGAGGAGGGATCTGTGGCATTGGCGGCACGGACAAATGCCAGGCAGGTTGCTGAAAGGGCACCTGTGTGATGGGTGTTATGGATGGACACCAGGCAGGTGAACATCCAAAGGAAAGCTGCAGGTAGACTTTTGTTCAGTTCCTGGCCGTATCCAGGAAGTCTGCTTCCTAGAAACCGTATGTGCCATTGGCGAGTGTTTCCTCTACGTATGATCACACAGTATCACTGCAAGTCGGCCATCCCAACTAGAAACACTGAAAGAAGACTGTAAGGGAGGTATATGACAGATATCTCCTTACAGCTGCCTGGAGCAGTATTCTCAATCTTCCTAATGCTGTGACCCTTCAATACAGTTCCTCAGGTGCTGGTGGCTCCAACCATAAAATTATTCCATATCTTCCTTATATTAGAGATGTTGCTGCTGTCTTGAATCATAATGTAAATAGCTAATATTCAGGGTGCCTGATAGATGACCCCCAGAGGGGTCACCACCCACAGGTTGAGAACTGGTGGCCTACACCACAGGCTTCCCCACTATGTGTTTTCTTGTGCCATTCACTCTCCTTATGCCCACGTTTGTATCTTAAATGCTGGCTTTTAATAAACATTCTGGAACACTAGTTGGCAGCCATCAAGCCGAGTGGGTCCACCCTGTAAGCTGAATGAAGATGGGTTTGTCATTGTTTAAATCGCTGTCCGTACCTTACGGGTGGGTGTGAGCTCCCAGCAGCTCTCTCTGAAGGGCCAGGTGCATCCCTTAGGGACACTCTCAGTTCTTCCCTTTCATCCCCAATTGGCAGGGAGACATATAGAATGCCCCTGTGTTAACGCTAGCCAGAACATTCTGCTTAGAGAAATGATTAAATTCTCCTCCAATGACCACAGCAGCATACCTGCCACACACACACACACAAAAACAAAATCATCTGAACACTGAGAAGGAAGGAAATCTGAGGCAGTTTTAACTTTATCAATACCCAGCCTCCACGGGGGTGTGCCTGCATACATGGGCATGCTTACTTCCACAGAGAGCGGTTTAAAGAATAATTCTTGCGCTCGTGGATTTTCTTCAGTAATATGTGCAAAGCCCAACTTTAAATACTAGGGATGAAGGCAAATATGTAGAGCTTCTGGTTTTGACGGGTCTCTAATCTGAAACTGTCGTAAGCACGCAAGTATAGTTAGCTCATCTCTTACTGAGGAACAAACTGGCCACAGTGGTAACACCATTGGTTGGTCTTTGCCTCTTCAATTCAGCTACTTAGGAGCCTGCAGTGGGAGCCTGTACACGCTGAAAGCTTCTTGTCATTTACACGGCACCAGGTAATCTCTTCCTAGAGCACCGCCATGGTTCGCGGATGAATTATTTTGTAACGTGTAATTATTGTGCAGCTTGCCAAGCAGAAGAGGTAGTCAGCTCCAAAACTTCAGGGATGAGAGACTGTTCTATGTTGCACAGGTGCCAGCTCTCTGTCAATTGCAAGAGTGTCGACCACGTACCTGGGTAGGTAAAGGGACAGCCTGAGCTGTCCACAGGGACTCCTGCTCAAGGGGATGTGTAAAAACTATACTGCCATGATGTATTATGGCAAACCATACTCCATAGTAATTCATTCTTCATGCATTGTATTTACTGGACTCCCTATAGCGCTCACCTCTGGTCTGAAACCGTAACAACGTGTACGTGATTCTGACTCGGCACTAAGAGTCCTATAGCCTCCTTAAAGCTCTGCAATACCCAGTGTGCCTCCCATAACCAAGACTTGACTCCGCGGTCTTATCTGAGGACCCAGGGATTCCTGAAATGAGTTTCTGTTTTTCGCTCTCCTCTTCAGCCTGTCCTTGAGGTGAGCAAGCCAGAAAGGCCTTTCCCTGATGCTACTCAGTAAAGCTGAGTGTGTCTTCAGTTTGTGGTTGGGTATATCATCAGCATGAAACTAGAAGCTTCTAGAAAAAGGCTATGAGACACACTGTCTACAAACCAGAGGGAGTTGACCTCGGAAAGACGGTACCACCTAATCGCTTTCGTGTTTGCCTTTGGGCTGTGCTGATTCTCAGTATGAATGGGAGAGGCTTTAACTGTTTAAAAAAAAAAGTTCAGGGATTAAAATATGTGGCAGGCTTCTAACAAACTATAATTAAAAGGAATCTATGACTTCAATTTTAAGAAATACAGTTTCTTTGCAACTGGGTATTTGACTCCATTTAATGACGTTTGAATATAGCCTATTAAGCAGCCAGCCTTTCATTAATTACAAATGATTGTATTTTGCAAACTATGTATAAATGGAGCCAGAGATTCCTCAGAAAAGATTACAAAGGAAATTAGCTCCAAGCCAAGGTAAAACTTGTACACACAATTTCACTGTTACTAAGAAGTTTTAGCACTAGTTTAACACTAGTTTCCAGAATGAGCTATAATTTAAGGGAAATTGTTTTCAGAAAGCAATTGATGCCTAATTATGAGAAAGTATGGAAGCTGCATATTTCCTGCACTAAAGCATACAATAACGTATAAGGGTGGTTTGGGTACATATAAACCACAGGATAGGTAAAGGGAGTTGATTGCAAACAGCCCTAGAAGAGGCTGCATTGTCTATTTGGCAATTTGTTAGTGAATAAACCTTGAGGATATATATTGGTAGAGAATAAACCTTGAGTGGTTAGAAGTTAAACTTTGACAGCTGACATCGTCCCCAAGCCTAAGTGAGGAAACTGGCTGCGCAGTCAAATGCCAGGTTTAGGTTTTACCTTATATAAATAGAGGAGCATTGGATTTTTTTTTCCTTGCTATGAAAAAAAAAATTATTTTTGGAAATCTATTACTTGTTATTTCACATGTATGTATACGAGTGTCTGTCTGAGTGTATGTATGCGCATCGTTTGCATTCATTTGCTCACAGGGGCCAAAAGAGGGTGTCAGGTTTCCTGGATCTGAAGTTACAGGTAATCCTGAGCCACCTGGTCTGAGTGCTGGGAACTGAACGGAATGGCAAGTGCGCCTAACCACTGAGGCACCTCTCCAGCCTGTCTTTAGTTATTGGAAATACGACTTACATTCCCCTTTTCCACCGGAGTATCTCTTTCAAAACCCTTCAGTGCCAATTAGATTTTTTAAAAATGATGCAAAGATGAATAATAGGGAGATCAATGCTTCTGGAAATGTGCTTCAAAAGAACATAGGTTTGACAGAGAGAGGGGAGAAGGAGGGAGGGAGGGGCAAAAGTGAGAGAGGGGGCAGAGGGGGAGAGAGAGAGAGAGCTAGAACCAGAGAGCCCTGCCTAAATTGTTAAAGGGCATTATTGAGCTTTACGAGGTCAAATACTAAAGAAAGGAATAGGTAATTGAGTAAAATATGAAGTATCTCTGACATAGAGACCATTTGTTCTTTGAAATATTGTAGTAGTTCAAATTGGGATTTTACCAAAGTTCATAAAGTGAATGGAGGGCTTGAAAAGAAAATGGAGAAATCACCCCAGTTGTGACCCTCATTAAAGAATCCATTAAGAAATATAGCATTACTTTGACAATCCATAGGCCAACTCTCTCTGTCCTTGATTTGTTCCCCAATATATTAGGGGAAGATAGTGCTGGCTGGTCTTAAGACATACATCAGATCACATTGGTCTCACAGCTAAACACAGGAGGGTAAGAATAGTCAAAGAAGCAGATGGAGAATCTGTGGTAGGAAAATGAATGATAATATCACAGGCATGATATCATAGGATTCACAACTAAACCGTGGGTAGAGGTGAGCGAGAGAGAAATGACTAGCATAGCTTCTCTCCTCTCCCCACGGGGGATCCTGGGATTGAACTCAGGCAGGTGTAGTTTACCACTGAGTCAACTCACTGTAGGAAGTCACTCATTGTAGGAAGAGATGGACTGTGGTGTACTCTGAAGCCCTGAGCATTTGGAGTTTCTGAGAGATAAAGTGATGTCTTGGATGTGATTCAATGTGGGATCAAAAAACATTTAGGAACTAACGATTGACCCTGTATCAGGAGTGAATCTTAAGTTACGTGGGCAATATCTGTTCACTCTTAACAGTTAATAAGAAAACAGAGATGGGATGGGAAGGAAACAGTTTGGCGAGTTGAGATTCGGAGGGTATAGGCATGCATGATTATGGTCAAAAGAGTTGTGTTAAATGTGTGGGAAAATGTAATATTAAGTGAGAAAGTAAAATGTCATTGTGTTTACCAGTAAAAGAGCAAACTGAAGGGATTTGGAGTGTCTCTTTATTAATCTCACACAATCTTAAATGTTCTTTGATTCTAAGAGGATGAATCACACAGCTATGCCAACAGCTGTCTTAGAAACCCAGAAATAATCAGAACTGCTAGGAATCGTTTTCTTTTCTTTCTTTCTTTCAATTTTTTTTAGGACTTCAATTAATTTGTCATCTCTTTTATATATAAATAGTTAACTCATTTTCTGATTTTAGACAGGAATTAGCTATTCAATGGATTTTAGACAATTAGTCATCAGCCATCCTTACACGGAAATCAAACAACTTTGTCTTTTATTCGGAAAGATCAACCTTTGGGGGGAAATGCTCGCTATTTTTCTCTTTGTAAATAATCTTATCTCTGATTATTATTTTTTAACGAACAGAAAGAACTTTCATTAGATACAGTGCTTTCATTAGATACAGTGATTTAAAGCATATATACAGTGAAGAATTAAACTTAATCTAGATAATACACATTCTATCACATACCATTTTTATAATAAAAATGTTTAGTTTTGATCTCAGCAATTTTTGAAAAGAAGAATACATTAACTATATTCACTCTGGTGCCTCTATCCAGATTAAACTTTGATCCTCTAGTCAGCATTTCTGTGGTCCTCTCTGCTTGCCATCCCAGCCAGATCCTGCTGTCATTTCACAGGGTCAGTATCTTTTCCAGAGAGATCATGCCATATTTGTGGCTCCATGCCTGCCGTCCTTCAAGGCAATCCTTATTGTCACAAATGGTGACAAATGTATATATATATATATATATATGTATATATATATATGTATATATATATGTATATATATATACATGGCATATATATATATGCCATTTCCTATGAATACATCTCAGTAATCAAGTTTTCATTCATTTACTGTCACTGTGTTAGTTACCTTTCTGAGGGACCCTCATACTACCTCCCATGACGACTGCTGTACTTTGCAAGCCCACGAAGCTATGTAACTTTCAACTTCTCAGCATTCCTCCTAACGCCACTCCTTTGTCCTATTGTTAGCACCTTTTTTAACAACAGTGATGATATGAAAAGGATAGGAGCTCTACAAGTACCAAATATATCCGGGCACAGGGCCTTTTCTGAGACTGACACTCAATCAAGGACCATCTATGGATATAACATAGAACTTCTGCTCGGATGTAGCCTGTGGTAGCTCAGTAGCCAAGTAGTTTTCCAAAGCAAGGGGAACAAGGACTATTTCTAACAGGATCTCAAGGGCAGGCTCTTTGTCCCCCCCCCCCGCCCCAGGGGAGGAGCAGTCCTGTTAGGCCACAGAGGAGGACTTTGCAGCCAGCCTTGAAGATACCTGATAAAACAGGGTCAAATGAAAGGGGAGGAGGTCCTCCCCTATCAGTGGACTTGGAAAGGGGCAGGGAGAAGACCAGGGAGGGAGTTGGGGAGGGGGAGGGAATGAGGGAGCGGGATACAGCTGGGACACAGAGTTAACAAATTGTAACTAAAAAGAAAAATAAAAAAATAAAAAAATAAAAAATAATAAAAAAAAACAACAGTGATGGACTCCCCCGAGGATACCACACTGAGCCCTGGTGAAGAGTGATGCTGAACAGTTTTTATATAGTGTCTGCTGTTTCTCGTGTTGTCTTCTCCTGGCATCTTCCTAGAGTTCTTTTCCAGTATCCCTGCGTTTAGCATATTCTCAGGTCTGTTTAGAACATGATTGGAGCCGAAAGATGGCTTCTCAGTGTAGAGCACTGGCTGCTCCGTCACTGGCATGGCTACAGACAACCTTCTGTCACGCTGGGTCCCAGGGACTGTAGGCCCTCTTCAGGCCTCCAGAGCCACTTCATGCCTGTGGTGCACATACAGACATCCAGGCAAGACATCCATCCACATAAGATAAATTAATTTTGAAAACAAGAACTCTACCCTCTACCTGAATGTAACACTTCTCAGAATTTACAAAATATATGTTCTATAGAGAGTTTGTCCTATATTTATTTTGTAATAACACAACAGAAACCCATGTCCATGAGAATTAAGTTGTTTTTTTTTATGGGAAGAAAAGGAAACAGCAAAGAACAAAGAAAATCCTAAAATTATCTTATCTATGTGTAAGTTTAAAAAATCTCACTGTAAGAGGCATGGGAGTATGCAAGACTATATATATATATATATGCTTCATTTAAGCATACATCTATATTGCATACTTAATCAGAACACCACACTGAGGCCCACAAGGTACAATTACTATTTTAGAGTTAAAATAAGAGTTTAAAGAACATAAATTTTAAAAGGCTTAAAATTTATTTAAGCCTTTTATGATATGCATGGTGGCAAATGCCTAAGATCCCTACACTTGGGGGGGGGGGGAAGGAAAGATGACCATAAATTTTAAGGCATCCTGGGTCACAAAGAAAGTCCTAGGCGAGCCAAGGCTCTATGGTGATACCATGTCTCAGAAAGAAAATAATAATTTCAAAACATTGTGTAATAAAGCAAATGTCCCTGCCAGAGTACTTCTTTCTGGATTTATGTATAAAATCACATCCATTTTGTCAGGTTCATTTGATTATGATTTTCCTGACAGTTCAGAGGAAGCTTGTCACCCCCCTGCACCCCGTTTGTACCGTCTTCAGTCTAAGTGGCTCTCATGTCTAGTGACAATTTTTGTATGAAAGTCAGACCCGACCACGTATCATTGTGATCTGACAAGCTGCTTCACTTCGTAAAGAACTGTAGAACTGGATTAACTTCGGCCTCATCTCATCACTGTGGTCATTAATGGGATGGTCCATTAATAAATTGGTCATTGTCATCTGGTGAGCCTCGCGGTGTGGGTTCAAGTCCTACCACTGCCATTTCAGGTAGTGCCTTCTGGATAGCTCTGAAGGGTTTTAAATCTCCCTTTTCTTCATTCATAGAATGAGGGAAGTAATTGTAACTGTACCTCCTAGTAATCTCTTAAGATGAAAGGAAATACATGTGCTTAGAACAATAAACACCGTGTCAATGTCAGCTGCTCTTGTGTTCATTTTCTTGGCACCTGGTAAGCCCCACTTTAATAGTTAACTGGTCTGTTGGCCACAGACAGAGCCGTGTTGATCCAGTCAACAGCAGCCAAGGTGCTGCCATTAAAGTGCATTTACCTAGAACTATCTGTCTCCTTCGTTTGCTTGTCTGCCGGATGTCCTGGCAGCCTTCTCTGAGTCTCCACAGTTGTTGGACTTCAAGTGTCACAAGTGACCTAGTATCTTGAAGGTCAGTGCTTTGCCTACTGTTATTTTCAGTCTTACTCAGTTTTAGAAGTTAATCTCCCCTATCTCCCTCCTGGTGAGATTGCTTGTCCATTTGTGTAGATCTACAGGATGGTGTCATCTCCAGCTGTGTTGTGGAGCCAATGAGCAGACTACTTTTTCTCACTGCTGAGGATGTAAGAACCTTACCACTAAGCCACACACCTAGCCCGGACATTATCTGAGATTGCAATGAATTCTTTATGATTACTAGATGGAAAAACCCATTAAAATGTGTATCTATCTATCTATCTATCTATCTATCTATCTATCTATATGAAAATCACATGCCTATCTCTGTGGGGGTTAAGAATTCATCTTGTGGTCTCAAGGGATGACCCAGTGTTTAAGAGTACTTATTCTTTCAGAAGCCCTGGGTTTGGTCCCAGCACCCACACTGGAAGGCCTTACAACTGCATGTCCAGTTTGAGGAAATCTGACACCCTCTTCTGGCTTCCATGGGCACCTGCCTACACACACACACACACACACACACACACACACACACACACACACACA
>NW_026585691.1:10481019-10529853 GCF_907164565.1 Psammomys obesus | reverse complement strand
ACACACACACACACACACACACACACACACACACACACACACACACAGGATCCTCTACCTTGCACTGACTATTTCACAGCACTCAGGTTTAGCCTAGGTCTTTGTATGTCTATGCTCTGCTGAAACAGTCCTAGGATAGGAGCAGCAGGCTTAAGAAGTGTGTGAAACTGATTCTCAAATGTCTGAGTCTATTAGTTTAGCTTAAGGCTCCAGATAGCTCTTGGCAATTTCGATCATGTTCTGTAAAGAAAACAGAAAAAAAAAAATATTTTTTTAAAAAAATGACAATTGGTAGGAAATAAAATACACAACTCAGTTATGCAACACTTCAGTTTCATACAGTCTCTTCTTAATCATTGTCTTCATGGATTATGTTTCTTGACTTGGCTGTGGCAGCTATATCATTTATGAGTCAAAACATTTTTAAATACTTGACGGCAGCAGTTAGTATGATGGATGTGCAGTAGCGTGGAAGGTATTGGTTAATGTATATCTTATAATATTATGGCTCAGAGAGGGAGACGTGGAGACATTTCTTAGACTCACAGCCTAAAAATCTGAGTGAATGATATGGAAAATATTGTTGAGGCTACATTGCCTAGGATGTGAGCTACACGCTTGTGAGTTGTGGAGAAGGAAGAAAATTTACAAACAGTAGAGGAGAGACGCGGAGAAATCTACTAATGGGTTGTTGGTGAGCTTTGTGAAGATAGGTGTGAAGAAAATGAGTTTATGGCTCTTTTCCTTTCTTAGTCTACAGCTTTTTAAAGTTTGGAACATTTTATGTTCACATCACACACCACAGTGAAAAGATGAGAGTCAACATAATTGAACCTTTCTATGATTTATATATGGATTATGATTATACATAGATTAAAACCATCTATTTATGCCACGAATCTACACAATTATTACTCAACTAAAAGAAAATGACAGAATAGAAAATATGGAGTAAAAAAAAGCTATTCTATTATGAAAAAGAACAAGAAGAAAAGGAGCAAGTGAAGGAAGGAAGAGGAAAAAGAGGAATATAGGAGGGGGAGGAGGTGGAAGAGAGAGAAAAAGTTGCTGCCGGCAGTAGCAGCACTATTTTGTGATCCAAAATCTGAAGCTTTGATTCACTTGTGACTATGGCAGCCCTTGCCTGAGAGTGCCAGCGACAATATTCTGGGCAACAGATAGACTTATTGAGTTTGAAGGACTTTGCAAGGTGGTTGGCTTTTCTCTTCGTTGGATTCAGTTTATTTATTTATTTATTTATTTTTTGAAACGATGTTTCATTCTATGCTTCCCAGAATTGCTTAATCTTCTGGACTCAACTAAATTATCCCTCTGCCTCAGTTTCCTACTATCTGCAACAGTAGGCACAAGCTACACAGCTGGCCGGTGTGTTAGCGCATTTGCCACACAGTGAAGAACAGGATTTTAGGTCTCATGAACTAAGTGTGTCACTTTCCCTCCCTGTCTCTTTTCTTTCACCCATCTTAATCTCTACCCACACTCAACTTCCTCCTTTTTCCTATGACCAAAGTCAGACAAGTTCTACCTTTTGACAGTATGACATGAGGTCATCTACGAAGTTCATAAACCATGCAATCAAGTTCTTTTTAAAAGCCTCATATTTTAAAGAAAGCTCGAGATTCTGTGTGGGGTCACATACAAACTGAAGCTGCTGATTATCAGAGCCGTTCTTCAGCGTCAGTACCTCGTTGGCCTTCTGAAGCTTCTGAAGCGTTTTCTAAGCTTCACATTTATTATATCGTCTGATGTTTTGTCTCCAAACCTAGCTGGGCCTCCATTATCCATTTGTTGCTGCCTTATCATCATTACTATTTTATTTTTAATCGCTATTTTATGAACTGTATGACACTTTTGATAATTTATTTGTCTAAAATTACCAATCTGTTATTTGATTCCATGAAAGGTAATGAAACTAAAACTATGACAGCCGGGGGGTGGGGGTGGGGGGAGAGGAATCCAGTAAGACAAAAAATTGTCCTCTATCAAACTAAAAAGCCACATCAGAGGCCATCTTTGCATCAGTAAAACATGGGCTCTAAAATACCAATAACCTGTCATCAACTCTTACAATCAATCCATCACAGAAGCAGAGCTGCCAGGCTTCCACTGCTATACTCTTTGTCCATGATGGACAGAGCTGGGCTGTTATAGCCCTCAGAAGATGAGCAAGGAAGGCATCAACAGAGGTTTATAGACCACGTCCACATAAGTAGACACTGTCTACTATAGACATAAGTAGACACTGTCATAGATTTTAGAACCTAATTGGCTGTGTAAAATGACTAGGTTTGATGCAAGGAAAAGCTGGCTTTGGAGCTGGGGTGTAGCAGAGTGGGTAGAGGCTCTGAGTTTAATCACTGGTACCAGGCATGGTGGCACTAACCTGTCATCCAGCACTTAGGAGGTAAAGGCAGGTTCAGAGTCATCCTTGGCTACATAGAAAATGGAGGCCAGCCTGAGCTACAAGAAACCCTGTCTCAAAACAATCAAAAGCAAAAGAGAGGAGGCCAAGCTCAGTGTACCAAACTCACATTTCAAGAAACATAAAAATTTATCTTACAAAATTATTTTAACTACAAAGTGATGCATTACTAGAAAAACCACTTACCCATATGTGAGTCTACTTCTGTCCCACCTGCCATCACTCCACATGGGTAACTGCGATTTAAGCTTGAAAACCAACTTTCTATGTGTTAACGGTGCATACATAATCACAGACACTCACAGGATCACACCGAGCTTACAAATATTCAGTTTTGCTGTTTGCACTTAAATCTTTGAAGATGCATTTTATGTATCTGTTTATGTGTCTGTGAGCATGCTCAGAGTGTACACCTGCACATGGAAGTCAGAAAAGAGCATTGGCTGTCCACTGCTATACTCTTTGCCTTTGAAGCAGGGTCTCTCCCTACGCCTGTGGCTTGCATTTCCTAGACAAGCCCTGTTCACCCATCCTACTGTCTTCACACAACATTAGCACCTTGGTTATGGTGTTACAGGTGTTTGTGGGACATCTAGCTTTTTGAGGTCTGGGTTCCGAACTCTAGTCTTCATTTTTTTTACAGCAAGTGCCCTTAACCACTGAGCTTTATTGTCAGCCCCTTATTAATCTTTTTTAATACCTAAGTATTTACCTCACTTGCTTAATTATTGCATTCTTGAAAATTATTTTAATCTAAATACTTGGGATGAATATTTAGCTGACCAAGCCTTTGTTGCCATTACAAAATAATAAGGACTTTTTTTTAATCCTATACATTTATTTATCAGATATATTCAGGTAAGAGAAGTTTATGGTTTAATGATTGAAACTTTCCCATGGTTCTTGAGATGCTCTTTGGAACCAAGTCTTTGCCAACGCAGCACACAAAACAAAACAAAGGAATTAATGGAAATTAGATGGCAAGGGTGTCTTCACATCTCTCCCACCAGGAGTACTTGAATTGTGATTTGGGCTGAAGACACCAACTTCTACGCACGTAAAAAAAATTGAGTCTCCTCTAAGTGATACTGACAGAAAAGCAGTGTGTCTACCCCAGGCCATGTTCAGTTACAGTTTCAGCACGTGGGATCCACACATCATCAGCAGGGCCAGAGCTGGAGTCTCATCCTGGTCAAAGACCTAGAGTCTTGGATCTTTGCTATTCTGTGAATTAATTGAAGATCATGGAATTCCACGGGATGCTTTCGGAGCGTACAAGTGGAGACCTTTTTCCTCGAACTATGTCACGTCAACTCTTGCAATCCTTGCCTTTTGTGTTCCCTTCAGGGCTGGGCGTGGACTATACGGAATAGATAGCATGCCTGACCTCCGAAGGAAAAAGACGTTGCCTATTGTACGTGATGTGGTAAGTTACTCCTGCTTAATTCTCACTGGCCACATGCCTTGATGTTTTCTTTGTTAAAATGTAAGGCCTTTCTCGTTGACTCCATAGCCCATAAATATTTCATGGAATAAAATATCCAAGGCCAGACTCTGCCCAGCACTAACGCATTCATTATTTCTTTAAGATGTATCTGATGAAAGAAATGACTCTAACCTTTCAGCTGACTTTGACATCAGTGGAAATTGCAAGTTTTCAGTTAAACTCACTTTATAATTGAGCTAAAAGAAATAGCACATAAGACCTAGTAAGCTGCTGGGCTTTGATGTTCAGTACTGTGGAGGTTTACAAGATTAATTTACAAAGTTTAAAGCTTGCTTGGGTTTCTTCACTTCAGCACAGTAGACTTCAGACTTTAAAATGGAAACAAATGATGCCAACCAAAGCTCTAACATGTAACAATTGACTCTAGCTAAATCACTAAGCTCTTCCATTAAAGAAGGTTGCCGTTCCCAAGTCATTAACGTTTGTGCTAGTCCTGGACAAGACTCTGAGGAAATCACCCTCCTGTAAAGAAATATTGAGACCACTCAGAAATGCCAAGAACTGACAGTGGGACAGTAGTTTGTGTTCTATCAGTCATTAAAATGAAAACGCCTAGACATATTGCAGTGGTTAAAATACTGACTGCTCTTGCAGAAAACCTGAGGTTTCACAGTATCCAAGTTCAGTGACCCACAGCTACCTACCTGAGAGGATCTGCTGCTGTCTAGTGGCCTCTACGGGCACATGGACACCGTGGCACATAACACAGGTGCACACACAAAGACATAATTGAAAAAATAAATCTTAAAAGGAAAAGGCCTTCAGAATGACAAATACTATTGCTGTATCATCCAGACTGCCTGCGGACAAGGTCTGATGGCACACAGGTGTGATGACAGTACTCAAGTGGCAGAGACAAGGTTCTAGGCCAGAACAACTTAAATTTTTCTAAGGGGATGTAATAATCTTAACAGTTTATTATAAAAAATATTACCTCACACAAAAAATAACTTTCCTTTTACTATCAACGTGCATAATTTTTATGCAAGAAATGTTTGGTTTTGCTAAGAAAAGCTTCTTGAGGCAATCACTTTAATTTTAAAAGGAAATGTTGTGGGGCTGGAGAGAGGGCTCAGTGGTTAAGAGGCCACACTGCTCTTGCAAAGGACCAGAGTTTGGTTCATGCCACATGTATTAGGTACCTCATAACCACCTGTAGCTTCAGCTCCAGAGGATCTGACATCCTATTCTACAGTCTGTGGGCACTCATGTCACACACACACACACACACACACACACACACACACAAATCTCCAAAAAGTTAAATAATTAAGATGGTGTCCTATAAGATCTTACAGTGGAAAGCATGGCACATTGGTGTGGTTAGCTCAGATTCTTACAAAGATAATATGGGCTTAAAAAAAAATACACGAAGGGAACATTGTTATGCTTTTCCCATTTCTCATATGTTTAAATATTTAAATTTTGTTTCTTTTTGCTCCTGGAATCTTCAGGCCATGGTAAGTGCTTTTCAGTTTATTTCATCATTCTCTGCACACACTGATTTTTATCCACGGGGTAAAAAGAGGACAAGCTGGCGAAATAGAGCTACTTAGAAATAGGAAGTTTAAGTTCCCATTTGTCTCTGTAATTCCAGCAATTGGATGATAAAGAGGGACAAACTGTCCATGAATTAGAGGCCAATTTGGTGTGCATAGTAAGTTCTAGGCTATCCAGGGATCCATAGTGATACACACGTATACATATGGGGTGGGAGACTGTACTGTTAAAGTCTCCAAGATTCAACGTCAAATTCAGTTCTGTGAAATTAATATATATATATTAAACACAAAAGAAATGTTAGATAATTATAAAATTAGGAACAAATACTTCATGTGGGTTAGTTTCAACTGCCAACTTGAGCAGCCTAGAATCACTTGGGAAGAGAGTCTTTGTGAGAAATTATGCAGATTAAGTTAGCTTGTGGGCATATTTATGAGGGATTTCCTTGATTAATAACCAACAGATGAAGTCCCAGCCCTTTGTGGGTGGCACCATTCCTTAGATAGTGGGGGCCAGACAGTGTAAGAGAGGAGAAAGCTAGCAAACCAGGCTGCAATTATTCTTTCTCTGTTCTTGGCTGTGGATATGATGTGACTAGTCACTTGAGTTCCTGCCTTGACTTCCCCAAAAGAACAGAATGTAACCTGAAATCATAAGCCAAATAAACCTTTCTCCTCCCCAAGATGTTTTGATCCCAGCAACAGAAAGGAGTGAGCATATTTATTAGGGATGAAGAGGACAATTACCTTGGGTAAAACCTTCAGAAATAACCCTCTGCAGGCTGATACAGTGAGTAGATATGGTAGCAGGGCAAACTGATTTTCTTGTGTGTGTGTAAAACGTCATCAGCGTGGCTTCATAACCCTAAGGGTATGAGCCCTGAGGGCACAGCCCCAGCATGTGGGACTGTGCAGGTGCATCATTTTTATCTGAATTCTCTTTGCTCTTGGTAGGCATGATCATATCTCATTCAGAATTTCTGGTTTCTAAACTTCTCTGCAGCAATGCCATTTCTGTTAGCATGGTGGGAAGCAGGTAGTAGTGATGGCTCCATTTTGCAAGGGTGGAAGGGAAAAGGACTGCTATTTAAGATGATGTCCATCTGGGTGCTATGGTACTTATTCACTGTTAAGGGTGTGTGGAAGCATGCATCCGCACTGGATAAGCAGAATATTCTGGGAGACACCCCAGGAACCATGCAGCGTCGGGGACAGTTCAGATCAGCCCTCAAGTCAGGCTGGGTAATATCAGTGCACGTCTTTCTTGATGGATTGTGACTGTCCGTACTCCCGGGGATAGCAGCGTTCTAGAAGCCTCTTGCTGTCTCAGAAACTATTAAGTAGTCATCTCTCTTGGATGGACTTCAATCTAGTCAAAGGTCAAATGTCAGGTTGGGTTTGAGGTCTCCAGCTTTGACATTCTGTGACTTCTAGTCAAGCTGCTCTTTGCACCAAAACAGTGGCTGCTAAAATTATTACATCTTTGCTTTCTGAAAGGCATTTTCTATATATTAATCCATCATTATCCCATCTATTTCAGACTCTTGCTGCCCGGAAATCTGGTCTGTCCCTCGCTATGGTCATCAGGACATCGTTGAACAATGAGGAGCTGGTAGGTACTTCGCCAGGTACTAACCGTATTGGTCAGACTCTCGGGAACATAGCCACTCTATTTGAGATATTCATTTGTCCCAGGAGTGTCTAGAAACACAAGGAAAGCCTGGTTGGCCTCAACTAAACTTCCTGAGAGCTCTGACTTCACCACAGATGATGCTCTCACACTTTTTGATTTTTATGGCTGTTATTCTACCCTGATACTACTTCTCTGTTTATTCTCTCCCCAGAAAATTCCTAAAGGTATTTAATACCAAAGTTTCCCTTAACTTAAGGCAGCCTCTCTTTTCTGGTTGAATTGCTAGTTTCTTCCATTTCCAACATTTCACTGTGACCTCCATAGTATGCTATGCTAGGACATGGTCAGACTACTAGATTCCCAATAATGAATATTGTTATTTCTGTGAATTCTGCAAATTCTTGTCTATAAAATGAAGTACTAGCAAAACAGAGGATTATAGGAGTACATACATGCTCATCATTTGGCTAACACAGGAATTAAGATGATGAATAATTCCAATGAGCTACTATTCTGTTTCTTACCATATTGGATATTAGGATTTTTCATAAACTTCTCCACACAGCCTCTGATGTTCCGGAGGGTAGCTGTGTGTCTCGTCATCGTTCTTGTTAAATTCTCTCATCACCGTTGCTTAGAACAATGTTCGGTACAAGGTAGATGTTTTAGAAGGTTTTGCTGAAGGCAAAAGGCATCATGCTTAGAAGACACAAGGAGGATGCCAAGATCTAGGTCAGCGATTCTTAAACCTGGCTCATTAGAAGCCCAGAGGGAGCTGTAAAACCTGCTGAGAGCGGGCCACTCCCAGCAGTTCTGGTGTAATTGGCTTCAGGTACAGCCTGGGGAGAGAGAACTAGTTAACAACCTGAGCCTTGGCCACCCTGCTGTAGGGACTCGGCCCTGTTCACTCAGACACTTCCCTGAAATGCCTCAGTGTCCTTCCTTACAGGAACTAGTATTTCCGACTGCTCCCTATCTGCCATCCTCATGGGACAAAAATTCTGTGGACATTTCCTGTCTCGATTTAACTGTCGTTCTATGTGACATCTGCTAACAACGTGTTTCATGTTTCTCGTTCTGCTTCCTGTCACTGTCTTCTTGCATGCGTAAATTCTTTTCTAGACCTTTCTGTCAGAATGCAGCCCCAAGGTGCGCACGCACGTGTGCACGCGCACAGACACACACACACACACACACGTGCCCACACGTGCATGCACACATGCAGACACTTCAGTGCACAGCTGCCCATTCAGAGGTGTGAAGGGACGCAGAGACCCTCGCTGTTCCCTCTACACCTCCATCTGTTCATCTATGGGTTACAGCTAGTTAATGTGTTTTCCCCCACCCAAGTCCTAACCAGACCGCTCCGTACTTAGCTTCAGGTCAGAAGAGTCTGGGTGCTGGGCAGGGAGGTGTATGGCTGTGGTCTTGATACGTTTTCTGCTGTGGCACAGGACTAAAAACTATTCTCGGGGTCTTTTTCTTATCTATCAGACTGATGATATTCTGTAATATTTTGAGTGTAATTTAGACACAGCATGAAATTCTCTGCTTCTGCTCTAAGCGGAAAACTCTTACTGATTCTCAGTTTGGTCATTTTCTTCTGAGGAAATATAGCTGAAGGGCTTTTACGAAGGACTTCTGGATTTTGACTTCCTTATACTCTATAATCTGACATTCTTCTAGTATTGTAACTCAGAGGCAGAGTTTCCCTAGCCCTAGGCCCTAGATTCAGTCTCTAGTAACACACAAAAAAAAACAAAAAGTCCCAACCAAAAAGCCTATTTCCAAATCCTTTGGCTACTATAATACACCATTTCATTTGAAATGTGAATGCTTTTTCCAGTGAATGAAAGAAGTCAGTGGGATGCCTCAGCATTTCCTGAGACCCAAGACAAGGAATGCATCTTCCTTTCGGAAGTAAATTACCCATCAATCTATTTGTCAGCAACCTAAAAATACCATCCAACTTGTTTAAAGGAGCCCTGAGCAGGGGACCTATCTGGAGGGATAGGATAGATGAATGAACTGTGCTAGCTCTCTCTCTCTCAAATCCACCAAGCTCATTTCCCTGGGGCCCCTGTCTTGAACAGTAATGAAATATGACTTGTGTGGAGCAGGCATATTAAATGTCACTCCTGACAAGCTGTCGGGTTCGGTCATTACATGGGCAAATGACATAAATGCTGAAGTGAACGATTTCCACACTGCATCTCTGAAGTCCTCCTGGGCACTCGGAAGGGACCGGGCATCTCCTGGGCATGCAGGGATTGATCTGGCTGCCTGGGAAATAAATGGCAGGCGGTGGCATTTTGGTGTGAGAGAGACGGACAGTCAAAAGCACAGTCATCTCTTCCCTTGCTAACTAGAGACAGTAGACTCATGTGCTTCCGGTCTCCGTGCAGATGATGCTCGGGTTCCTTTCTAGGAGTGCTGACATGGAAATTAGCAGTTGTGACACATGTTTAAATTATGTCTTATTCACAAGTGCTTTTCTTGGTCTGGCTTCTGTTCTTTTAGAGATTTTTTTTTTTTTAAGGCCCTGTGTGACAGGAACCAGCACACATCATCTCCGACTCTCGTGCATTGTCCTCTGTTCTTTATCAGCACCGTCTCTGGCCCGAGGTTCTTGGGGATGTAATTCCATAGTTTATTCGCTCAAAGACCTAGGGCAAGTCACAAACACTCTCCTGCCCTTGAGTTTTCAATATCTTTACTAATATAAACATTTTGGTTTTCTTAACATGTTGTATTATTATAATTATATAAATATATATTTAGTGTCTATTTTATAGCCACACACATACAGCATAGCTTATAATATATATGTGTGTATAGGTACCTTTTTATGAACGAGTTTTCATTCATAAATCAAAATAGACTTTGGTTGGTCATATCCTTGAACTCCTGTGACATCTGTATTAAACTAGCTTCCAAAATGCAGCTCAGCAGCTTCCCTGGTTTGAAATCAAGGACCATTTGCATGAGTAAGCTGCTCTGCCAAACTTGCCTAAAACCACCAGGACCTGATGCTTACTTGAGGGTGGTCATGTGACCCCTGCATCCAGTCATGTCATGTTGCAATTTCAGCCATGTTCTTTAAGCACTAATTCTTGACTTGGCTTTGAATCTCTACTCGTGTCAGCTATGGAAGGTTGTCTCTTCTCCACTGTTACTGTTGTCATGGCCAGTGCTAGGAACCGTCCCAGGCCTCATACACACTAGGCCTGCACTAGGCCTTGGCTGGCAATACCGACCTCCTTTAAAAGGAGGTCTTAAGAATTCAATGTTGTTTAATTAAGAATTTAAGAATTCAATGTTGTTTAATTGATTGTATAATTAAGATCTGTAAAGACACGCCACGTGTCTTTGCATTCCTAATATTATCTATTTGTATTTTCTCGATTTTGCAAAATCAGCACTGTAAGGAATTCATCTTTGGGCTGGAGAGGTGGCTCAGAGGTTAAAAACACTGGCTGTTCTTCCAAAGGTCCTGAGTTCAATTCCCAGCAACCACATGGTGGCTCACAACCATCTACATGGTCCCTCTTCTGGCCTGCAGGCAGAACATTGTATAGATAATAAATAGTTAAATCTTAAAAAAGAAAGAATGAAATTCATCTTTACCAGCTTTGCATCTTTTGTTTTCTTTGTTTTCAATCAAATCTTTCTCTTTGTTCCCTCCCTTATTTTATTTTATTTTATTTTATTTTATTTTATTTTATTTTATTTTATTTTATAGAAGGTCTCATTTCAATAGGCTAGGCTGGCATTATGCTCAGCAGCAACTCTCCTGCCACAGCCTCCCAAGTGATACAATAGAAAGGGTGGGCTGCCACACTTGCTGGCATGAAAGTTATTTATTTATTTTTGTTAGCTGTTTTTGATTCATTCTTTACTTGCTTTGTACTTATTTTGAAACTGATTTTCTAATTCATAGATCTGAGCCTATTTTATGTTTTAACTGCTTTTATTAAGCATACAAGGGAGATATTTATGAAACAGAGAGAAAATAAATATCAATAATCATACATCCATGTGTGTATCTGTTTTGACGATGAGGAATGTGTGGTACATGCGTTATTATAATTGAAACCCTTGCTATGAGCATTGGACCATAAGATACACTATTCCTAAGGACAACGGTTAGTGCATGCCCCAACACCCACTAAAAACACCCAACTCTTTTCCTCATGGCTTCTGCCAGATGATTCGTTAATTCAGTCTCTACCATGGAGGTAAAAAGCTTTAGTTTCCGTGTTAAAGTGGCTACAGTTTCTCCTTCTGGATGAATTCACAGGAAGTTTGGTTCCTTACACTTATCAGGGTGGTCTTCTCTGGCCACTGTGTGTGTGTGTGTGTGTGTGTGTGTGTGTGTGTGTGAACATATACATGTGTGTATATATAATTTTTTTTGAAAACTTGATTTGGAGAAAGACTGGCATTTATAATAGTTGAAAGATCTGCCTGAATGTGTTTCCAGGTTACACACCCACTGGAAACAGACAATACTCTATGCTGTCTTGCACTGTCCTTTACCCTTCGCTTCACCCACTGTATCCTTCTCTAACCTCTTTTGGGGTTAGCCTCAAATTTCATTGGGGTATGATAATTATCATCTCTAATGTGATAATATAAGTAAACTAATATTAGCTAACCATCTTCCCTTTGTATGTATGCATGTGTATGTGTGTGTGTATACATATATGTATATATATATATGTGTGTGTGTATGTACAGATATATATGTGTGTGTGTATATTTTAGATTTTTTTTCAAGTCTACTAAAACTTTACCTAAATAAATATTAAGATCATGGGTCAGCTTTCCATGATGGTTATGTTAATGAGTTATTCCACTCTGAAACTGTGTCTGCTTTAACACTCATAAACTTGAAGCTGTGTCCAGTCTCGCTGTTCAAAGTCCCTTTCAAAGGTGACATTTAATGCAGTGTTCACTCCGTGGATCTTGCTGATGCTTGTGTCTGTAAATGCTAAACATGTGCCACAGGATGCTCACCTAGTTCTTTCCCGAAAGGTATGCGTGAGTTGGGGACCATTGTCTCAAGCAACAGCCATGCTTTTCTTCACGCCATCATAAGGAGACTCCTCTGGGGTCTGTTAAGCGGCTGACTTACATAATGTCACGAGGGAGCCCCGTAGAAGGCTGTGACGTGGACCTTCACTGGCTAACACTGTGGCAGGGTGCCAGAGAAGAACATGACATGGAGGCGGCCAAGCTGTGCTCCTCATGTGTCTATTAACATTGGCAGATGGCACGCTGATGACGGCTTTCAACACCACTTGCTGCTTTTGGCAAGACGCCCTATTGCTTTGTTTCTCAGTCATCTTGTATTCTTCTGAAACTTACAATGGAGAAGTCTATTTCCGTCCAGTGTCCTAATGCTTCAATAATAATAATATATTAAAGTGACACGCCTAGCTTCTTTCTCAGCGCAGAGGTTTTAAGCCAAATATTTGTTTAGGGTCTGGGCAGCCTGTTCACTCTTCTTGGCTGCAGAGACTTTTCGGGCCTGAGGCAATTTCCTCCCTTCTAAAGGGTCCAAGGACTGTTTGCACACACTAAAAATGGTCTTTCTTGTTAAAATCTGTTAAGCACTATAAAAATAATGTTGTTGCTTTCCTACTTCCACACAAATAAAACACTGGAAGGGCACGCATGGAACCATGCCTAACTCAGAAAAAAATAACTTAATTGTATAATTTTTATTTTTTTTCAGTGTCTTTATATTTGCTAAATTATCTTATGGTGTAAGTGATTTATTATAATTTGAAAAAATACCTATCTTTTAGAATGTGGTGTTTATTGTAAAAGGTTTCAAAGGTTTAAAATAGATTAGCAGCAAGCCAAAAGCCAATGGAATCTATTTAAAGTACCACAGGCTTTCACTAAATAACTCTGGCTATTGTATTACATTACCAATGTCATCTTACTGGACGGTGCCAGTCGCCATGGGGAACACCACATTTCACGTTTATCTACAGGGAGACATTTCGGATGAATTAGTTGACAAAATCTTTTCCAAGTGATACGTGTTGAAACCCACTCCTTGCAGAACAGGTTCCCTAAAGCACTGTTTAAAGGGTGAAAGGTTAGCAAGGCTCCCCAGTTAGGAAAGAAGAGCTGGGGAGAATATGAAGCGGCTTTGGGATGTTTACGGAGGGTTGTGGCTGGCATTAAAAAATGCTTTCCGTATACTTAATAATTTCACTACGAGCCAACCGAGGTTAAGGCTACTCATGTAAATTAACGTTTGGAGTTAATAAGACAGGGGCTAGCGTAGGCTCTGAGTACTGCCGTGGGTGGTAAGGTAGTCAGCTCCCTTGGAGTCTGAGGTTTGGTGCAGCACAGCCGTGAGCAGGAGATAGAAACCACAGGGAACTGCGGAGGAACCTTTATGAGAGTGGAGCCCAGTCCGGTTTGTAAGACCATTGGGGAGCTCTTCAGTTAAAAATGACCAAACTGGGCCTTCAAACAGAAGAATAAGCGAGCAGACTGACAAGTGAAAAATCATTACATCACAACCAAAGGCTCTCCCAAAATGCCAGTTTCAATAGGCAATGATAAAATGGTCCATTTCGTGTTGAAGTTCCCTAAATCCACTGACTTGCTTTGCCTTGCTCCCACTCTCGTCCTCACAGAAAATGCATGTCTTCAAGAAGACGCTGCAGGCACTGATCTACCCCATCTCTTCCACCACCCCACACAACTTTGAGGTCTGGACAGCCACCACGCCCACCTACTGCTACGAATGCGAAGGGCTGCTGTGGGGCATCGCAAGGCAAGGCATGAAGTGTCTGGAGTGCGGGGTCAAATGTCACGAGAAGTGCCAGGACCTCCTCAACGCTGACTGTCTGCAGAGTGAGTGCTCGGGCTGTGGAGCCTGCCATGTATCTTCACACTGGATCTCTAGAGACCCGTTTATCCACATGCTCTGTGTGCCTTCTCCAACCACATATCAAAATGAGACACGGATGGCCCATCCCGTCATAGAGGTGGCAGTACATCCCTTCTCCTTGTTCTCCTTTCTCTTGTCTGACCAAACATGGAGGTGAAAAGGTTGATTTCATCTTACCGATCACAGTCTATCATTAAGCGAAATCAGGATGGGAGCTCAAGTGGGAACTGAAGCAGAAAACAAAGAGGAATGTTGTGCACTGGCTCACTGTCTGGATTATGCTTAGCTATCTTTCCTGGAAAGCCTAGGACTACCTGCCTAGGAAATGTGTCCCCCACAGTGGGCTGGGCACTTCCATATCAGTGAACAGTTAACATGGTCCCTCACAAATATGTCCACAGGCCAGTGTGACTGAGGCGATTCTTCAGCGGAAATTTCCTTTTCCCAAATGACTTTAGATTATGTCAAGCAGACAATAAAAAACAAGCAGGGCATCCCCATAGAATTAAACTAGGAACTAGACACCGCTGGAATCCTCAGAGGGAGTCCTCGGCCAGGAGGTGTATCCTCAGAAAGTGTAGAGTGGCCTTCGGTCTGTTCTGCTAATAATCCTGTGTGATTGTGACTGTATCGAATGTTACCCAAAGTGGAGCTAGGACACACCACTGAAATTAGAGCCAGGGGAAGCTTTCCCAGTTCTAACTTTTGCTGCCTGCCAGCGGTATCCTTCTACAGTATCTGCATGGAGGTTAGAACTGGGGATTTTGTTTTCAAATGTTAAAGGCAGGTGCAGCTAGGCATCTAACCCTTAGGATATTTTCTTAATTCACACAAATTTGTTTCCCTGAAGTGAATGAATGTGGCTAAATAAAATTTACCTCAGAGAAGGCTGTACCGAGAAGGCGGCATGGAAAAAAAAAATCTGTGTTGACTCTAGGTATACCATGGGCTCTTTATCCTTTGATACTTCCGAGTAGACACAACTCGCTGCGATTTTTATTACAATTTATCTTAAATTCGTGTTGTTTAAAATTATTTATCTGCTAGCAGAACCCAGAAATGTCTACCTCCCATTCTCTTGGCTGTGTATATGACTCTATACCTCTGAATTTTATTCAGAAATTCTCTTTGAAAAACTTTATCAAAGAAATCTATTTCTTTGTGAGTACTGGTTTGCAACGTACTGCCTTTTCATAGCAGCATCTTGTCTGCCCCTCTGTCTTTTACACAGTGTAGTCGGAGTAAGGTTCACGGATTACCCAGAACTAAGCGAGGCAGAGGAAAATGTGAGATTGGAGCTTTGGTGACAGTCGGCTAACTGCGGTCATTGATGTACACAGAGCTTCCTTGTGTTCTCTGCATATTAACACTCCCCCACCACAATCAGATCAGACTAAAGCCATGTTAAGGATAAACAATACTATATTTTAGCAAAACATTTGGTTTCCCATTCATCTATCCCCTTATTTGTAAACCTTGAGGCAGAACCTCGGAGGACTCAGGCTGGACTTAACTCACCGTGTGGCTGAGGATGGGCTTGAATTCCTGATTCTTCTGCCTCTGTATCTTATTGCTGAGGTTATCAGTGTATGTCGCCATGAACAACAACTTTGAGATGAGAATGATTAGGAATAATCTCTTAAAGAGGGAGTGACTCAATATTATTCATTCAACCTAAAGACAAAATTATATTATTGAATTAAAATTTAATCTAGGGAGCAGAGAGATGACTCGGCAGTTAAGAACGTGAACTGCTTTTTCAGAGGTTCTGAGTTTGGTTCCCAGCATCCATATTGGGTGGCTTATAACCATCTCCAACTCCAAGGGATCCACTTCCTCTTCTGGCCTCCATTAACATTGCACTCATGTATACCATACACACACACACACACACACACACAAATAAAATTTAAAAATCTTTAAAATTTAGTCCTTGTAAATAAGAATAATAGAACAATAACAAATAGAAAAAGTGTTTCCATCTAAAAATAAATAGCTTAAATCTCCTAGAGAAAAATAAAATAAAATAAAATAAAATAAAATAAAATAAAATAAAATAAAATAAAATAAAATAAAATGGTTTGGATCATGCCAAAGAAATGGGCTTGTTGCCTTTTTAGTCTTTCAGAGTAAAGATTTCCTCATCCATTAAACTCTAGAAATATATCCATGTTATATTTCTATATCTTAAACCGGCATTTCTTATTTGATATTGAGTAAATAATATAATTAAATTTTTCACTGAGGTTATTCATTAAGATGAACTTATTCTAATTCAGACAGTGCCCCACAGACATACCCTAAGGTCAACCTAATGTAGATAATGCATCACTGACACTCTCTTCCCAGGGTATTGTAGGTTTTGTCAAAGTCATAATTAAAGTTATCCATCATGTGTATATTTTCTGTGGTAATTACTGTGGAAGAAGCCATCCCATGATGGGCAGCACCAATCCCTAGGGTCGGGACCAGGAACTGGGTTGCTGCTGTTAATTATATTATTAGCCTATATATTGGCCTATAATTATTACAGTGTTGTTATCTAACCCACTATTATAGTCAACAAAGGACACGGGCACCTGGTAGATTTTAAAATAGGCTTATTTCACCTGGGGCATGGAAAATATCAACCCTCTAAACTATCCTTATCACTTCTAACCCCCCCCCATCCCAGACCATCTTAAGAAATGTCTCTTGGTTGCTTTAACCAAGAAGTTGGTGTTAGTTTGTAGTTGACTCTGCCCTCCAAGTACTGAGATTACAGGTATGAGCCATCACAAAACATTTTTCTTTGATCATCCTCACAATACAGAAAAGATACAAGTATCAGAACAACACAAATGTGCACATAATGTTAGAACCTAAACTAAGCTCCAGAGTCCCACAAGATGTGTTTTAGGCCATATTAATTCCCATAATGGCGGAGAGTTGGTCACGAACTGTGCAGCGAGCAGGCCTTGTGGAGCATGTCCTCTGTCTCCTCCACTGACGCTATGCCATGCTTCTGTGTCCTAACACAAGCCCCTTTAAACTCTCAGTATTAATAAGGTCTGGCAATTTCTGCCATTTGCAAATTGGATATTGATTCTTCTCCCTCTGCGGTCTCATGGCCAATGTTCACAGCCACGATGTTTTTGAGACACTCAAATAGATTGAATATATAGAGCCTCCCCCCATGGGTAGAGGATTTATTCTTGGAAGAAAGTAAACTCTATTTACTTCCCTATAACTTAACTCCCATGCAACCTCTAGAGATACTTAATAAATGTGGGATAAATGATGGATAAAGGCATAAAAACCACTGTGAAAAGTAGACAGGCAGGAGAGAAGGCACTAGATGGATGGCTTGGTGAATGTAACTAGTGATAGGTCCTGTACAGGACCTAGTTTTGGCTTGCAGAACCTCCATGGTTGCTCATAATTATCTGTAACTCCAGTGCCAGAGGACATGATGCCCTCTGACCTCTGTGGGCACCAGGCACATATATGGCATACATACATACATTCATACATACATAAAGACAGACATGCCAAACATTCATACACATAAACTAAAAATAAAGAAAAATTTAAATAGCCTGGGTTGACGGGATAATCATCTTTTTGTATAACCATACACAGTTGGAGATGCTAGATTAATAGACTGAAGAGCCTAGTGGACTATTGAGCAAAGAGAGTTCAGTGGGCCTGTCAAGAGCTAAATGATTATTTCAGGAAAGGTTTCAACGAGAAACCAGGTCTCTGAACCCACACATTAGTGTTCCTCCCTAACTTTCAAATAAATGTGTAAAATTAGTCCAAACGAACTAGAGCCCCTGAACCCGATCCTTAGAGCTCTTGTGTTTTTTCGCTCAATGCCTGTCTTCTTAGATATGTATGCTGTGCTGGCCTGGGCTTCCCCGGGTTCCCCTCGTGAGTCCCCACAGCTTGTCATGCATGCCCAGCCCAGCATTTTACCCCTCACACCACCTCCTTCTTCACCTACACTCATGCTGAGTTTTCAACAAACATAGAGAGACACTGAACTATGGAATAAGTCCGTTTGGGTGACAGTGGAATCAGAGGTTGAGTTACGTTGAAGCAATGATGTGTTCATTAAAGAACCAGACAGATAGGGGAGAACTTTTACATGCTCTGGTTGGCCACGAAAGGGGGATCAGAAAGCAAAGGGTACCCACAGAACGACAGTAAAGAAGCCACCCTTCAGTTGACACCGTGCATCCGGGTAGTTTGTAGCCTTGAACTCCATTTAAAAGGTCTGACCTTCCACTCTGTCGCTACTATAATTTTGTGTGACTTAGGTGACACTTTGCCAACTTCTTAGATGCTCATGGTGTCCTTTGATCTTAATTGCCCCTATTACTATCGCTTGTTCCTCCCGCTCCTTCTGAACTACTTTTCTCCGCATTGTCCCCTTCTACTTTTGTGAGTATGTGCGTGACCAATGGGGTTTAATTACAGCTGCTTAGATGAGGATGGGAGTGGGGTTATTTGCTGCACCAAAGACAATGGACCAGATTCATCTGTACTGTGTGTGGGGGCTAAGTGATGAAGCTGGAGTAGCAGAGGCTGAGAAGTTCTGAGAGCCAGCTCTGCCCTCATATGCTGATCTTAGCCTCTGATGGAGACATGCAAACAGGGGAAAGTGAGAGTGAAGTCCAAAGGAGACAACGAGAGTATGATAACAGGTGATGGTGAAGAATTGGGTAGGGTACGTGGGACATAGACAAGCAAAAGAATCTGTGAGACAGAGGCTACAAGCATAGACTGGAGGGCAAGAGGATGGCAGAGATGGGGTCAGAGGAGAACCACATAAGCACCCTTAGTTTCAAAATGTCAAGATGGTCCAGTGGTTAAGAATACTCACTGCTCTTACAAAAGATCTGAGCTTGGTTCTTAATACCCATATAGGGTAGCTCACAATTGCCCATAACCCCGGATCCAGGAGACCTTACATCCTCTCTGGCCTCTGTGGGCACCTGCATTTGTACACACACACACACACACACACACACATCTTTTTATCTTTAATCTCTCCCTTAAGTATCCCTTGATGTATTTGAAAATTTGAGCACATTTTAAAATTACTGATTTGTCCCCTTAAGCCATAAAGATATTTTTGGTACTCTAATTGGGAAATTTCCGGAGTTACCAGTGAGAAACAAGAACCTACCCTGATTTTGTAGTTTTGCTTTTTGTTTTGTTTGTTTGTTTTGTTTTGTTTTGTTTTGTTTTCCTAATGAACACATTTCCCAAACTCATCCTAGGAGACTGCCTTTGCTGATCAGGATGCTTCGCTGCAGTGGGGATGCTCAGGCAGAGCCAGGGTAGCAGACGTCAGGATTTGGCTTGGTTTGGGGGCAGATCCACCGACGGTCACTTCTGCAGAAGGTGGCAGTTTCGCAGGACAGGGCCCCCTGCCCACATGCCCTCACTTTCATCACAGAGCCACCTACAGGAGTGGGAGAGATGCTCCTCCACTTATCTGGGCCTTTGTTTGCAAGAACCCCGTGGGTTATCAGCTCTGAGTCTCCTAGGAGGAGGTGGCCCCTGGGGGAGTCTCAGGTCTGCTCCTTGGAGAGACTGAAGGCATGTGAAAGGAGGAGGGCTGGGGTTATCTCAGATCTAAAGCAACTGCTGGGAAGGGTGGGAAGATGTCACCTCTGTGCCCACCCACGTGAGTCCCCGGAAAGAAAACAGGCATCCAAGGAGGACCACCCACATCATGTCACAGGGAAAGACACGTTTCTACGCTACAAACTGCTAGACAGCAAACGCAACACTCGGGTGCCTCAGCCCTGACATCCCCATGCCTTCCCTGGATGCCAACACACCACCGCTTAGGACCGTTAACCTCAAGCACATGTAAGGGTTTCTGGATGTCTAAAAACAAACTTAAAAACTTACTAAATTTTCCAGGTTCTTTGGGCTTTACTGTCTTTTGTCTTTAAGCACTGAATTGACCCTGACTGGCCAATAGCTATGAAGACTGTAGCCCTTGGCAGGTACTGGGCATGATCTTCTTCCCAGAAGCTTCATAATAATGATGGCATAAGCACAAAGCCCTACAATTCCTTGTTAGGATGAGATATTTTGATAGATGCCTCTGATCTTTGTCTGTTTGATTTTCTAAAATCGCACATTTAATCATTATTAGATGATGATAACTATCTTTTTTTTATTACTCTACGTGCCTACTTTAGCTCAATCCTTACCTAACCTCATTAAAGAAATATTACCACTGTTCACTTTTGCCTATGGATGAGGCAGCTAAGGATTAGGGTGAAGAAATAGCTATGGCAGTTGAAGTAAAGATCAATCAGTAGAGTGTTTGCTTAGCAATAATGTACTTCGTAAAACCAAGCATAGCATGACATGCTCACCAGCACTCGGGATGTAGAGACAGGAGGACCAGAAGTTCAAGAATATGACCAGCTACATAGCAAATCCAAGGTCAGCCTGGGAAATGAAATCCTGTCTAAAAAGAAATGGAAAGAAGGGAAGAAGGGAGGGAAAAAAAGAAAAAGGGGGGGAGGGAAGGAGGGAGGAGAGAGGAGTAGGGAAGCAAACGAGAAGGAGTGGAGGGAAAGAAAGAAGAGGAGAGGAAGTGGTAGGAAAGGGAAGAGAAAGGAAGGGAAGGAAAGTGAAAGGGAAGTGAGGAGACGAAAGCAAAGAAAGGAAAGGCGAGGAGAATTCAAATGCAAAAGGCTGTGTTCTGGTCCATTTGTAACTCTCTAGCAAATTACCACAAACTAGGTAGATGCTGAATGTCAGGATTTCATTTCTCAGTGCATCAGCGCCCACTCACCTCCAACATTTGCCCCACTGCCAACTATTCATTTTCTGTGCTCCACAAGGATGAGTGGGGAAGAGCTCCCTTGGCCTTGTCTTACAAGGGCACTAGGCATCGTCCATCAGTGCTTTGGTCTGGGAACCCTCCTCTTCTCCAGAATGCCCACCTCTGACACTGTCACTTTGCTGATTAGGTTTTAGTATGGACACTAAGGGGACTACAAACATTCAGAACACATCAGCGAGTGACTGGCTGGTAACATTGCTAACAGCATGCGCTCACACTTTATTGCCTTCCTATGTGTAGCTGGGTACATGTCCTTCTGTTGCTCTGACCCTGACAGTCACACAGCCTTTGTTTTCTATGAATTATAAATCTGAGACCAAGGGCCAGGTTCTTCAGCACTTTAATTACTGTGCATTGAGGGGAGTATGGATTATGTCAGTGATTATGTCCAGGATTATGTCAGTGGCACAGTCTGCGAGAAGCAGGTAATTCATTCAATTGATTGTGTTTGTCTTCTCGCCTTTAACTACTGCAAGAATTAGTTTGGCATCAGTATCTATTAAGCACATGTTATTTTCTGAACGGTGTGCTAAACATTAGGCTATCCATTTTACAGAGCGTGGTCCTACCAGCTAGAAAGACATGCACACAGGTAAGTGGGTCGTTTTGAGTGTTAAACACAGGGGTGCCTGAGTGTTTATAAGCTGGCAGTAATTGTATCACAGGAAGGCAGGTGCTAATGATACAGATAGTGCTGAGCCATTGTTTCTTTTCTGTGGTAAAGAACAGAAAACATGACTGTTCCCCACAAGAGGACTGTGTTTTCTGTTAAGGAGAAAAAATAAAAATTATGTTCTGAGAATAGAAAGTGACACACTGAAGCAGGAGACCTGAAGAGTACCAGGAGTTAAGAATGCCTGTTGACACACTATGGACACCTGATCTTTGACAAAGATGCCAAAATCATTCAATGGAAAAAAAGATAGCATCTTCAACAAATGGTGCTGGTCTAACTGGATATCTACATGTAGAAAAATGCAAATAGATCGATACTTATCACCCTGCACAAAACTGAAGTCCAAGTGGATCAAAGACCTCAACATAAAACCAGACACATTAAATCGGTTAGAAGAAAAAGTGGGGAAGACCCTAGAACTCATTGGCACAGGAGACAACTTCCTGAACAGAACACCAACAGCACAGGCTCTAAGAGCAACAATCAATAAATGGGACCTCATGAAACTGAAAAGCTTCTGTAAAGCAAAGGACACCGTCATCAAAACAAAACGACTGCCTACAGATTGGGAAAGAATCTTCACCAACCCTTTATCTGACAGAGGGCTAATATCCCGTATATACAAAGAACTAAGGAAGCTGAAAAGCAACAAACCAAGTAATCCAATTAAAAAATGGGGAACAGAGCTAAACAGAGAATTCTCGATAGAGGAATATCGAATAGCAGAGAAACACTTGAAGAAATGCTCAACCTCATTAACCATCAGGGAGATGCAAATTGAAACGACCCTGAGATTTCACCTTACACCTATCAGAATGGCCAAGATCAAAAACTAAAATGACAAAACATGCTGGAGAGGTTGTGGAGAAAGGGGAACTCTCCTCCACTGCTGGTGGGAATGTAAACTCTGGAAATCAATCTGGTGCTTTCTCAGACAACTAGAAATAGCACTTCCTCAAGATCCAGCCATACCACTCCTAGGCATATATCCAAAAGAGGCTCAAGTACACAATAAGGACATTTGCTCAACCATGTTTGTAGCAGCTTTATTTGTAATAGCCAGAAGCTGGAAACAGCCCAGATGCCCCTCAACTGAAGAATGGATGAAGAAATTGTGGTACATCTACACAATGGAATATTATTCAGCAATGAAAAATAAGGAAATCATAAAATTTGCAGGTAAGTGAGCTGTCCCAGAAGCAGAAAGACACACATGGTATATACTCTCTCATATAGACATATAATCTAGGATAAACCTACTAAAATCTGTACACCTAAAGAAACTAATCAAGAGGGAGGACCCTGACTAAAATGCTCAATCCCCATCCTGAAAGGCAAAGAGGATGGACATCAGAAAAAGAAGAAGAAAACAGAAAACAAGTTAGGAACCTGCCATAGAGGGCCCTGCAGACTATCAATGCAGATGCTGAGACTTATAGCCAACTGTTGGGCAGAGTGCATGGAACCTTATGAAAGAAGTTGGAAATAGTAAGATCTGGAGAGGACAGGAGGTCCACAAGGAGATCAACAGAACCAGAAAATTTGAACACAGGGTTCTTTCCAGAGACTCATACTCCAACCAAGTACCATGCATGGAGATAACCTATAACCCCTTCACAGATGTAGCCCATGGCAGTTCAGTGCCCAAGTGGGTTCCATAGTAATGGGAAGAGGGACTGCCTCTGACATAATCTGATTGGCCTGCTCTTTGGTCACCTCCCCCTGAGGGGGGAGCAGCCTTACCAGACCACAGAAGATGACAATGCAGCCAGCCACTCCTGATGAGATCTGATAGACTAAGATCACAGAAGGAAGGAGAGAAAACCTCCCCTATCAGTGGACTTGAGGAGGGGCATTCGTGAAGAAGGGGGAGGGAAAGTTGGATTAGGAGGGGAGGAGTGAGGGGTTTATGGGGAGATACAAAGTGAATAAAGTGTAATTAATAAAAAAATAAAAATAAATAAGAAAAAAAGAGAGGAACTGACACAGCTAAGACACAATAGAAAGGAAACAGATATAGGTAGACAGAACTAGAGAATATTATATTGAGCAAGGTCACCAAGGCCCAGAAAGACAATGCAATGTTTTCTCTCTCATTGTGGGTCTTAGCTCTGAATCTGTAGCCCGGAGTCACCACAAGAACTAAGAAAGCAAAAAGGAACCATATTGTGGTGAAGAAGGAGTTTAGAGAAGAAGATGGAGGGATACAAAAAAAGAAAAAGAAAAAGAAAAGAAACAAAATCCATATTTTTGTAGTCTACAAGGAACATGACTAAAAGACTTCTTTTATGGAATACAACAGGTTTTCAAAATAGTCCCTAAGGATAATCTAAAATTTTTAGTATCTGTTGTTAGTTTTGCTCATTCATTCTTAAACCTGTTTTTTCCATTCAGTCTATAGAACATATCTCCATTGACTTGACAAAGAGTGTGTTCTTGGACATGGACACGTATGATCTGTGTGTAGCTATCTTTGTTCCTCAAGGAGATTTATGGATGCTTTGTTGTGCATACAGGATTGACTTAATTATCACCAGAAGAATTTTCACCTAATTGTGTTTGTGCAAACACCTGCCTAAAATAAACAAGTAGCAGTCAGACTCCCGACATTTGAACCAACACCTGCTGCTGAGCTGTGTTGGGCAAACTGCCCTCCAGCCTCCCCTGCCTTGTTAACTGTGGCCATAAAGGTCCCTGCAGGGATGCTGTAAGGGAGCAACAGAGACAGCATGGAGGGTACATATGACCTCATGGGGAAACTGGGGAGAACTGTGGGGCAATAATCAGGGAGGTGGAAGAACATAAATATAAATCTGAAAAGTGTCCATGTACTCACTGAGAGAAATATTGTAACTCAAAAGTAGAAAATGATGCCAACCTATGCTTCTAAGGTTTATCACTTTCTCCCTTTGAAGGTCATGCAAATCAGTCCCAGCGGCTGCTCCTGACATAGACTCTGTTGCATGCTTTTTGCTCACTTCCCCCTAGTGGAGCTGCCTCACCAGACCACACAGGAGAAACGGATACGCTCAAGACCTGATGTGACTTGATGAGCTGGGGTGGGGTTGTTTCGGGGCGGGGTGTCTTCTTTTCTGAGAAATAGGGAAGTTGGGATGGAGGAAGAGGGAGGGAGGGGACTATGATCATGATGTAAAGTGAATGAATGAATGGATAAATAAATAATTTTGAAAAAAAAAATGCCTGTTGAGCAAATTCAGAAAGAGCAGGACTGGGAGCAGAGGTGAGTGTTGGAGTTCTATGTATGTATAAGTATAAATACAAATATAAACACAGAACATATTCATAAAGAGAGGGGTGAAAGAAATGATGAGAGAGAGGAGAAGCAGGCCGACCTACTGATTTGGAAAAATCCTAGAGTTGTAAAACAGAAAGTTATGAATTTCACATGAAAATTTTCATCATTCAAACAATAGGTTAAAAAAACAAGATATAGAAAACAAGAAGTTCTGGTTGATACTCCTGTGAAATTATGTAGAAAGGAATGAGTTTCCCTGTGTAGAATATGTTCCCTTCTGTGTAAGGCTGCATTCTCACTGACTGGAGGACACTCACTCCTATCGAAGCCAAATTCTCTGCCGGTTTTGTTGTGTGTAACTGCACTGCCTGACCTGTCCATCAAGCGTTTTTAAATGGGCAATGAAGGCTGCATCTGAGCAGCATGTCATATGTGACAGGGACCGTTGCCGCAATGCATCTCCTCTGATCTCAGCTACTGCTGATCACCAGGGTCTGACTACTTCAGAAAGCTGCCAGGGAGTTTTGAAAGATACATAAGTGCTTATTTGCAGTTATCACTGATTACTTTGAAATTACTTTGAAATAAACAGAATAAAACCAAAGGACTAGAAATTCATGACAAATTACAGCAATTTTAAAAAACAGTCTGATTGGAAAATTAAGATGTGGGTTTGATGAACAACAGAGCAATGGAAAGGGCTTACAGTTCATCCACCAAATTAATTATGAATTCATGTCTGAAACTCTGATCGAAGCTCTTCAGAAACAAAATATAAATGCAGAAAATTTTCAAAGCTTATGTATCTTCTCTGGAAATGACAGATAAGGGGCTTAAACATAAGTTTCAGTCAGCCTTCCCTCCCCAAATGGGCAATTTCAGTTCACAGATCTGACTGATCCGGCCATATTCAAGCAGAAACACAACTACAGCATCAAAGGCAGTGAGAGGTTTTAGAGTTGATTGTCAGAGATTTGATTCTTTGGGATAAGCAATCTCTTGACGTTCCAGCTTTAAATCTGGTGGTTGGAGCTTCTGTGGGCATTTACTGTGTGAATAGCACTTCTCCTGAATTTAGAAGCATAAGCCCTCGGCCCTTGACACCATAGGACTGGAGAATTGTTTTTGAGAGCCTCCTTACGAACCAGTGGCCATGACCTTAACGTTTTGGGTATGAACATCTTCATGCTTCCTCTCAGCCTTCGCCTATCTGACTGCGACTGCCACTAAACAAATTTCTCCAGATGCTTTAAATCTTGCGGGTCTATTCTATCGATCTTTGATATTTAAGGAACATTCCAAATATGCTTGTTAGGCAGGGGAGCCACACAGTCCAGCCTAACTGTATTTCAGTGAGCGAGAATTATGTTCTGTGCAGTCAAGCTGCTACTGGTAAATTACAGACATGCTTAATTACTTAATGGCACATAATTTACAGAGGCACAGCTGTCATAGGGCATGTTTTAACAGATGAATACGATATTTAGAACATTCCTTAAAGTGGGATTCATTCTTTTTCAGTCTTCTCATTTAAATATGACTTGAGGGCTGGTGGGTAAGATGGCAGAGCAGAGAAAGGTGCCTTTCTACCAACACTGCCAGAGCGAGTTCAGTCCCCAGGACCCACATGGTAGAAGGAGTAAACAGACCCTCGACAGGGACAAGTGTGCCATGACACAGGTGTGTGCACACGTGTGTACATTCACTGCCCAGGAAGCCACACCTGGCAGTGAAGCTATCTGTGGTGGGTGGCGAAGTTGAGGGCCACAGATGTGGTGTTTGGAGAATGTCCCATAGCCAGAAGCATTTGTGAGGCACGGAATACCCAGGAGGCTGATGTCAATCACCAAACAAACAAAAGCTCCCTATAAACCTAAACATGTTTGGTTGAGAGTAAAATTCAGCCCACTTGACACTGTGAGTATGTTGGTGAGGGTTTACGCGTGCTGCCTGCTAGGTGATAAATCATCCAAACCAGTAGTTTCTGAGCGCTTCTTGCAAAGAAGAACTTCAGGTGAATTTTGTGCTATGCTTTGGTCTGTAATGTGTGGAATGGGATTCTTTTAACGTAAAGAAAATCCAACATTTCATTACAGCACCTCCCACTGAGAATAAGTTTGGTGAGCTCCGTGTTATTGAGTCACAAGTGAAATTTGCCAATCCGGTTTTCAGTTTTTCTTAGACTCATTGAATACATGCGTGTGTATGTGACACCCTGATTGATCACATGGATCTTTCATGTCGCTGTTGAAGTTTATTTTTAATTCATACCACATACTTATAGAAATCTTTGTTTATTCCAGTATTATGGTTGTATGGATGATTGAGGTCCACTTGGCTGCCAATAATGCTAATAAGGACTAAGTTCTCTCAGTGAGGTGATTCATTTTCCTGGTGTTTAGCAGGAAAGCCATCCCAGCTCCTCTAGACTAAGTCTTTGACACCCATGCATCTCCCTTTGAACCATCACAGAGGGACTCCTTTACAGTAACACAGCCACCGATTTCCCATTGCAGGAGCAGCAGAGAAGAGTTCTAAGCATGGTGCTGAGGACAAGACACAGACCATCATCACAGCCATGAAAGAAAGAATGAAGATCCGGGAGAGGAACAGGCCAGAGGTGTTTGAAGTCATCCAGGAAATGTTCCAGATCTCCAAGGAGGATTTTGTGCAGTACACGAAGGCTGCCAAGCAGAGTGTGCTGGATGGAACATCTAAGTGGTCAGCAAAAATAACCATTACAGGTAAAATGTGTTTCTTTGGTGCTTTATTCCATGTAGAGGATTTCTAATGTGTCTCAGGAATCATCATGAATGAAAAAATTATAAATAAAATCAATAGATTTTTTAAAAATCTTGTCAGTGTTGACAAACCTACCTACTCGGTTCTACTCAAATATATGCAGGGAAATTAGAATAATTTTAGTCTGTATTCTGTTAATTTACTCATCAATACCCTAAAGATTGCAGAAGTTAGCTAGCTTTTCAGTTTCCTCCTCCTAACCAGTAACAGCAGAACCTCACTGAGGTTCACTCTTAGTGTGCTGCTTTAAGGAGAATCATTTTAGTAATTATACACTCGTCCACCTGATGCTTAAGACCAATGATGGTTTAAATTCTTTAAGCTAAAACTCTAAGGTTGATCCTCTGGATGATATTAACATATGCGTTGGAGCTGGAGAGATGGGTCAGTGTGGATGAGCAATTTTTCTTCTTTCAGAGGACTTGGTTTTAGTTTCCACTACTTGCATGGTGGCTCACAACCACCTATAACTCCAATTCCAGGGAATCCAATGCCCTTCTCTCACCTCCTCAAGCACTGCACACAGGTGCCGTGCATAGATACATGCAGGGATACACATAAAATAAGCAATGCCAGAAATATAGCCCCATCTTCTTAACTTTCATTTTATTACACAATAGAATAAAGATACTTTCTTTATTGGATTAAGCTGATCAATACTCATACATAATCTATTAAAATTTTAAATCACATACTTTTGAGTTTTGTTGGACATTTTTTCACATATGGTGTATGTAGCCTGAGCTAGTACAGACATGTAAGTACTTAATCATTGGATATTTTCTTGATTTAAAAAAAAATTATAGCTATTCCTGAATGTTTCTACTCATGGCCAGCATGGTGTTCTCAAATATGAATAAATGCAATTCAGAATGATCAAATCTAACTAGCTAATTCACAGAGTATGTGGATTCATCATTTTGCTCTGAAAGATCATGACGCCCATTCTGTGTTTTAAGGATGTGGTACATGGCATTTTCGGTAGTCACTTTGATGTGTGATGTATGTTCCTCTTACCAAATAACAAAGTAAACTATATATTTCCATACACACACATGCATGCACACGCATGCTCTCTCTCTCTCTCTCTCTCTCTCTCTCTCTCTCTCTCTCTCTCACACACACACAGACACACACACACACACACCATGTTATCTTTCCCTAGGACCTCAACAGCTTCTTGCAGACACTGTCGTAGTTAGAGTATTGTTCTAGGAGCTACGCAATTTTGTATTAGCTCCTTTCGCTTAACGCAGTGTCCCCCAAGCTCATGCATTCTGTGGGAAGCGGCAGTATTTTGTTATGAACTTCCTTTAATAAGCTAACGAGAGACCTGAGTCAACATTTTATCAAAATGAGATTTATACCTAGAGAACACTACTAGAACATACAAAAAAAAACTGTTCAATATCACTGATTATCGGGAAAATGGAGCTCTCAGACACAGTGAACTACTTCCTCACAGGTTAGAATGCTTGTCACCCTAACATACAAAGAATAATTGTAGGTCAGGATATGGATGGAAAGGGGCCCGGTGCAGTGGTGAGAGGGATATAAATTAATACCATTGTTATGCAGAACAACAAGAGCCCTGTTAAAAATTCAAAATGGAATTACCATATGCTCCAATGGCCCCACCATGGAGTATAGGCCCCAAACCACTATTTTAAGTAAATAGCCTTTTTCCTGTGCTCACTGCAGCACAATCCACAGCAGCTAAGGGACTGACTCAGGCTAGGTGTCCATCAACAAGTGTATCAATGGGAAGTGGTAGGCACGCACAGTGGGAAGTGCTCAGCAGGAAGAAGAGGGAATATGTTGCGGTCCGCGTGCATGTTCTGCTGTGGAGGTTTGTGGAGTTCAGTGGGCTGCGAGAATGAGAGAGCTGAGGCTGAAGCCGCAGACCCAGGCCGAAATGACAGAAAACATTCTCTTCTAGTGGGTTTGTTTCTGGAAGCATCGTCCTATTGAAGCCTTGATTTCTGGTTCATTTCAGTGGTTTCCGCACAAGGCTTGCAGGCAAAAGACAAAACGGGTTCCAGCGACCCGTATGTGACAGTTCAAGTTGGCAAAAATAAAAGAAGAACGAAGACCATCTTTGGAAACTTGAATCCAGTGTGGGATGAGAAGTTTTACTTGTAAGTACACCCCGTAAAGCTGTCGCAGAGACAGGAGTGTTTGAGAATTAAGAAGTGTTTGAGCTTAAGAAGTTCAGGAAGACTAAAGAGGTCGTCATTATATTTTAATCTCGCACAGAAACGTTGAAAAGGGAGACTAGAATTTTAAGCTTAGTATTATGAAATGTTTTGCTTATTTCCGAAAAATACATAAAAGTAGGTGCACAAGTAGGGCAGCACTGAAGGAACTAGGAGCTGCTTGACTGTGTAGCCTGTGACTTGGGATGTGAGTCCTCAGAGTTAGGAATCCCTGGGCCGGACAAGCAGTGTGCTACAGGTGAAGATTTGTGACTAATGATAGAAGACATGTTTTGGGTACCACCTGGCCCATCCATCATGGTGGACATGAGACTAGACCACTCAGAGGAAATGGCTGATGATAATAACTTTATGACTTTTCACTGTCTATGAGGATGGTTATTTATAAACTCTACCGCCTAACAGCAAGAAATAATTTTTCTCTCCAGGATTCTTTGCTTTCTATAACTCTTCCGGAGAAAAGAAAAGTTTCTAGTTATTATCTGGTAGAAAGCCATTAAGGAGTTTAAATCTGTTGTTACCCTTCTTTACATACTGAGTGAGTGATCTTGGGTTTGTTTAAGAAGTGAAGTATGCAGTTTTGTTTTTGTTGTTTGGTTGAATATAGACCAGTGAGAAAGTGTTAAAAAATTGGCTCAGGGAATCATTTGGGATTGTGTAACTATGAAATGAGCGATGAGGTTTGAATGGTGTCTCTTCTCAGAGAGATGGGCAGGCGAATCGCTAACTCTTTTTAAGTGGAAGACAAGAAATCAATAGGTAGTTACAAATTGAAATTCTACTGGAGTCAAGTAAATGAATAAAGCCGGTTAAGGGCAAGAGGGGAGAAGGATGGAAACTGGCCATCGAGAGCAGAGAACTCAGAGTTGAGGTGGCTTGACAGCCACAGCATCGTGCAGGGAGGGCACAGCTAGAACCTTCAGATACTTGATGCAAGCTGCACAAACAAAACATTAAAAATACCTTGTCTTGAGGCCTCATTGACAGACTTAATTCACACATTGGTGAACAGTTAAATTTTGCTATTATGCCTGCTTCTGTAAAATCACCACCTTAGACAAGATGGCTGGCTTGTCTCTTACTCCTAAAAGGCTCATCAGGCCCCATAGACATCTTTCTCAATGACTTCTTTTGTGCCAAGCAGAAGCCAATCTGTGTGCTCATGTAGCATATTTTAGGCTTCTCATATTCTACGTTTCCATAGCTAGAATCATGAGGTATGCCCCTTTCTTCCATAGAGTTCCATGTACTTAGCATACATATTTTGAATTTTAGAATGTATTGCTAGCTCTTACCTTTTTTAAATTGTTGTATAGTATTTCCATTTCGGTTCATATTTATCGCATATGGAGTCCTGGGTTTAACCCAAACTTCCAGTACTTTTTAAGGCTAAGCCTCAAATCTTTTAAATCTCAGCATTCTGCCTTGGATGCAGTAGCATCTTATATAGGTTTTATTATTATCTTTCTAATGACTAAGAATTGTAAGCATTATTGTGCTTACATGCTGTGTCTCTCCTTCGATTATGTGCCTACTCGAACATTTTGGCATTTTTATAGAGTTGTATTTTTTAGTTGCGTATGCTTTATAGTTTTACACTTAGATATTAATGCGTATTTAAGTAAAATTTAGTGTGATATGTTATGCCTATGTATAGTTGAGTATTTGTCGTTTTGAAAGCATTGTTTATTCTCAGCTAAATTGCTTCTTTACCTTTTGATGAAATTCAGCTCTGTGTGTGTGGGTGGCTGTATTTCAGGACTCTTTGTTCTGTTCTGTTTGTCTGCTTATACTTAGAGCTATGGAGCTTGAAGGCCAAACCCTTATCAAGAAGTCTTCAATTAAGAAAGCTTTCTACGTTAAGCCTGCTCCATTATTTCCATATTAATTTTGTAATCAGTTTATCATTTTCTTTTCAAAACGAAGCCACGAAAGAGTCAACTCCAGATAGAATTTTCATTTCTTAATAGCCCCGTATGAGACTCTAGTATTAAATCAAATGGAAATGACCCAGCAAGTATCCCAGCCTCATCCTTAGCTTACCAGGAAGCATTTTTTGCCTTTGTTAATTCAAATCCTAGCTGTAGCTTTGCCGAGGTTGCTGTTTCTTCATTTACGGAAAACGTCTTTCGCTACATCCTCTATGTGCAGAGAGTTTTGATGAGAGTGCATACATTGGATTGGGCTCCTGTTCTATTTCTGTGTGTATTGGTATGTCCATATGGGTTAGATTATCATTTTGTGAAATTCTTTGCAAGCTACATTCCATTGTGTCTTGTGTTGCTGTTGCTCTCTGCCGGAAGTCTACTGTAGTCCTTGTTTTCGTAGGGCACATGTGACTTCTCCCTTCCCGCTGCCTTTGATAGTTTGTTCTCATTTTCATAATGTCACCCTTGTGTGGTATAGTGTCCCTTTTCTTGCGTGTCTAGGACTTGGTATTTGTTGGGGCTGCTAGACACTGTAGATCTGAATTTTTCTTTCAAATATGGGAAAAATCTCGGTCATTATTTCTGAAAATGTCACTTCTGCTTTTCACCTCAAAATGGAGTTATGAAAAGTGGAGTTGAGTTTTCTCAACTCAAAAATGGAGTTATGAAAATTCCATTGAGTTCTCTTGAACTTTTCTCAGGTTCTTGATCCTCTGACTTGATTCAATTTAATATTCTTTGCTGCACAGAATGTTTGGTTTTTTAAAAAGATTTATTTTATGTTGTATGTATGTATGTGTGTATGTGTATGGCTTGGATATTGTTCCTTTGGCTCTGAATTATTTAGCTAGTGCGGTTCTTCTTGTTTCCATATGAGACTTCTGATTTTTCCCTAGTTCTGTAAAGAGCACCACTGATATTTTAGTGGAATTATATGGCATTGGTTGTTCTGGCTGTATGGCCAGAATCACACTATTAATTCACACTATCAAAGAACACAGGTTATCTTTGAATCTTCAAGGGTTTTCTTACATTTCTGCATCATTTTCTGGTTCCACTGTGGAGGGTTTTTTTTGTTTTTGTTTTTTTGTTTTTGTTTTTGTTTGTTTGTTTGTTTGTTTGTTTTTACATCCTTTGTTGGGTTTCTTCCTGAGTTTTTGTTTGTTTTTCTTCAGGGTCATAATCAATGGCATTCTTTTCCTGCTTTCTTTCTCAAGGGATTTGTCATGGCTTGTAAGGAAAAGAAATTGATATGTGATGCTGAATTCTTCTAACTACTTAGTTGCATTTCTTCCATTGGTCCTAAGAGTCTGCACTTTTTGAGGCTAGGCAATACCTATAGTAAATATTTGATGCCCTTGACTCACAATCTGAGAATTTCTGTTTACAAAGCTTAGCTTTGTCTGTAAGGTTTTCTCAGTCTGCTGCAGGTTTTTTTCTATTTGCATATCTTCACTTCTATATTGTGTCTTGGACAACACTGCAAATACCATTTTGTCAGCAGCTTGGTGTTTTGACATTCTGTAATTCTTACTCTTTGTTCCGAAAATCAGTTACATACTTTTTTATTTGCTTGGTTATTATTTCTTGCTTTATTGGTCTTGCTTTACAATCTATGAGATAGAATTGAAATAGGGCTTTAGGATGATCATGCAGACTGCGCTTACTGCCTCTTGAATTCTGAGGCTTTTCTCATGGAAAGTGGCTAAGTGGAAAATGGCTCCTTACCTGGCCCTGGGTGGGTGCTGGGTTCTGTTGAATTTAATCCATCCACTGTTCTTAAGCAAGCCTTGAGGTGTTTTCCCAAGCATGCCCTCATCATTATTCAGCTGACTTCTGACAAGAAACCCACAGCAGAAGGTTGGAACCCTCCTTCTGGGTCGCTTTTTTCAATACTGTGCCCTGTGCCCGCCAGCTTCCTTGTTCTTTCTGGAGTTTGAGCTTTGTCTTTTCAGCTCAGATAGCCACAGTCACTCTGCATCTCTTGAGCAGTAGCTGGGACAGTCTCCTAAGACAAGAAGCTAAAGTGATTATGAGGCTCAGCCAAGTTTTTTCTCCTGCAGGTGTCAGTTCACTGACTGAATTCTATCATGTTTGTATGTCTTCTAGACTTTCTGTTTGTTTGGTTTTTTTGTTTGTTTGTTTGTTTTATTTTTTTTAATGTAGGATATTATCCTTGTTAGTCAGTGTTAACTGGGATGAAAGTTTGAGAACCTGAATTTAAATGATAAGTGAAAGTAAACTAAAAAAGCATAAGATCCAATGCAAGACATGGCGCGTGGCGGGGACTAAACACATCTAAGGAATTTGATATGTAGCTGGCCAGTAGCAGTTGAGAAATAAAGAATCCATCTCAACATTTTTTTGTCATATTTAATCTTATAAAGATTCCCTAAGAGAAATCAGCTGAGTAGTGATAAGTGTTTGTATTAGGGAAAACACTGCCATCCACATCAGGATCCTGTAGAAGGTCTAGATACAATAGTGGCCAGAGTGCACACCAGCCAAAAATAAAGTCAGTCCCAGACAACCTAGAAAGCACCCAGATAAGCATCCAGAAAGCATATATGTATATCCAGATTCTGGGACTTTCGGCAACAGAGTGGTAATGCTCTCATGTGGAAAGTATTCCAACTCGAAGAGTGAAGATAAGTGAGGGCAGAGCATGAGGAGTTGAAACCCTGCTAAAATAGAAAGAGAGTAGCAGACCTGAAAGGTTGTTAGGTTCATCGCTTTCATTTCGTTGACGAGAAAATCAAAGTTCAGATGGGTTTTGGAAGAGCCAGCTCTAAAAAGCAGCTACCTGTTGTGAAGCCAAATGCAAGATGTAAGTGATGAGGACCAGATGTGCCTTTTCCCACAACCAGACTCTCTGCTCTAAAAAGTGCTGTTACTCTGTGTCAGAGGCAAGCCAACACAGATCTTGTAAAACTGAAAATGGAATCATTGTTCAAATTCTGGGTTTGGTTATAGAGTTTAATTGCCCCTCAGTTAAAGATACTGTGATGGCCTCTGGAGATTTTTATGATAAAACATTTCAATTTTAATTCTTAATCACTTCTTGCACAGCTTAAATTGAAAAATTTTAATTTTTAGGCGCGCGTGTGTGTGTGTGTGTGTGTGTATGTGTGCATATGTATTTTTATGTCTGGGTATGTATGTGTGTATGTCTGTTTGTATATATGTGTATGCATGTGTTATATATGTGTGTGTATGTATGTATGCATGTATGTGTATGTGTGTAGTATGTATGTGTATGTGTTTATGTGTGTGTGTGCAAGTTCATAAAACTAGAAACAGAAAAGGGAAAGAAGGTATCATAGGAGAGGAGGAGAAAGGATGACAAAAAGAAATGAGTGTGCAATGGAGCACGTGTAATAGGCAGAGCAAGAGGGTCCGCTATGGGAAAAGGAATAGGGGTGAAGGGGGACGGGTCAAACAGAGTATGGGGGAATATGCCATCAGGAAATGCAGTATATTGAATTCTAACTTCAAATTTAATTTTAAGAAATGGATGGATGGCATGCGCATGGGCCATTCTGGAGAGTGCTGCAGAGAGGGATAGCACAGCTCCTAACTCCCTTCCAGAAGCCTCGAGCCTGAGGGGCTGTTCACACACCCATTATCTCCAAAAGACCACATACAAATTAGTTGTGATAATGCAAAGTATAGTTCTTTGGAGATGAAAATGTCTTATGAAGTTAAGGTGTTCGCAGTCTTGGCTCTTTGATAATCATCTGAATAATGACTTTTTGATTAATTTTGACATCTGATTCTAGTTCTACATATAATGCTATCTTTTGCACTTATAAATAATTCCCTAAAAGGGAGAGGAAGACACTATTTCCATTGGGATACAGCGAGAAAATAACCCTAGGTGTGTTCATTTAATGGTAAATGTGAGAGCTAAGAAACTTGTGTCTCATGTATATGTTGGTGGAATGTTTCAAGAGGATTCTCTAGCCTAGTCTTCATGCTTCATTTTTTTCCTTGTTTTTTTGTTTGTTCGTTTTGTGTTTGTTCTAAAACAGAGGAAAAAAAACTATGTTGACTTCTTCCTAGAGAGAAGACAGACATCAGCTTGTAGCAGGGAAGCGCTGTGTCGCATCATTTCATGAGAAGGAATTCTGTTAACAGGAATTCTCAGCAACACAATGCCTGCAGTAGGAAGGCAAACAGCTCTCCTTTACCACAGTGTTGAATAGGAATGGTTTGTGTTAGACATCCTGCTCACACAGTTCCCTGGAAAACCAGCTCTGCTCTCTTACTTCACCTGAAAGCCCCCTATGTACAGAACATTGTGCTAGGCACCAATAAACATGTTGGGTTAAGGAGAGATTGCAGCTTTTATAAAACATGACCTGCTCTATAACATTATAAATCTAGAACCGTTTTCTGGATCTAGCATCCTTTTTCGTGCCTAGAGAACCCCTTCAATTCTTCAAATCATGAGAAATTACTTTATTTACTTGTTGATGCTGGGACCAATCATCTGACAAGAAGCAACTGAAGGGATGGCAGCTTTAGCCTAGCTTACCGCTGGCGGGAAGGGTTCATCCTGGAAGACATGGAAGCGATGATATTGTGGCCACCGCTAAGAGCCAAGCACAGACAGGAAACAGGGTGAGCTTTGAAGCTTGAAGGCTCACTTCCAAGAACAGCTCTACTTTCAAAAGGTTCCGCGGCATTTGCCAGCAGTGCCATGAGCTCAGCACCAATTGTTCAGACACAAAAGCCTGCAGACATACGCCACGCTCAAACCTCTTCATTTGTGTGCATAGACAGTACCCTTCCCTTCCACTCAGTGTTACTGTGGGAGGCCCTGCCACCCCAGAGCACCCCGAACTTGCGACAGTGCTACTAAGAGAGGCGATTGCCTTGGCCTGGCCCTTTGGAAGTGTTTATTGACTTCATCTATTTCCAAACACGCAGCTCTAGTCGCAGACAAAGAGCCACAGGCACCTGGCTGTCCCCAAGCCATGCGCTGCTCAGCCAGGGATGAGCGTGAATTAAACATAAACTGTGCTCTATACAAGATGGTTTATTTAACACTACAATTAAATAAGAATGCCTGCACACCACAGCGGATTAATATTTTAAAGTGACAGGTGGAAAGCAATCGAGATTTGATTTATTGCCTAGGCCACTCACAGGGTCCCTTCTGTGGCTGGATGGGAAAGGCAGCATTTCCTTAGCTGCCTGAGCTAGCTTACCGTGATAGTATCTGCATTAGCATATCATTTGTCACGAAAGATGCTCTCATTATTTTTCAAAGTGGGAGAGAGTCTAGTCATCCTTTATGGGCTTAAACTATTTGTTGTTTGTTTTGACTAATCACAGACTATATTGTGAATGTGCCTATAAGGGAGGTACTCCAAGCAGCATTGCCTCTCACAGTGAGGTTGAGCCCATTGTCACCAATCTATAACCAGTGCAGACAATAGACAGGGACCTATTTTGTCATTGCTTTGCACTAGAACCTATGAGTTTTGTAGAGAGTAAGGGGTTTAGAAAGTGGACTGAGTTTCTTAAAACACAAGTTGGAAACCCAAAGAGAATTAATAAACAGCAAACCATGAAAAGAATACAGCCCCAAAGACTGTCCTGCAGTGTTCTGTAGGCAGAGATGGAGAAGGTCATGAAGGTCATGATCTTTGCTTAGTATCAAACTGAAAATGAAGCTGGGTATGATATCTCATCCCATGATCCTGCACTTGGAATGTAGAGACAGGAGGATCAGGAATTCAAAGCCAGTTTAAGCCCCACAATGAATATGAGGCTAGCCTAGACTACATGAAATGGAATTCAAACAAAAGGCTCCAAATCCTTAGTAAATAATTGAATTTAAAATGGGAATCTATATGTCAGGTCCAAAGGAAACTCCATAACCCCGAATTCTGGTAGTTAGACAAAAGCCAGCATTCTTTCTTTTCTTTTCTTTTTTTTTTTTTATAGCAATTGGTTTTTATTTTTTTTAATTTTTATTAATTACAGTTTATTTACTTTGTATCCCCCCTGTAGCTCCCTCCCTCCTTCCCTACCAGTCCTTCCTTCTCTCCCCCTTCTCCATACTTGCCCCTCTCCAAGTCCACTGATAGGGGAGGTCTTCCTTTCCTTCTTTCTGATCCTAGTCTGTTAGGTCTCATCAGGACTGGCTGCATTGTCTTCCTCTGTAGTCTGGTAAGGCTGCTCCCCCCTCAAGGGGAAGTGATCAAAGAGCAGGCCAATCAGTTCCTGTTCCCATTACTATGGAACCCACTTGGACACTGGTGGCTGGAGAGATAGCTCAGTGGTTAAGAGCCCTAGCTGCTCTTCCAGAGGTCTTAAGTTCAATTCCCAGCAACCACATGGTGGCTCACAACCATCTACAGTGCCCTCTTCTGACCTTCAGATATACAGGCAGGTAGAACACTCATGTACTTTAAATAAATAAATCTTTAAAAAATAAAAATTAAAAAAAAAAGCCAGCATTCTTTAGGGGTTTTGGAGCACCTGTGGTGCCTATTAGCAAACCAAAATATGTGCTGGCCTCCAGGCTCCCTCAGTATCACAAGTACCTAGCTGTTCTCACCTCCTCCATACCATAAATTTCTCCAGCTCATAGGCTCCCCTCCCCCACAGCTTCTCATTCTCCTTATAACCTATATGTTGTATGTTCTTTGGGACTTCTCTATTGCCTGTGCTCTTTGTCTTCTCTCTTGCTCTTCATGCCTCCCTCTAGTCTGCTCTTGCTTCTCACCTGGCCAGACTCAGTCTGCTAGCCATTTTCAGTCTTCTACTTTCTCTCCCTGCACGGGACTCTTCCAGATGCCTCTGGCTGTGCTCTCCCTCATATCTACAATAAATCCTTCCCCTTAACCGTACCTTAAAGATTAGATGAGATGAGATTAGGAGACCCATTTGTATTATGGGTATAAGAAAGAGTCAGAAGCCATGAGGTTCTGCTAGCCACTCATTTGCAGATCAAAACAAGTTTCCCAGAGTGTAATGTATCTAGTAAGGGCCCTCAATCAACCTGAGAGAGCACACGGTGTTGTATTTAAAAGATGTTTTATTTTACAAATAAAAGCTTAAGAACCAGATGCTGGGTGAAAACCTGCTAGCTCAGAGAAGCAGACAAAGCACCCAGCTGACCTTCCTTCTCAGCTTAGGTCTGGATGGAAAAAACCCAAAAGGCTCACTAGCTCAACTGACAGCCTCGAAGGAAAAGGCCAAAAAAAAAAAAAAAAAAAAAAAAAAAAAAAAAAAAACCCAAGGCCAAAGGCTTGCTAGCTCAAAGCCCAAAAAGCCAGGGAGCTGAGGAGCTGAAGCTAAAACCAGAGCTTAAGCTAACCGCTTTTTTCTACTTCTCCATGCTGTCTTAAATACCCCTCAACTCAAAGTCCCTCTTACACTTAAAACCTTGTCAGCTGGTTTCTTGCTCCACCTCTTGATCTAGGGTTGACTTTATTAAATCCTTGTGCAGAAAGCTCTTGGATTAAGGGTGTGTGCTAGGGCTGAGTGAACCACACCATGATCACCTGTTTACAATAAGAAATTCTTGGATTAAAGGTGTGTCGTAGGGATTAACCACATCAAACAAGAAGTACGGTTTTACGGGTCACAATTTTGGGGTTCACAATGGGATCAAATATTCTGCAACATAACAGTTTTTAAAATCCAAGCACCACACTGTCCATCCATCTGCTCACCTTTTCCCTCCACTTCTTGATGCTTTCCCTCAGTTATCTGAAAGCAGGGTCGGAAGTTTAACATCCTGGTGCTTCCCTAGACAAACTGGGAGTCTAAGGACATCCACTGATGCTCCTCCGTGCAATGCAGCAATGCAAAATCCAGATTCCAAGGCAGTTTTGTCTACAAGTCCTAGCTCCATTACTCTATAGAAAAATCATCCATTTGGCATATCTGTGGGGTGTCGTTGTCTGGCGCTACAGACATGGAGTCAAGGAGGAAAAGGGCTTCATTCTTGCTGGAAAAACAGATGATGCAGAGGTTGAGGCCAGCAGCCAGTCAGAGGAAGTTAGGGAATGGAGAATGGCATATACTCTTATACTCATATACATGTCCATATATTCTTGGCAATAGGGCTGTCCAGTACAGAATGGTCAATCTACTGGGGTCGACACACTTAAGGAAAACTGACTCTCCCACTTCTAGCAACTACCATTTTGCCAATAGTATGTCAAGCAGGGGTGGGACTCTGTGCTCCCTCCTCTCTCCATGCAAGGGTTTGGTCTGTTATTTCTGCCCAGCAAGGCCACTTGGCAGGGCTTGGAAACATATTTAACTCTAGATAAAGGGTACTTAAAGCAAAGTAATATTTGAGAACTAAATCAAGAATGTTCTATGTCTGTAAGGAGCTCACTGAAGAAATATTAATGAGTAAGAAGGCTCTAAAACACGGCTGCCTACAGTGGTATCTGATAAAAATCCCTAGGAGACAGGAGAGAAAGACCACTAGTGAAAAGTGTCTGAGGCAGTAAGTCTTTCTTTCCCAAACTTGATCACAATCGAAAATGCAAAGTCAAGCATAAGAAAGATGGGAAAGCTGTGCCAAAGCACACAATAACCAAAACCAATGAAGGGAAAGCCTTGCAAATAGCCAGGAAGAAGTTTCTGTTACTTACAGAGAAAGAGAACGTGTTCTCTGGGATACGGATAAGCAAAGGCTGAATGGCGCCTTCAGATCACTGAAGTTCGGCACCATGTCCAGAGAAACTATCTTCTAAAAGCAAAGAAACCAAATGCAAAATGAAGGCTTTTCAGACACAAAGAGACAGGAAAATGGCCTTCCCTGCAGGACTTGTTAAAGGCAGTGCTCCGGGAAACAGAGAAGCTCAGGGTCACACCAAGTGGTTATCCAATTCCAAACAGTCAGCCCTGAAAACATACACATGAGTCCCGTTACACAGGCTGAGCGGCTTATGGACATACACACATGTAACAAAAGTTAATGAAAAAAGAGGCCATGAATCTGAGAGCAAGGAAGGGGATAAAGGAGGGTTTTGAGGGAGAAGACAGAAGGGAGAAATAATGTAGTTACATTATAATCTCAAAAAAATTGGTAAAAAGAAAAAAAACATACAATTTGAGAACATAGATGTATATAAAGGCAAGAAAAGAAATGACAACTGCTATACACAACAATTATAGAAGCAAATATAACATACCATTAGGTGGTCATTTACATTTATTTTTTAAAGTACTAAACATGGATTGTTGAGATGACTATGTGGGTAAAGGCTCTTGACAGCAAGCCTGATGATCTGTGTTCAACCCCCAAGACACACGGGGGAAGCCAAGAACCAAATCTGGCAGGTTGTGGCCTCCACATTCATGCTCTGGAACACACACACACACACACACACTCACACATGCCCCTAATAAAATTTCCAAAATGTACTAAATCTTTAAATAAAAATAATTACTTGTATTTAGATCACATGAGTCATGATACTTGCTCAATACTCTCAACAACAGAGCTAGAAATCTATTATTATAAGAATCTTAACACTGTGCAAGAAAGGGTATATTTTAGATCGTGATTTTTTAAATACATATGAGATTTAAAAATGACTGAGAAAATGATAAAACAAAGTGCTGTGTCTAAGAAGATGGCAAAAGCCAACGGAGGGATACTTAATAAAATTCGTAAAAGTCAGAAACTGAAAACGAGGCAAAAATAAAGTTCACAGTGACATCATTATCCCCATGCTTTGCTCTTGACTGCTGATGGTCCCCAGCAATCTGGTGCAGATCTAAACTCTTCTGAATACCAGAGTATCCCAGTGTCGTAGGCTTTCATTATCACATTCACGGCAGATTAAAAAGATGCTCATTTTCCTGAAGGCACACATGGAAAGCGAGGACTCCAGCCTTTGGCTTCCCGGCCTCAGCACTTGCTTCTCACCACGTGTTCTTTGAGGGGATAATGCTATTGCAACCGCTCACAGCTTGTGGATGGAGTCTGAAAATTCTAGGCGTAAATGAGTGCCATCTCGGGTACCTATATGTGTGTATACATTTTCACATTATTCTTATGGTATTTTAGTGTTTGTTTTTTTTTTTTAATATATTCTCACAATTGCCATGTTTTCGTATGTGTTAGTGTTGTTTTCTCAGTGAACTTTTGAGGTCACTTGGGACTGAGGTCTCCTTACATAATATTGGGCACAAAGCGAATCTAAAACTTCATGGCTATCTTCAAATGAAGCTTTATGATGCTGGTCTCCCACCATGGCAGCATCTTCCTCATTAATTTGCTTCATTACTTCGGCCTCAGGTTATAGTTCTCTTGATGGCATCTGTCTTACAAGTTTCAAATGCATGCCTTCCTTCTCTATACTCACTACCCAAAAAATATTTTGGTGAGCTCGGATGCCCATTTTTCATTCAAATCTCCAGAACATTTTCTTGACTGAAGACCATCAGGTCTTCTCAGTAGCTTACTATTTTCTTTTCCACATGTTCAATGAACTTCCATGCTGTTCTTGACTAGAATGAGAAGCAGGAAAGCAGCATAGAAGAACTTACTTTGACTCAGCTAAGTGGAAGGGAGTACAAGAGTGAAAGGGAGAAGTCCCCTGGGCTTCCATCTAATGAGATCCTAGTGATGCTTTCTCACCTTATCCCAACTTCTCCCCATAGAACCTGAAATAACAGTGAAGGCACAGTAGGAAGAACCATCAATAATTCTGGGAGAAACTGGCATAGCTCATTTCAGGGTGCTGGCCAAGGCCTTTGCTGGCATCAGGCAGTTATTGTTCTGTAGGACTCTGCTTTGCAGAAAGATATACTGGGAAAATTATGTAAAAAAGAGAGAGAGAGAGAGAGAGAGAGAGAGAGAGAGAGAGAGATTGCCCTTTTTAATCTTGGTGACACAGAGGCCACTTTTTAAATGGTTTAAATCAGGCTTTAATTGTTAAGCTATTGCTTATCATTCCTTACCTCGCTTCATCCTTTTATTTGGTTTTTGGATGAGGTGGGCTGGTGCAAGCATAGGCAAGTGGAGGTCAGGGGCCAGCTTCCGTGTGGGTTCGTGGGATCAAACTCAGTTCATCAGCCTTGGCAGCAGGTGTCGTTTACTCAGGGAGCTACCTATCTGGCCCTACTTTATCTAGTTCCAAAGAGTAGCTGAAGCAAAATTTCAGTTTATCCAGTGTTATTTTCAGTTATAGAGACTGAAATGAAACTAACCATTTTTGAAGCAAAATCTGTTTGTTGGTGTTGACAGAAAGGATCATTTTTAGAAAAACAAATGGCTAATGATTTTGAACTAGCCTTCCTGAGGATTTCAGAGGTCAAGGCGATAATGTCCACCCTACATAGAGCCAGTGGTCACTGGTCAGTCAGAGCAAGCCAGTCCTCTGACTTGTACTTATGCAAGGGAAAGCATATGAAATTCCTAATGCTTGATCCCTTATAGCTACAAAAATGACAATTGCAATGGCTCCACCCAAAGTCATATCTTTTATGAAAATGAATTTACCTCAGTCACCAATCTCTTAACCTTCTAGAGCATGCTATTTGGTTGCAGATTTTAAAATGAGCTGTATCCATAGTCAATGAAAAAAAATTTTTTAATTACAAAACTTGCAGAAGGCCAGAATCTGGTCTGTTAAAACAAGAATATAGAAAGTTTCCAACTCACTATACGTTTGTAATAATGTGTGTCCAAACTCCTATATGTTTTTAATAATATAAATGTATGTCTGTGTGTGTATGTTAAATTTTAGAGTTTTTTTTTTTTTTTTTAAGAACTGAACTTGGCATTTTGATGATAAAGAGTAGCATTGCAGACAGATACCAATGTGACACTATCAGGTTTTAGTGGGTGTTTTATACTATCTGTATATAGGGGCTTGGAATTTTGTTGCTTGTTTTTGCATTGTCTGTTCTCATTTTGCATGATTCTCTGCATGTGTCTACAGAGAATTGATACCTAACCAACATTGCTGTAGCAGAATTGCTCTATTCCAGATAATTGGTTAACGCTTACATTTAAGTAGAAAAGTAATTGGAATGAATTTCCTAAGGTTCGTCTTTTACAGTTCCTTGGTGATTGGTGTGAACCTTTCTCTAGGCTAGTGTATGTACCCTGGGGTCTCTGATGTTTGGGAAGAAGGGGATATTAGTTAACAGTGTTTACTTTTGAGATTGCCTCCCTACTGAGTCAAGTTCTGTGTTCCTATAAAGTCTGGCTAGGAGACTGCACAGTTGTCATTTGCTACTAAGGTTCTCACTGTCACCTCAGGGATTCGTGGAAAGACGGCTTCCTCCTTTTCTTACAAAGACATTGAGTCTAAGAGAAAGGAAAGTTGGGTGTCTGCAGAATTGAATCTTCTGAGATGTGAACTTCAGCTATTTGACTCTTTTCTCTGGCAGGAAATATTTAAAGCTTCCAAAAAATCTCCAAGAGATGAGAGGAGGTTTAATAAGGTTGTTCTTGTTCTTGTTTTAAAGTCATTGAATAGGAAAAACTGAAAGTTTCATATAAATACAACACACATAAACACACACACCTTCATGGATGACAGATATATTCCCTAAAGCATCAGTATAGTATAAAAAGGTAGGTTTGCTGTTACCTAATTTAAAAGATTAAAGTGTGATCATTCTTGTTCTCAGAGAATAAAGAATCAGGTATGAGGGTGAGCACAAGTGTGATTTCTGGTGGATATCTTGAAAGCATGAGTGTGCATGTCTATGAATGCATATAGGTTAATCATTAATATGCATACCATTCAGCTTACATAACACACTCTGAAGAGCTTGACTAAAACACTTTCAACACATGCGTGGTGTTCTGGATAGGGCTACTTGTGACAGAATTATGGATGCCATCTAAGTACCACTTCATTGTGCTTGGAGACTGACATAAGGCACACACATGTGACAGAATGTTGATAACGAAAAGGCCTAGATGTCCACCAGCAGATGGATGAATCATGAAAAGATGGTTCTCTTTGCTTGGTTTCTGCATTGTGATAAAAACACTCACCATAAGCAACTTGGGGAGGAAAGGGTTTGTTTCAGCCTATAGTCTATCAGGAAGAAAACCAGGGCAGGAACTCAAGGCAGAAACCTGAACTATTGTATTCCTTCCCTTCTTTTTCTGTCTTGAAGAATGGCACCAGCGAAGTTTGGTGTTTCCTTGTGGGTGAAGGCCCTCCGCAATTTTAACGCAAACCTCTTGTTACTGCCTCATTTCTCTGACCTTGCTTCTGGGCCCTTATAGTACCACCGACCTATATCTTCTTCCTTCCAAGAGGCGTGTTAACGGTTTCCTGCTGTGCTCATTTCAGGGTCCTTTATTCTTTCATAGGGCTTCAACCATTTTGTCATAGTGTGAGCAATTCCCAGTTTTAAATTCCCTGGACTGTTTTCTGGGATTGGGTGAGCCTTGAAGGAATGAGCACGTCCTGGTAAATTTATTCATGGATTCCTTTTTTATTCTTTAATCGGGTTCTCATAATCAGGCAAATCCCTTCCCCCTGCTCCGAGTGACAAAGAAGGAGTAAGAGGCATCCCTTTTCTCTTCACTGCTCATATTTCAGTTAAGGATTCATAAAATGCAACTCTGTACTATGAAACAATTGTTAGATTCTTTCTTTTTTTTTAATTTTATTTTTTTCTTTTAGTTACATTTTATTAACTCTGTATCCCAGCTGTTTCCCGCTCCCTCATTCCCTCCCAATCCCACCCTCCCTCCCTCCTCTCCGCCCTTCCCCCTTCCAAGTCCACTGATGGGGGGACCTCCTCTGCATTCATCTGAACCTGTTTTATCTGGTCTGCAAAGTCCTCCTCTGTGGCCTAACAGGACTGTTCCTCCCTTGGGGGGTGGGGAGGTCAAAGAGCCAGCCACTGAGTTCCTGTTAGAAATAGTCCTTGTTCCCCTCACTATGGGAAACCAATTGGTTACTGAGCTACCACGGGCTACATCCGAGCAGAGGTTCTAGGTTATATCCATACATGGTCCTTGGTTGAATGTCAGTCTCAGAAAAGACCCTGTGCCCAGATAAAACTGCCTGGACTCAGCGGTCTCAAACCCTTTGGTGGTAGGCTCCAAGCTGTAACTCAGGAGTATAGAAATGATGGCTTGAGCCCTGCTTAAATGGAAAGCTCAGTTTAAATCTTGTGCATACTGAATGCATGGGAATCGACCATGTCCATACAGCAAAACAGAACTCATCAGATAATAGAAGGAGCTTAGTGTTAAAGCCAATGTTCCCTTTCCAGGAAAAGTCCCATGTTCAAGAAAACATCTTCAACAAAGAAATCCAAGGGGAGTTGGAGAGATGGTTTAAGGGTTAAGAAAGTTTGCTGCTCCTGCAAGGGACAAGACTTCAGTTCCCAACACCCATACATTGGCTTACATTTGTCAGTAACTCTAACCCTAGATGGTCTGATACCTTCTTCAGGCACTGCTATGATGAGGGAAACATACACACTCACACACACAGGCAACAACAAAACACCAACAAAAACCATTAAAAATAAAATAAATCTTTAAAATGGAAAGAAAAGTGAGAGGGCCTTACTGCCTAGAGCTGAGAGAGGAAGCTTCCCTGCTGCTACAGCCTTTCTGTCTACCAAGGGCACTTTGTTCCTTCCTGACCATAAGCTTTCTGAGTTTACATAAAAGAGTAAGGTCCTCATACTTTCAAAAGCCCACCCACCACTCCTCACTTTCGATTTTACACTTCAACAATAAGGCTAAACTACATTATAAAGCAGCCAAGCTATGGGAACAGAACTTATCGACTAAGGCAAACTGAATTGAATCCATACATGGTATTTTCTTAGGAGCAGCATCCTTTCCTGGAAGTTAACTGCTTCCCAGATGACTCATGAAATCCAGCAATAAGAGAAAGTCTGAAAATGAACGGTCCCAGTGAGACAAACTGAGAGAGGCTTACACACTGACTCAACAGAGGTTGATAATCAGTATATATGGTGGTTGTAATTCCCCAATGATATTCTGCACCACACACCCAAATTTATGGACACAGACATGCAGAATCAGACATACTCACACAGATACACACAGACACATAGTCACACAGAAATATGCCCACTCACCCAGACGCATACAGAGAGAGACACACAGAGACACATATGATTCTTATTAATACTCTGAACTAGTCCTTAATGATATATACATTTTAGATAAAACTATAAAATGATTAGTATAAAACATCTTTTATCACTATTTCAGTAAAGTTCATTATATTAGTATATGCATATATGCAATATTTTATATGCATATATAGCTATCTCCTATCATATACATATGAGTATATTTCATATTTTTCACTCACAAGGATATATCCTTATATAAATACATATATAATCACATATATACTCAATTATAAATTAATATAGAGCCATGCATTGCTTAATAGGAAGCATTCATTCTGAGAAAGGCATTCTTTTGTGACTTGTGTTCTTTGAGAAACCACCAGAGTTACAGTGTCACTGGGAAAACCATTCTTACAGGATCAGCCCTCTACAGCCTGACATGACGTATACAGAATGTCTACAAGTAAAACACATTGAATTTAAAAAATAAGAAATCATTATGACAATTCCACATCATAAGATACCTTTTTCTTAGTGAAAAAATCCGACGTTATAAAATATACTTATAAAGCAGTATGGTTGGTAATTGCATATGATTTTGCATTAACATCTTCTGTTCTGGTTGAGTTTCTGTCAGCTCTACAGAAACCTAGACATATCTTGGAAGAGACAATCTTAATGGAAAAAAATGCATCCATAGATTGGGCTGTAGGCAAGTCTATCTTGACTGTCTTGGTTAATGGTTGATGTAGGAAAGCCCACATGGGGTTAGAGTGGATGGTCCTGAGTCACATGAGAAGGCAGGATGAGTGAGGGAGCCATGAGACGGAAGCCAGTAAGCAGCAGTCCTCCATAGCCTCTGCTTCAGTTCCTGCCTCCAGGTTCCTGTTTGCGCTTCTGCCTTGACTTCCTTCAGTGATGGACTGCCAACTGGACATGTAGGCGGAAACAAACCGTTCCCTCCCTGAGTTGTTTTGGTTGTGAGGTTTTATCACAGCAGTAGAAATCTAAACTAAGATTTCCACCAATCATTTAATCAATTTCTTAGGTTTTGGTAAGCACGTTAACTAAAATTTCCTTGCCTGTGTGCCTGTGCTCAGTTCCCCCTTTGCTCTTAGACTCAGAATATTTTATACATATGAGGTTTGTGATTCTGAGGAATAGTCGGTTAACTGTAATTAAAAAGCCTATCGAGTATCCAGCTCAGTCATGAGCGTATGTTCCCAGCCATCCTCTTAAAGTCAGCATCATATTCTGATTTCCTTGATTAGGCACGCAGGCCCTTGCGACTGACTTGCCTAGGGCCACCTCACTAGTCAGTGACTAAAATAGAATATGAGCAGATATTTGGTGAAACTCTTTTCTCCCATACCATAAGGTCTAATGCATACTAAACTTCAAAGCAAATACAGTGGGTGAAAAACCTCACGCTGTGTAATGGGTCTTGGAGCACAAAGCTGCAACAGAGCAACGCCAAGCCGACCCTGCATGGTCGTATCATCTTATTTGCTTCCCATCACAGCGGGAGTCTCCAAGACCACCTAGAGACACTCTTCATGCCTCACACAAGCACGTTCAAGCAGAGAATATATACTGACACTTAACGTCAGACCTGACCAAAACAGCTTTGATTAATGTCTAATAAGCGCTAGACATAAATTCAGAGTAGGGCTTTATTCACAAATTGACACAAGTAGTTCAAGTTTATGGACAAGAATTATCCTACTAACTGCAAAGTGCATATGTATAATAATTAATAAGGTACAAAAGTTAAAGTATGGTCCCCCTGTGATAATATTTTTCTTATTCACTCAGTAAGCAAATTTTCAATAAATGCTTGGTGCAGGTGGTAGGGTTTGGATAAATAAATATACAATCAGTAACTCTGAGAATGTTTACTCAAAGAGAGAATATCTTTTTTCTTCTCCCAATACATCCCCAGGGCAGTTTCCCTCCCTCCTCCCTTCCTGGTCCCCCTCCCTCTCACCCAGATCCACTCCTCCTGTTTCCCT
>NW_026585691.1:10476476-10481009 GCF_907164565.1 Psammomys obesus | reverse complement strand
CCTCCCCTCCTAGTCCCCCTCCCTCTCACCCAGATCCACTCCTCCTGTTTCCCTTCAGAAAAAGAGCAGGGCCTCCCAGGGCTATCAGCTGAACTCAGCACAGCAAGTCACAATAAGAGTAGGCACAAACTCTTATATTAAGGCTGGACCAGGCAACCTAGTCGGAGGGAAAGGATCCCCAAACCAGGCAAAAGAGTCAGAAACACCGCCTACTCTCACTATTAGGAACCCCACAAAAACACCACGTAAACAACCAGAACAGACATACAGAGAAAATAGCACAAACCTGCTCCATAATTATTGCTTCAGTCTCCGTGAGCCCTTATGACCCCTGCTCTGCTGATTCAGTAGGCCCTTTACTTGTGGTGCCCTTGACCCCTCTGGCTCCTATGATCCTTCCTTTCCCTCTTCTGTGGAGCTCCTTGAGCTTCAAAGTGAGGGGCCTGATGAAGATCTGAGAGAGAACAGCCTATCTGAGTCTTGAAAGATGAGTCATTGTTCACCAGAGAGAAGAGAAAAGTCATCTGACCCCACAGAAACACAGTGAGCGGTGGTCAGTGCGGGGAGGTCTTAGGGTGAACAAAGAGGGGGTTGGGTAGATGCCACCCCAGCATGGGACATCAGCCTTTTCTTCAGAAGATGGCATGGTCATCTTCCCTCTGAGCGCTCTTTTCCTGGGCTGTCTCTTTTCACAGCAAAATAGACACTAAAGCAGTTTCTTGGTCAAGCCAACTTATCTTTATTGTTTTAATAATATAAATTAGATATCAATTGATTTTTACATTATTAAGTATCTTAAATGTATTATTAAATATTTTATTCTGGGGCTGGCTCATAATAAATAACAAATATTTATTCTAAGATGGCCCAGCCATCAAAAAAGACCACACTTCTCTTGCAGAGGACCCAAGCATGGGTTTAAGTACCCGCATACAGTGGCCTAAAACCACCTGTAACTCTAGCTCCAGGGGTCTGAGGTCTTCTCCTGGCTTCTGCAGGCACCTGCGTTCATATGCACAGACCCACTCACAGGCATACATAATTAAAATACTGAATTTTTAATTAAAAATAAAGATCTCATTCTTTGTATTTTAGAGTTGTTTGATTGTGAATTTTTTTTTTAACTTATTCCTAGGACTGCTTTCTCTGCCACGTTAGTATCTGAGGAGGAGGCATTAGATACAGAATTCATGGAAGGTCTGAGGTACAGGAAGTCTAATTCTGAGAGTTAGAAGATAGTATTGGGGGCTATATATATGTTTTAAAGATTCACTTCTCTCAAAAATTCACAAAGTGGTGCCGGCACAAAAGCAGACATATATATCAAAAGAACATATCAGGTGATCCAGGTATGGAGCCTCCTAATTTTTGACAAAAGTATCAAAAAATATACACTGTGTAAAAAATATATCACCTGTTCATCAGACGTACCAGTAACTGGCTAACCACTTGAAGGACAGGACAAGGAGATTAGAGCCATATCTTTCACCCTACCAAAAAAAAAAAAAAAAATGGTTCAAGATGGTTAAAAAGCCTTGATTTAAAACCTGAAATGCTGAAACTACTAAAGGAAAACATACGAAAAAACTGTTTACAGACACAGATAAACACTGTCTTAACAGGACTCCAAGAACAAGGGAAATAACCCTAAGGATTATCAAATAGGATTATATAAAATTAACAAGCTTCTGTGCATCAAAGGAAACCATTAACAGAGTGAAGAGACAGAACACACAGTGGAAGAAAACCGTTGCTTACTATACTTCAGACAGTTAAAAAATCTAGGAAATATTAAGAACTACGAAAGTTAAATTAAAAAAAAGCAAAATGCCAAATAATAAGTGAATTAATAGAACAGAGTTCTCAAAAAAGAGAAAGAAATACAAATGCTCAATAAACATATTTAAGAGGTATTTGGCATCCTTAGCAATTAGAGAAATGTAAATTTAAAGCACTCGTTAAAATCTCACTAAAATAAGATTCCACCCCACCCCAGTCGGAACGGCTACTATCCAGGAAGCAGGTGGTAAGTGCTTGGGAGAAACTGGGGGAAAAGAGCCCTGTGCGTAGGAGTATAAACTACTATGGAGATAAGCATATAGGTATCTCAAAAGTAAAACTAGAAGTACCGTATGACCCGGCTACAACACTCCTGGACATATACCCAAAGGGACTCCACATTCTCCGGAGAGATGTGTACACGCTGATGCTGAATGCTGCACCATTCGCCACAGCAAGGAAACGGAGCGGCCAAGTCACCCATCAACAGATAGACGGATGATGTGCTGCACATACGCTGCGGAGGTCTACTCAGCCTTGGAAGGAATCATGAGAGCTGCCAGGAAATGGCGAAATCTGGAAATTACTATAGTAAATGAGCTCAAGCAGACCAAGAAAGATAAATACCACACGTTTTTCTGGGCTCCGAGGTCCTAGCTTTACATTTTTATGCATGTGCATTTATGTGGCTTTGGGTGTGGGTGTATGTTATGTAAGAGGAAGGAGAGGGGAGGAAAATAGAATACACAGGACACAGAAGTAGAAAGGGAGATACTTACGACAGACGTGTGTAAATAAGGGTGGGGCGAAAGAGAGGGGCGGGGGAGATGAACACAGCTTTATAGTCATAGAGGTAAGATTTCTTGTTTCACTTTTCTTCAGCTTCTACGTCAGCATTTTGTACAATGAACTTCGGGTTTCCAAAGTGTGATAAAACATAAGCGTAAAAGTCTGTGTGCTGTTCTAACTCTTGTAACTAAAGGCCCATGTTAAGTGAAGCTAAAAGCATCGCGTGGTAGCTTATCCCTAAGATTATACACTATTGTGGGATTTGCTGAAAAGAGGCTGAGGCAGGAGGATTCCAAAGTAGAGGCCAGCCTGGGTTGCAAAATGAGACCCCAACTCAGGAAAAAAAAAATTCAGGTAAAAGGTTTCACTGCATTGCTACTGAATTTTGAAATTATGAGTTCGTCTTTTCGCTTCAATAGTTTTAAAGAATTTAGATATAGCAAGATGAGAGATATTGATTCAATAACAAACGAGAAACCAATATTTTTTGCAAGTTTCATAACCCACAGTAACTGACGGGAGAGGAAGTGTAGAAGCCAACTCTCTCATCCTTCCTCCATCTAGTGGGTCAGGTTTCAGGGAATTAAGTTGAGACTGTAATTACTTGTGAAAGGCAGCCTCAGAATGGCTCTCACAGCACATCCAAAGCTAGAGATTTTTCTCTGTCCCTGCCCTCCTCTCTAGCCTGAGTTGAAGAGAGATAGCTTACAACCTCTAGAAGATATTTTACAGTGCCATTACTGTAGCATAAAATGATGAAGAATAAACCAAGAATCTTCAGTAATTTTTCTAGCTATATTTTGCTGTAAGCACCCAACTAATTTCAGTGCAGATAGAGGGAAAGATAATGATCCACTTCTGTATTACCCACCTGTCATTAATATGTCTTCTCCTGTGGCCTGATAGCAGAAAAGCTGAATCTTGTTTGGTAAACTGAGACATATAGCCAGAAATTCTGCATATTTTCCACAAGCATGATCTGTAAGGGAGACCTTGTTAGCTATGGCTTCTTCTCTGAAACAGAGTTGCTGAGGGGGCACAGGCAGGGGTTAGCTCTGCCTCAGTTGACGGCAAAACTTGTACTTAAACATCTGCTTACAACCCCCCTTCACAAGCAGAGATTGGAGGATGACACTGAGCAGCGATGTGGTCGCTGAGCATTCAGGCTTTATTGATGTCAGGACATCTCCTAACTAGAGAAAGCCATCTTAGAATGGGAAAATCTCTGCTAATTTGGGTTGAAAGAATATTGTGTGTGTGTGTGTGTGTGTGTGTGTCGTTAGTCGTGAGAGATATATATTTGGATGTTATGTAGAAAACTAAATCTAGAAATATTTCCAACCAATGGGAATTTTTGCAAAACAGTAATAATTATAAAGAAATTAGTCATTTTGAATGGCTACCAAAACACAATTGTCCCAGTGGTGATTGGTTTTAAAATATTATAACACCTATGAATTAAAAAACAAAGAGAACACACAGACAGTAATCCTGTTGTCCTGGCAGGCTTCATGTCAGTTTGACATAAGCTCCAATCATCTGAAAGGAAGGAACCTCAATTGAGAAAATGCCTCCATACTATGCAGCTGTAGGACATTTTCCTAGTTAGTGCTTGATGGGGGGCGGGGAGGCCATTGTGGGTGGGGCTATCTCTAGGCTGGTGGTCCGTTCTATAAGAAAGCAGTATGGAGAGAAGGCTCAGTGGATAGGAGGAGTTCTTTCTGCTCCTCCAGAGGTCCTGAGTTCACTTCCCAGCAACCACATGGTAGCTCATAACTGTCATACTGGAATCTGATTCCCTTTTCTGGCAAGCAGGCACACATGCAGATAGAACACTCATACATAAAATAAATAAATAAAATTGAAAGAAAGGAAAGGAGAGAGGGAGGGAGAGAGTGGGGAAGGAAGGAAGGAAGGGAGGAAGGAAGGAAGGAAGGAAGGAAGGAAGGAAGGAAGGAAGGAAGG
>NW_026585691.1:10392904-10476466 GCF_907164565.1 Psammomys obesus | reverse complement strand
AGGAAGGAAGGAAGGAAGGAAGGAAGGAAGGAAGGAAGGAAGGAAGGAAGGAAAAGCAGGCTGAGCAAGCCATTGAGTAAACCAGTAAGGAGCAACATGGCCTCTACATCAGCTCCTGCATCTAAGTTCCTACCCTGTATGAGTTCCTGTCCTCACTTTCTTCAATAAATCGCAGTGGGAAAGAGTTATGGTGTTTCATCACAGCAATAGCAACCCTAACCAGGACACCTGTCAAAAAAAAGAAATATGGAGTGTGTATGAGGGAGAGACAGAGACAGAGACTGAGACAGACAGACAGACAGACAGACAGAGACAGAGAAACAGAGAGACAGAGAGCCAAAGAGAGAGAAAGTGAGAGAGTGAGAGGGCCAGAGAGAGCCAGAGAGCCAGAGAGAGAGAGAGAGCATGAGAGAGAGCCAGAGAGAGCCAGAAAGAGCCAGAGAGGGAGCCAGAGAGAGAGAGAGAGAGAGAGAGAGAGACAGAGAACAAGAGTGAAAGCAAGAGCGAGAGAGTCAGGGAGAGCCAGAGAGAGCCAAAGAGAGCCAGGGAGCACCAGCGAAAGAGCCAGGGAGAGAGCTGGAGAGACCCAGAGAGAATGAGAGAGAGCCAGAGAACAAGCCAGAGAGAGAGCCAGAGAGCCAGAGAGCCAGAGACAGCCAGAGAGCATGAGAGATAGCCAGAGAGAGAGAGAGAGAGAGCACAAGAGTGTGTGCGAGAGAACCAGAGAGTGAGAGAGCCAGAGAATAAGAGAGAGCCAGAGAGTAAGAGAGAGCCAGAGAGCAAGAAAGAGTCAGAGCCAGAGTGAAAAAGAGACAGAGATTGAGAGAGCATGAGAGAGCAAAAGAGAGCCAGAGAGAGAAAGCAAGAGAGAGAAACAGAGAGAGAGGGAGAGACAGAGCCAGAGAGAGCCAGAGAGACAGACACAGAGACACAGAGACAGAGAGAGATGGAGAGAGAGAGACAGAGATAGAGGCACAGAGAAAGACTTGGCAAGGTATAAAGTACATTGTGCTCTCAGGAACAATAACTAATCCTTTAACAATAAAAACTGTAAAGCTGGAAATTTACCTCACTCTTTAGGGAGGAAATTATTTTTTAACTAAAGGAAAAACCACAGAGGAAATCTCCTGGTTGTAGCAGTACTTGGCTCATTTTTAATAAAAAGTTTTTGCAACAAATTATCTTATTTTCTGTTGCTAAAAAAGAGCCAAATTCATAAACTTAAAACTAAGCCAGAAGCTCTGGCTTAGCTACTTAGCCAGATTGTAAATGGCCGCAAAAGTTCAGGTTTATTAAAACCATGCTTCCCTCTTTATTCTGCGTGGAAGATGTTTTTTTCTCTTGAATGTGATATTTCTCTTGTTTTCAAATTGTGTTCATTACGTATCTTTATTTCCCTGAAATGCAAACCTTTGAGAATCAAAAAGATGGAATAGATCATAAGTAGCTATGAAACTACACAGACTGCACCAGACTTAAGGAATTTAAACAGTTCATCCGTTTCTCTTAAATCATTTAAGATTAAAAAATCATTTAGGATATAAATCAACAAAATTGATATCCTAAATTTCTGTATTGTTAATCTTTTGCTACTTCATTCAGTTAGAATTTCTGACTTAATCCTGTGTGGTAAGTGTATTGGCAAATGGTGGCTTCGATGTTTGCCAAAACCCAAATTAGAATTAGACTTGGATTTTCATAACAAGCTTCCATGGCAGCTTAATTTAAAAAAAAAAAAAAAAGTTGTGAGGTTGGAAATAGCTGGGTTGGCAGAGAACTCACCTGGCATCTACAAAGCCCTGGGTTCGATTCCCAGCACTGCATCAAATGATCCCATTGATCACACCTGTTGCCTTATCAGAAGGTTGTTCTCAGCTACCGAGTGTTGTGTAAGATCAGAGAATGACCTGTGATAGCCACGCTTATGCTTTTGAATGTGGAGTCTATTACCTCCATAACAAGCAAAAGTGGAAGAATAAATAGCGAGTGGCAGAAAAGAACAGTAAATGAAAGCACAGCGTCAAGTGGAGCACTCAAAACACCCAGCAGAGGTGTCTGCAGCAGCCTGGTTGAGGGGACAGCAAAGGCAATAGTCGCAAATCAGGGCTTCGAAAAACACAACTTGGGAGGCGGCCCACTGGGGTACCAAACTAGAGTCCCAGGTGAAGCAGAGTATCCCCTCAGCAAAAGAGCAAGTAGCAGCAGACAGAGATGACATCATTAAATGGGGGACCATACTCATCCAGCAGAAGAGACCAGGGAAGCCTTGAAACACTCTTTCCAAGTTCAGAGCTCCCAACTTCTCATTCCCTAGGCGGGCATTTTCGTACTATGTTCTAACCTCTGTTAGAAATGGTTCACACGCTAGCTACTTTCAAAGCTGTAATGGTTTCACTCTTGATCTGTTTTGCTGTTTTCTCTCACCCATTACAGAGTCATGGAGCCAACTTGACCCAAGACAGGGTCTTTGAAGGATACTTGACATGACCAGGCTTGGGTCTGAAGTGGGTGTGGAGATAACCACACTTGCTGGCTCACAGAAAATAACTAATTCTGCTGAACAAATACATGTGTACCTTCTCCATCATATATCTGAAGAAGTTCCTTAGTCAATCAATTCAGCAGCCTTGGCATTTCTTTCATGGGGAGTTCATTCCATCCATTAGCCCCCCTCCAGATCCCGGGGTATGCTATACATCTACATAGACTCTCAGCTCCTTTGGGCAAGACTGCAAAGTGACAGCAGAAGAGAAGAGATCACCCCAGGAATTACAGGCATGTGGTCTTCCTGTTGCTGTGAGACTGAGCATCACTGTCAGTGCAGCCAAAGACATTCAAACCAGAGGCACCCTTGACAGTTCCATTTCCTGGAAATTTTGCCAGGCTTCTAAGAAATGGGCTCCAAGACCATTTGATGAGGAAGAAACTACATAAGCCTAAAAACCGTACCACTTAGCTATTGAACCCATGGTCTAAATTCCTCTTCCTCTTCCTAATGCTCAGCAGCCTCGGGTAAAGGAAGAGAATGCATTACCTTTAATCTAATCTTTGCCACTAAACACTCCATCACTGTCAGTGAGAGGGACTTAGGGAACCTGAAGAAGGAAGGCGCTAAAAGTGTCCTGGGGCAGCCCTTGATCTCTGAAGTTGTACTTAGAATCTTCTGTGTGTGAGCACTTGTACACACACACACACTGTGTGGATAACTGAGCAGCCAGCTTTCTTCAGTCTTGCAGGGCTCCATCTTGCAATCTTCTCAACCATGTTACCTGGCGGGAAGCAGGAAGAGGGAGCCTCAGTCTCTCTACCCCTTGTGCCTCTGCCCATTGTCTGGCTGGCTCTAATGTGGGCACCAATCTACTATAGCACGTATTTGGAAAAGAAATGCTTTTGAAAGAATGTACATTTTCGGTTGTTTCAAATGTCTCAGTTGGTAGGCTGTGAATGTCAGCACAGCTGGGCCAGCTGTGCTGCTCTGGTGCCTGTAGATGCCTTGGCTCTCCACCTTGTGATGAAAACCTTCAAACTCTGCCCTGTCATCTCATCCACAAGGTCAACTACACATTTTAGGTTTATTACCTGTAGCGCCTTCATGCTTTAAAATAACCACTGTGGAATGAACACATGAGTCACGAAACATGATATAAAGCTAACTGTTGTGGGTGTACTTTTAAAAACGGTTTTATTTATGTTTTTAAAGACTCTTTCTCCCTTCTCCACCCCAGTCCCTTCCAACACCCCATACTGAGGAGGAAAGAAAGAAGGTTAGTGGGGAGAAAGGGCAGAGTCCTCTTAGGCTAATTCCTGCTGGTTAGGGCCACTGGGTTCCTTGGGGGAAAGTCCAACCACTCCTTGGTTCAGGAGATCTCCAACTTTTCATCAAGCTGCAGCAACCACAACCAGGAGCAGCAGGGGGAACACCAGCAGCATTCTTCTTCCTTGGAGCCTCCTCAACACTCTCTGGGCTCCGGCATTTATCCCCTCTCCAGCATCCTCAGATTTAAACTATTTGCAGCTGGCAAAGAGCCCCTCTCAGAGCCCGCATGAAGCAAATGGTTTGCCAATCTGGACAATCCAATCAGTCCCGTGCCCCACACCCGAGATTAAAACAAAAACATGTTTACATGTCATAAACCAAAAATTCCACAACAAGTTGTTTTTCTGGTTTTAATTCTGTCGCTGATTTGTGTATTAGATAACTGCATAATGATACAACGGATAGTAAAAGCATAAAATCCAAGGTGAAGCTCCACGACCTCAAAACAGTTATTCTAACTGCATATTGTCTCATATGTGCGGTTTCGAGATTTCATATAGCTACATGGATGTGTGTGTGTGTATGACATAAAGGAAGAAGGGAGACTATTTAGGAGAACAAGTGGGAGGGGCAGGGGAGGAAGGAGATGGTAGCAGCAGGGAATGAGACGGCAGTGCTCTCTCTTTCATGCATTGGATGTATTTGCATGGAAATAGCCTTACATGGCCCAGTATGCTGAATAATAAATAATAAAGAAAGACCAGCCATATAGCATTGAAAGTGTTTGACAGTTTAAAAAAAAAAAAAGGATAAAGCCAGAAAGCTTAGTGTGAAACAAAAGACTGTTACAAAAATAACAAAATAAAATAATAAAATAAAAAGGATTTATAAAAATAATAAGACAGGTCTCAGGAAAAAAAAAAAAAAAAGGTGTAATTCTGGCCAGACTTAATATGAAAAATGGGGAATGTTGGACACATGCTAGCTGTGAAGATATTTGTTCCGTAGTATGTAAAGCACAGGGGATTCTGGGAGGAACAATACATGAGCTCTCTTGTCAGCATTGCAGCTTCTCTGTAAATCTAAGACGCTTCTCATGTTGAAGATGAAAGAGAAATAGAATCATTGAGAAGTGCAGAGAGCCTGGCTGTCCTCTGCAGAATCCTGAGTGAAGTTACAGGGCTCCTTACTGAGTCCTTCTACTTACTCAGCATCTATTAATAGCACAACAGCTTCCTTGATGTTAAAGCCGGGAGGTTTTGCTCCGTTATCTAATCTCACTAAGTCTCAACTCTGTCACATTAATAAATTCGAAGTTACTGGGTGGGTATGTAGATGAATGTATGGGTTAACATGAAATGTTAAATCTCATGCCAAAACAAAATCGAAATCTCAAAGGCAAAGAATAAGAAAACTTCATAGTCCACATGCGGACAGTCATGTAGTGGTTGAACTTCCAATCTGGAACCCCTCCCCCAAAAGTTAGAACTAGAAAGTTTAATGAAAGTATTGTCTCTTCTTAACCTCACTACATTAATAAATATGTATGTGCACTCATACATGATTATAGCGCATATTGCACATGCTTTACCTGTATAGAAATATACATTATAATGTATCGATATCTGTACATAACTGCTACTTCTGTTCCTACGGACAACTGTTTCATTCATATCTTTAATGGCTGAAAAATGTTTGTTACAAAATACATAATTTTGCAACGAAAGCTAAAACCTCCGAAGGAATGAGACTGGATAGTTCAACATATGAGGAATAGAGAGCAGAAATGTTTGCCGGTCTTCATTATCGACTCATCCCTGTTTACTGCACCTGCTGTTTGCAGGTGAACAATCTCAGATCTCCATTTCCTGACGTGAATTCTGGTGATGTGTTTTATCAGAAAGTGACAAAGAGGACATCTTCTGCAGTCATGTCAGTGTGAGGTTTAGGACATCCTAACTAGCGTGTTCCCTACCTTTGGATCATTTTCTATGAATCAGGCACACGCATGGGTCTCAGTGTTTTCTTATTACTATATAGACATTTTGCCTATAGATAGCAAAAGCAAATTAAATATGAATTTTGAGCAAATAACCAGATACTGCCATCCTAATACCAAACAGGAGGGACTCTGTTTTAGCTATTCTGGGTTTGTTTGTTTTGTTTTGTTTTGTTTTGTTTTTCCATATGAAGTTGAGATTTTTTTTTTCTTTCAAGGTCTGTAAAGAATTGTGTTGGTATTTTGATGGGGATTGCATTAAATCTGTAGATTGCTTTTGGCAGGATGGCCATTTTTACAATGTTAATCCTACTGAGCTATGAGCATGGGAGATCTTTCCAACCTCTGATATCTTCTTCAATTTCTTTCTTCAGAAACTTGAAGTTTTTTTTTCCATACAAGTCTTTCACTTGGTTAGAGTTGTATCAAGATATTCTATATTTTTGTGGCTATTGTGCAGGGTGTTATTTCCCTGTTTTCTTTCTCAGCCCATTTGTCTTTTGTATACCGAAGGGCTAGTGATTTTTTGAGTTAATTTTGTATCCAGCCACTTTGCTGAAGGTTTTATCAGCTGTCAGAGTTCCCTGGTAGAATTTTTGAGGTCACTCATATATACTATCATATCATCTGCAAATAGTGATACTTTGACTTCTTTTCTGATTTGAATCCCCTTGATCTTCTTCAGTTGTCTTATTGCTCTAGCTAGGACTTCAAGTTCTATGTTGAAGAGATATGGAGAGAGTGGGCAGCCTTGCCTTGTCCCTGATTTCAGTGGAATTGATTTAAGTTTCTCTCCATTTAGTTTGATGTTAACTATAGGCTTGCTATATATTCCCTTTACTGTGTTTAGGTATGTGCCTTGTATTAGCCATATAATATAGGGTAACCATACTAAAAATCTACATATCTAAAGAAGCTAAACAACAAGGAGAACCCTAGGGAGGATGCTTAAATCTCATTCAGAATGGCAAACAGGATAGACACCAGAAGCAGTGGAAGAGAGGGAACAGGATGGAAGCCTGCTATAGAGGGTCCTCTGAAAGGCTCCACCCAGCAGGGTATTGAAGGAAATGCTGAGACTCACAGCCAAACTTTGGGCAGAGTTTGCAGGGAATCTTATAGAAGGAGCAGAAGATAGAAGGACACAAAGGGGACAAGAGCTCCACAAGGAGGCCAACAAAGCTAAAACACCTGAGCCCAGGGGGTCCTGCAGAGATCGATGCAGCAAACAAGGGCCATGCACTGAGAGCACCTACACTCGCTGTTCAGATGTACCCTATAGGCAGCTAAGTCTCTACATCAGTTCCTGAGTAAGGGGAGCAGGGGCTGCCTCTATTATGAACTCGGTTGCCTGATCTGAATGTTCCTGGCAATAAAATTAGTTTATGGTTCCGATTAGGAATTTTCTAGACTGACATGTTCAAGAAAATGTTACAAATAGAGAAAGTGAAAATACCTAAACCAAGATCTTTACTGCATGCTTGACTCTGCTGTTTCAGCCACAGGCAATAGCGTAGAACAGGATAGAATTTTGCCTATTTGGTATTTAATCACACTTTTCTCCCGTCTACCTGCATTAGGTACCTGCAACATCCATTGCTAGAAAGGGTCACGGGGAATCCTCATTGATAATTGGATGAACATCTCTTTACCAGCTAGTCAGGCTTAGAGTCACTTTCCAACCACGTGCCCTTTAGAGCAGCAGCCCACAGTCACTGACCTGTGCACGTTTGTTTTCAGTGAGTGTCATAACTCGACAGATCGCATCAAGGTCCGGGTATGGGATGAAGACGATGACATTAAATCCAGAGTTAAGCAGCACTTCAAGAAGGAGTCGGATGATTTTCTGGGACAGACGATTGTGGAAGTCAGGACTCTAAGTGGCGAGATGGATGTCTGGTACAACTTAGGTGATTATTTTTTATACCTACTTGAAAATGAGTTAAAATTCAAGAGTTCCTGTAGCATGGGTTATATTCTCCTACGGTTAAAAATCGAATTTCTTTGTAGATCTGTTGACCTCTTAGTTGGGTTAGTTTCACTAGCAATGAAGGGTATTTATTCATAGATTAAGATTTAGTACTATTGAAAAAAGTCTGAGGTGAAAATAAAAAACTCAAAGAATCGACTGAATGTTTTTTCAGAGAACGTTTGTACCACTCTTGATTTGAGACTCATAGCATATAACAGCTTCAAAGATATGTGTCTAATATTTGGGGAATCTGTGACCGTTCTTTGATTTATTTAATTCTGAGCATTAATGAAAATTTAGTAATAAATACGTAGTTGGAGTGCTGGAGAGGTGGATCACGGTTAACAGCATTTTTCTGTTTCTCCGGAGGACCTAGATCTAGTCCCCAGCACCTATGTCAAGTGACTCAGAGCTGCCCATAGCTCTAGCTTACCAGACCCTCTTCTGACCTCCGCAGACAACCACACACACGGCACACATTCACCCAGACACATACATGCACATAAATTGAAAAGAAATATTTAACAAGAAATTGAAAAGAAAAATATTTTTTTTATGGAGTCAGAATTTTTTTTTTCAAATAGTGATATAAAAGTGGCCATTCATTCGCAACGCCAGGAAAAAATGATGTGGCTTTAACATGGGTTCCGACCCTGAAGATACCAATGAGCTTAGCTGACATAACATTTGAATGAACTTTTATTATGGAAATAGGAATAAGACAAGTTTGAATTTGACTTCTACTTGAATTGAAGAATAACCTGGGGTCTTTCCTGATGACTTAATAATAGTACAAATCTATAATTATCTTAGTTTCCATAAAAGACATGATTCAAAGATTTCCTAATAGCATTCTGGGAAATGGTACATTAAAATTTTGAGGACTGGCTGATCAGGAATCCAACAGAAGCTGACATGGCACCAGGGCCGCAAAGAATTATCACTTAGGTTCACAATTTACTGTATCTACTTACAGAATGTTCGCTTAAAAAAAAACAACAAACTTTTGCAATATAAGAGTTTTCAAAATTAAGTCTCAATGAATTAATAAAACTCTAAATTATGTAACAACTTAAAGAAACAGGAAAATTTAACTTAGTCTAAACAGAAAGTGTTCAGCTTTACCAGGAGCTCATTAAAGTAGTTGGAAGATCTCAATTAAAGAACACTGGTACTTCTCATTATTGGAATCTAAGCTTGAAATTAAGTTATAACTCCCACATCTTATTTAAATTATTAAGTAACTTTACATATGAAAGTAAGCTGTTAAAGGAAGAAAACTTCAGTTTCCTGTGCAATACTCAAAAAAAATCATATTTTAATTAGATCCTTACTTTTGCTTTTTTTTATAATTAAATAGCATCCTCTTGAGATAAAGCATAAAGTTATACACCACAACAGAAATTCATGTATTTCATACCTGGTTCTAACCACTTTCCTGGGGCACTTAGCTGTGCTATTTGGTTAAAAGGCTGCCCATCTTTGATGTGAAACTACCCTTTAACCTGGGAAAGAAACATGTGCTGTGTAGAAAGCCTTTTCTTCAGCACCTTCAGCTGCTCATGGGGTATTTCCATGCCCTCATTTCTGTTGTTCTTTGCCTTCAGGGAGAAAGACAGGAAATGAGGGAAGTTAAGAGAGAGATGGAATTAGTTTATATTTCTTAGCTCTGTGTAAGAGCCCTAAGAATGTTCTCTGTTCCAAAGCTCAGATAGGTGTGTGCTGCTTCCCTTGACTCAAATCAAATTACTGAGTAAACTGATTGTATTTTGATTCCACTCAATAATTAATACCACACTTACATATAAGCACAGGCTGTAGATAGACTATACGAAAGCTGCTTTTATCTTGTTGTTAGCCAGAATTTGTCTCATCTTTTGAAGTACAAAAAAGAACAAGGGAACGCTGAGAAGGAATTTTCAAATGAAACACTTTTCTCATGAATTTTATGCTCCGATTATCTTGCTTGTAATTGCCCCATGATGAATTTAATTTTACTGTATAAGGGCAAGGGGTCCTTTGATCTTCCATCTGAACTCTCTAGAGGCGGTTTAACAATCACCACAGCACAACAGGCAAGCGTTGCGGGTTCATGGTTACTTAGTCACGTGACATAGAAAAATGAGGTGTTCCCTGGGTGAGCCTCTGTGTGTGTGTGTGTGCATGAACGCACGTGTGTATGTATTTGTGGAAGAGTATATGCTGATGTGTATGCCTGCATATTTGCATGTATGGTCTGTGTGACGTATGTATGCCTAAGTTTGTGTTCGTGTGCAGCTAATTCATATTTCTTTTCATTACTTAAGTTTGTTTATGACTATCCACGGTTTCTGTTTTATGTGTATGGGTGTTTCATCTACCAATGTATGCGTAGCATGGGCGTGCTTGTTACCCACGGAAGCAAGAAGAGGGCACTGAGTCTCCTGAGAGTGGAGGTGAAGATAGTTGTCAGCTGCCATGTGGGCAACGGTAACTAAACCCAGATCCTCCGCAAGAACGACAACTGCTCTGAACCATTGAACCATTTCTCCAACCCGTAAATTCGTTTTTAAACAATTTTGTACATGTGCGTAAAACATACCGGCCATTTCCACCCACCAGCTTGTCTTCCTTGTCAACATACACTTCCACACACAAATCTCTTTCCTATGTATGACCCACTGATACTGACTGGGCCACTCCATGTGTTCACCTGTTTAGCTTTATCCTTTGAAGTTTGGTGGCCTTGCAGTGCACATGAAACTAGAGACAGTGGTTCCCCTCTCTCCTGGAGTCTCTCAATGGCCAATAGCCAGTAGTTCACAGATAAAAGCAGGGTCCCCTGAGCCCCTCCCCCTTGCTTGGCTGATTGCTGACAGGAACAGTCTTGGGTGGGCCCAGTGCAGGTATTTATGGTTGTAGTGAGTTGGTACATTGGGAAACTTGAGTCAGAATCATGCTCTCGTTGAAATAACTGATCAAGGACGTTCTTGCTTCTCCTCAGAGAAACGGACAGATAAGTCAGCTGTGTCTGGGGCCATCCGACTAAAAATCAACGTGGAAATAAAGGGGGAAGAGAAGGTCGCACCCTACCATATACAATATACTTGTTTACACGAGGTAACTCACAAAACCAAACTTGGGTGGGGCCGGGACGAGCTTGTTACGAATCACAAAACAAGGGCTGGGTTTTGAAAAGTCGTGGAATTGGGTTTGTGGAGTTCAGACTGCCTGTGGTAGCTGGGGTAGCAGGCCGTGTGCTAAGATGTGAAAACCCAGTGGAAAACTGGCCCTTTAGTGGGATTTCAGAATGAGCACTCAAGGCAGGTGACACAGGGCCGAGTCACCAGTTCCTGTCTGTTTTTGCTATACACGACTGACCAGTTGCCCTGGGCCACTTCCAGTTCTGCATTGGAGAGGTAAGACGTGTCACTGAAGACCCTCTGGGGTGAAAATTATACTTTTCCCAAATATCCAAAAGTCTGAGATGGAGCTGAGGAGTGGTCCTTGCCCCGTGCTCTGGAAGAGAAGGAAGGAATATGTCCCCAAGAGGGGAAAGGCGTCAGCAAGGTGGCTGTCGCTGTGATGAAATGCCTGGCAAAAAGCAGCTTAGAAGAGAAACACTTTATTTCGGCTCACAACTTCATGTTACAGTCCATCACCGCTGTAAAGTCAGAGAGGCAGGAACTTGGAGCAGTTGCTCACAGTCACAGTCAAGAGCAGAGAGAGGATCAGTACTACGTGCTGCTGCTCAGGGTTCTCTCGCCTCGGCATTCAGCCCAGGCTCCAGCCTGTGAAATGATGCCACCATGCAGAGTGGGTCTTTCCTCCTCAAGTCAGCCGGTTAAGACAACCCCCCACAGATGCCAGTATAACCTACACAATCTCCTCTGAGTCTCTCTCATCATGGTGACACTAAGATACCCACCACAATACCATGGCTTTTTGGGGGCAGGTGCTCAAGACAGCCCTGTGTAGCCTTGGCTGTCCTGGAACTCACTCTGTAGGCCAGGCTGTTCTCAAACTCGGAGATCCGTCCGCCTCTGCCTCCTGAATGCTGGCTTCAGGGGTGTGTGCCACCACCATCCAGCTTATACCACTGCTTTTTTTTACACGTTAAATTTTTCTAAGTGCATTGATGAAAATCTGTACCTCTAAACATTTGACACGTGTAAAGATTTGCACACCGGTTTGCCAAACAAAGAATGAGGAATGGTGTTAATTGTCCGCACGGTAAGCAGATACAGAATCTATGATGAACTGTATGACTCATGCACTGGAGGCATTATGTTAATAAGCAGCATTCCATTTTCTGACTAATAATAAGAAAGCAGTTCTTAACACAGGCTTGGCCGGGATCTCTGGTCTTGGAACCGCAGCAGAGAAGATGAGTGCTTAATGCTGTGCTTTCCAGAGTATTTTCTACTAGTTCAGGAAAGTGAGGGCTGGAGAGCTAGGCCAGTGGGTAAAATTGTTTGCTACCCAAGTGTTGCTTCCTGTCCCCATGTATGGGATCCGTGCAGTGTAAGGAGAAAACCAACTCTCCCAAGCTATCCTCTGACCTCCAAGTGCAACCTCGGCACACTGCCTTAGCATCAAAAATAAGTTCAAAAAGAGATAGGTCTATAACCAATAAAAGGTTCTTCTAGACTATAGCATCTGTACTCATTAGACACTAAAAGGGATGCAGTGGGGTGATTTTCTTATCATCAAAATTCCCATTCATTTTTATCTCAACTACTTTCCCGGCTGTTACCATTCTGTATCGGAAGCTTCAGAGTATCATTATGTGGCAATCTTTTGTAAGACTGTGGCCAACAGTCCATTATTCAACCAGGACACTGCAATTTACTCAGAGTTCACAAATGTAAAGTATATTACCTTATGTAGAAATATTTACATATAAACATGCTTGCTTCCTTCTGGAAATGGCTGACTGTGTACAAGCAAATGAATTATTGATTCTACAGCGTCCCAGATAGAAGCAAAGGCCTATTTCCCATAATAAATTCGGTTTAACATAATCTAAGCCATTCCTGTTACATTCAGAGGCTCCTCAGGCCAGGGGAGGGACATTTAACTATGCTTCTCTATAGAATGCCCTTGTATTGCCATCACATCTCCATCCCCAGCCTCTGAACAACTGCCTACTGTTCGCTTTCAGAACCTGTTCCATTACTTGACTGAAGTGAAGTCTAACGGCACCGTGAAAATACCCGAGGTCAAAGGCGACGAAGCCTGGAAGGTTTTCTTTGATGATGCTTCTCAAGAAATAGTGGATGAATTTGCCATGCGCTATGGGGTTGAATCCATTTATCAGGCTATGACGTAAGTACTATAGGATGCCGGGGTGATCATAAGTCCCATTGGAAATAAAAGCTGGCCTTCATCATCTGAATGCTTTATTTTTTGTTCACATTTATTTATTTACTATGTGTGTACGTGCATATACTTGCTGTGGTGTCGCTGTAATGCCCATATAGTAAATACTGTGGGGGAATCTGCTTTTGTTCTGCAGTGTGTGTGTGTGTGTGTGTGTGTGTGTGTGTGTCCCACTTTTCCTCATTAGCATTCTCCAGGATAGTTTTTGCTTTGTCAATACAAAATTTGCCATTGCCTCGCCAGAAGAAAAAAAAAATCTATTGCTTGACAATCTAATAATTCCTAAATTAAAGTCTCTTCACTTACTTATATTATTGATCTATGATTGGTGCTGGAAATTAATTGCTTTTATAGACTGATAGAGGGCTCTAATTGTGTGTCGATACATCAGCACAGTTAAAAACTACTTACAGTTAAGAAATACAGCACGGTGAGAAACTTAGAGGAGATCTGAATTCTAAGTAAAATGGTACAGACTGAAACCTGGATGAGCCATTGCGTTTACTTCACCGTATTGGAAGTTCTGGGAGCATGCTGGAAACGCAATACATGTTTGCGATAGGAGGAACCAGAAGTGGAGGTTTCTATCAACATTATTTTTGAATCTCATTTTCTCCTGACCTATCTCTGGGTGTCAGAGGTTTTCAATTGCCAAAAGCAAATAAAGGGGAAAAGACGAATTTAATTAAATCAATGTATGTGACTCCCTCACTGTGTAAGTTGTATTGAAATGCTCCTGTGCATACCACACTGATCCCTTACGGTAATTTGAAAATAAACTTTCAGACACTGATGCTTGTTGTCAGGGGTTAAAATACCTTTCAGCGATTGTTTAACCATGCTCCAAAATGCTATTTCTGTAACTGAAATGTAAGTTAATTTCCAACAGGTTGTTGGCAAAATAAAATAAAATAACTCAACTGGAAAAGGGCAGTATATAGACACAGTTATCTTCACAATTACATGTACGAAATAAGTGAATTGAAATTTCTCTATTGTTTTTAAACCTTTGCTTTAAAGTCCAAAAATAGATGCATACATAACCTATCAGAAAATAAGCCAACAGATCTTGATGAGCAAGCAAGCCAACAAAACACAAAATGGAACTATATGTTTCGTGCTTGTTTGAGAATTCTGTGCTCTCAATATTTAAAACTTGAAAGTTAGGGGCTGGGTAGACAATGTACCTTCATAGTTCTCCTTTGCGCGAGCATATAATTTTCTCCTCAAAATGGCCTAAAACCTCTGAGAACATGAATGGAATTTTATTCATTTCATTCTATATATTGATGTGATTGGTATATGTAGTATACGTATGTATGAATGTATGTATGTATGTATGCATACATGTGGAGGCCAGTGGTCCATGCTAGGTATCTTTTTTCTGTTCGAAAGGTTAAGAGCACTGGTTGCTCTCCCAGAGGACCCGAGTCTGCTCTGCAGCACCCACATGGTTGCTCAGAGCTGTTTATAACCCTGGTTCCAGGAGACCAGGAGACCTAGCACCGTCTTCTGGCCTCCATGAACATGGTACACAGACATACTTGCAAACAAAATTCTCCATACATATGAAGTAAATATTTTTTAGAAAGTTTAAAAATCACCAAGTTGTGCCACTATGCTTTAAGGAAGAAAGCATATCCCACTGGTGTAGTACACACCCTTACAAGTTTGGAAAAGGACAAAATGGTTCCATTCTTCTGGATTTTCCTAGAAGTTTCTATTGACACTTATAGACTGCATGCTTAGCCAAATTGCCCTATTGCTTCATCATCTTCCTCCTAATAGAGACTGATTGTTTTCTCTTAGGTGCAATTATGCTTCTTTTGAGAACAGACGTGATGGATAAATGAGAGGAGGCATGTATTAGTCAGAGTCTGAGTGTGTATTTAGATTTTTCTCATGAGTAGTTCTCAGACTGTAGAGGATGTAGACTCTGTTCTGCTGGTAAATAACCTGAGCTTGAAGACTCGGCTTTCCAGTCCTCTACTCCATATCCTGATGACTGTAAATGCACTCCCCTTTACCACGGGCTACTCCCTATCAGGAACAATCTGTCATCCCACGTATGAAATAAAATGGCGCCCTTTGCTCTAAAGCGTTCATGGGAACAGAGATTGTAATTCTCCCATGAAAGTAAGTGAACAGTCAAGGACTTTAAGACTCTGTGCCCATGTGGCAAGCACAGGCATCAATCCACAACCGAAGGGCCTTTTCATCATGCAGCAGTGAGAACCAAGATCTGCCCCTTCTGTCCAGGGAGCACACTACTCTGTGTGATTTGCTTCTTGGGGTAAAACATGAAAACTATTCCCATCATGCCAGTGTACCTTCATAGTTCTCCTTTGCGCGAGCATATAATTTTCTCCTCATAATGGCCTAATACCTCTGAGAACATGAATGGAATTTTATTCATTTCATTCTATATATTGATATGATTGGTATATGTAGTATATGTATGTATGCATGTATGTATGTATGCATGCACGTGTGCATACATACATGTGGAGGCCAATGGTCCATGCTAGGTATCTTTTTCTGTCACTGTCCACCTTTTGTCTATGCTGGCTGGCCACTGAGCTCTGTGATCTGCCTGCTCAGCCTCCCCAGTTCTGGAATCACAGATGTGTGCTGTGTCACCTGAGGTGACACAGGAGGTGGAGCCTGAGATATGCGCTCAGATCCTCAGCTTGTGTGTCAGACAGTTTAGCACCCCAGCCTCCTGGGAAGTGATTTCTGTCACGCTAACACGTGTTTTAACTCCTTAATTAGCCGAAGCTGTGCTTGAAACGTGGGATTTGGCTAAGCTAGGGTTGTCCTCTGGGATGCCGAATGAGAAGAAGCATTTGGCTCACGGCTTTTTGCTGTGACTAATGACTTGTCTCTCAGTGCCGCTGTCACAAACTCATCTCCAGGCTTAAGGTATTAAACCTAGTCTGTTTCAGCTGCTAACACCACACGCATGCCCCCTAAGGAAAATGTTGGGCAGCTGACTTCTTTGTTGAGGCATGACCTTTCCTTCAGGGTCAGTAAGAGGCCTGAACTGTCATATGACCAGAGGGCAGAGCAGTGAACAAGAAGCCAAGGTCAGATTCAGGCCCAACATCTTAGAATTCGCGGTTCATTTATTCCCTAATATCTCGCTGTATGAACGTGTACAGGATGCCTTAAGCCTATAAATGTTACTATAACAAAATGCCATAAACTGGATGGCTTATAAACAACAGGAGTTTCTTTCTCACGAGTTAGGAAGACAGTGAAGCCCAAGATCAAGGTTGTCCTGTGAAGAGCATTTTCCTGGTTCACGGAAGACTGTCTTTTGCTGTGTTCTCACAGCATTTTCAGCGTGGAAGGATCTCCCTACCACACATTTTCAAAAGCTACTATCGGGCCAAGTATGATAATCCCAATCTCTTATCTTAGTGACCTTCAAAAACCTCACATCCTCACATTGTCAGCTCATAGAAAAGATTTCCTCCTCATAGAGATCAGATTTGGGCCACAGCCATTAGAACTCAGCAGGAGGGATGGCTCCTGCCTCCACTGGGCTCCTAATCTAGGGCTGCTAGAAGGGTGGCTCAGTGGCTAAAAGCACTGGCTGCTACTACCGAGGACCTGGATTTCATTCCCATCACCCACAACCAGTGAATTTTGTCTTGCTAAAAGCAGTAATGTAAAATGTTAGACTTCATCTCTGCAGTCTGCCTTTGCCCAGCCTTCTCTCACCCTTTCCTCTAGTAAGCTTCCCACCCTATTGCCTATCCCCTATTGCACGGCTACACTGCCATTTAGGAGTTGTGTCCTCTCATGGGTAATGACGGAGGGGGTAGGTATGACAACTGAGAAGAGACTTTCCTGCCTCAGGAGGCGGTTCCTGTGGAGCAGAGCCGGATGGGCAGCCCTGCTGGGAAATAGCTCAGCCCAGCTCTCAGTGTGGAGACACAAGGAGCGGCATCTGACCTGTCACCCCACTTCCTGTTGGCCAGCTAAGACCCCAGTCCACCATGGGGTGTTTTTTAGTCCAACCAGCTGCCCTGGAGTTAAGGAAAGTTGCTCCTTGATGCTAAAACTCATTAACTGGCACTCCAGCTTTCTGGAGCTGGTAGGATTTGCCTTCCTTTCTGGTTTTACTGGAGCCTTCTGGAAGATTTAGAGGCTGATTCCTGGGCCTCCAGCTAGTGCCCAGCATACCCCGGGAATTGCCTTATTTTAGTATTAACCCGAGAACAAGGTATCTCTGCCAGCTCTTGGAGATGAACTCTTGCCTAAAGTTGTGGATGATTTAAAACACCGCTCTCAGCAGAGCGATTGCAGAGCGTGGTCATCATCTCAGCATTTCAACATGACCGCCATGGACCACAGCCAAATGCTCCTGGAGTAATAGATATGATGATCAACTGCCCTATCAAGGTAAATGAGCGCTCGTCTTGTTCCCTTCAACTCTGTGTAAATGCTTTTGGCTCCTGTTGCTTTGTTTTCATTAAGACAAAAGCATTGGTCTGTCCCTGGGTGTGGGGAATCGCTGCCTTCACTAGGATCTCAGGAAGGACAGCAGAACTGCAGGTTGCAGCCACAGCGTACAACCCCAGAAAGAGAGGAAGGCGGCCCCAAAGAAGGGAAGTCAGCGTACTGAGAGACATCTATTTGCACACTTTGACTGGACACCATGATGAAATGATTAAGTCTATCTGCATGCTGTATTTACTACAGCATAATTCACACACACACACACATACACACAGGAAAAGGGGGGGACTCAGGTAACTTCTTTCTTGTTAGACTCTTTTTCTCCCTCCCCCTCTCTCAAACACATCCTCCTAATATCTTACACCCAAGGTAATCGCTTAAAAATACCCATCTGCTTCCTTGAGAAGAATTACGGCTTCTGGGAGATGACTTTTTAACTTACATTTACCCTGTGAGAATTATTTGATGAGGTCCCCTGACCAACGAAGATGTATCTGACCTAACAGATGGTGCAGAGCTCCACAGAAGCCCCCAGACATATTGTTCTGGAATTCTTTCCTAGTGGTTGATCGAGTTGACTGTGCACAAATGTGTCTTGGTCTGTACCATTTCATCCCTGGGCAAATTTGTTCTCAGTGAGATCAAGTCCTTTGCATGGCTTGAGTATCTCTTGGTCATCAGCAACTCTTTGCCCTGCCTTATTTATAGAGGTCTTTCCTGAGCTTCTCTGGGCTGCTGTGATTGTGTTTTTACGTAGTGTTACGTAGTGGTACTCTGTGTTTGGTTCCTGATTCTCTCTCTCTTTTCAGTTATCAAAATATTTTTAAATTTATTTTTTATATTAATAACATTTTATTTGATTTGTATCCCAGTTGTAGCCCTCTCCCTCCTTCCCTCCCAATTCCACCCTCCCTTCCTCATCTCTTTACCTATGCCCCTCTCCAAGTCCACTGATAGGGGAGGTCCTCCTCCCCTTCCATCTGACACTAGCTTATCAGGTCTCATCAGGACTGGCTGCTTTGTCCTCTTCTGTGGACTGGCAAGGCTGCTCCCCCCCCCTCAGAAGGAGATGGTCAAAGAGCCAGCTACTGAGTTCATGTCACAGACAGTTGCTGTTCCCATTGCTAGGAAACCCACATGGATACTGAGTTGCCATGGGCTACATCTGAGCAAAGGTTCAAGGTAATATCCATGAATAGTCCTTGGTGGGAATATCAGTCTCAGAAGAGAGCCCTGTGCCCAAACATTTTGGTACTGTTGCTCTCCTTGTGGAGCTCCTGTCCTCTCCAGGTCTTACTATCTCCCCCTTCTTTCCTAAGATTCCCTACATTCTGCCCAAAGTTTGGTTATGGATCTCAGCATCTGCTTTGATACCCTGCTGGGTAGGGGAATCAAAGGCCCTCTGTGGTAGGCTCCTGCTCTGTTTCCTGTTTTCTCCTCCTTCCAATGTCCCAGTTGCTGATTTTCTTACACTTGCCTCCACATCTGTCATGTGCCTGGGTCCATGCTGCTCTGCAAGTAGATTCACTGCTGTCAAACAGATCATACTTCAGACCCATCTTCTAAATATTTGTTGCACTGACCTCCTTGGACACCAAGCTCTTCATTCTTCCCTGATTACCACTTGGCCTCTCAGCCCAAGCCCCTCCCTTCTGATTATTCTTTTCCCAGCTCATGGCCTGGACCTTTGAGGCTGTGTCTTCTACCCTAATCCTATCTCCTCTAACCTGTGACCCACTCAAACCCACCACAGGAGACAGTTAAAAGAAATAAAGCCTCCGAGCATGGTGGCACACACCTGTAATCCCAGTACTCAGGGAGGCAGAAGCAGGTGTATCTCTGTGAGTTCAAGGCCAGCCTGATCTACAAAGTGAGTCCAGGACAGTCAAGGCTACACAGAGAAGGCTACACAGAGAAACCCAATCTGATTGCATGGGTTTGTTTCAATTTTTATTGGACTTTATTCATTTATTGCAAGACTGTTTTCTGTGCCATGTGTGTGGAGGTCAGTGGGTAACTTGTTGGAGTTGGTTTTCTCCTTCTACCATGTGGGTTTTGGGGATTGTACTCAGGTCATCAGGCTTGCTGGCCAAGCACCTTAACCCAATGAGCTGTTTGCTGCCTGGCTATTTTGAAACCAAGAACCCGGTTGCTCTTGTGATGCCCTCCATTTCAAAATGACACACTTCAGGCTTTAGAGTTTTAGTAAAGTTTATTTTGGCATTTAGCTGTGATATTATGCCTCTACTTCTTCCTAGATACCTATCTTTTACCATCTCCCAAATTGCCATATTTAGGGATTTAATGTTCCATAATTCTTGGCCTGTACTGAGAGTCTAACAAATCTAATTTTATGAATTTTGAGGAGCAAGGAGAAACATGAGACCCAATCTTTGAGGTTTTAAAATCTCTCCTTGAAATAATTTTTATATCATTTGTGGTGTTCTCTGTGAATTAAATTCATTCATGATTAACTCCAATTCACAAATAATGCATCATTTTTTCATTTAGGAAAGAACTAAAAGCCCCTCCCCTTGGTGTCATTTAGCCAAGAGTGAGCACAGACTTGAAATACCTACTTCGTGCTTTCTGAGTCTTCTGTCCTCTCTCTGCTGTGTCAGTCTGAATCTGTCTTGTGAATCTGCCCTGTGCTTTATCTTTGTCTACCCCTCTGTATCCGTCTATTGTGTATTTGTCTGCCATGTGTCTGTGTCTGTGTGTATTCAAAAGTGTCCTGTTCCTTTCTCATGTGATGCTTTCTGTGATGCTCAATAAAAGAGAGGGGAAAAAGCCCTTTGTTAGAGACAGAAACTCATAGATATAGAGAAACAGACACAGACAATCACATGAGAAAGGAACAGGACACTTTCCAGAAATCTTTAACAGTTTGACAAGAGATTAAGCCACTGACTCCAACTGAACCCCAAGTGATCCAGATACCAAACAGTATTACAAATGTCATTGTTTATCAACTGATATAAAACAAAAGAAACATTATGGAAGATATTCATTTCAGAAGATTTTTTTCAACCTCAATATTTGCTGTTTTCAGCAAATGGCACAAACACATTGTTCTGTGTGAGGGGTGTGAAAGAGCACGTAATTTAAGGCTATAGCCTGCATTAGTTTAGGTTGTAAAAGTTGATTACAAGGAAAATCCGAGGCAAGTGAGGCTGACTGTGATACTGTTTTCTTAAAAGCAAGTTAAGCCTTAAGTCCGATGTGACTCCAAGGTGTGTTGTTAGTTCTTTCTGTGAGGTCCAGTGAAAGTTCCATTCTTGTAAGAGGTGTACAAGATGTTTTCATAATATTGCATCACTGTGATATTCATGTGTAAATTTTTAAATGACATTTTTATTTATTTACTTTGGGTATGTGTGTATAAGCGTGTGGGAATTCTGGTGTGTGCCACAGAGGCTGTGTGTGGATGTCAGAGGGGAACTTAAAGTCATTGGTTTTCTCCCTCAGCCACTAGATTCCAGGCACGGCTTTAAGCCTGTGAGGTGTGGCACCAAATGCCCTTGCCCACTCAGCCATATCATTCCATTTGTGGCATTCTTGGTGGGTATTAATTAATTTTAAGAGGTTCAGAAATAATAACATAAAAACATAAATGCATTTCTATTTCTAGGGTTAAATGACAAACATCATCAACCGCTAGGACATTGTCACTTCTCATCCTCAAGGACCACGATTTTGACCTATGTTCATCAGCTAATCTTTGGAAGGGAGAGGTAGAAATCCAGCCCAGCTGTGAGCTTAGCTAGGTCACAGTTTTCCTGACTGACACTGGCTTGCTTTGTCACAACATGCCCTTATGTTATTCAGCCCATTTGGGGGCATTCAGTAACCCAAGAATGCAGAGGTGTCTAGACAGGTGGTAATTTACTAAACTATCTGAGCAAATGGGATCAAGTTAAACACAAAGAGTCTTCCTGCCTCGTGTATTTTATCTTTCGCAATTATCATAAGCTACACTTTTGCCTTGCCAATCTTTTGATGGAGTTCACACGAGATGGGTTTCCTTGAGAAAAGCAGAATAGAGCACTTGATGCTTTTGATGTTATTAATGATTCTATTATTCAAGGTTTCAATCGAGAGCCTTTGTGCACAGGGCTGGCGTCATTCAGTTGTTTGTCTAATTGAATCCTGTCTGTAACAAAGTGCTTAGAAAACAGAATTGCTGATGGAGGCCCTTCAAGCCTGAAATGTCAGAAGCGCCACTCAAGTCAGGTGTGAAGCTGACAGAGGGAAACCAGTGTGAGTGGAAGTGGGGCCTCTCTTACCGCAAAATAGAAGGCACCATGAGGAGCAGACAGGATCAAATGAGTATTTGGATGGAGTGTGGCATTTTAGGCTCTTAAATAATTAAGGGCAGGGTTAAGGAAGTGAGGGAGAACCTGTGCCCTCAGCCATTGCTCTAGTGTAATGGACTTTGCCAGGATCTATACCTTGGCAGCGAGCACACAGCACCCACATAGTCCAAAGAAACTGCCCTTAACCCCCAGGAGCCATCACTTTCTGATCAAGCTATTCCACAGGTGTGAATGTGAAATTTCTAAGAGGCCGAACATGTCTGCTATTTCAGTCAGAGACCATGGCGCTTTTGCTCCTCTTCATGGATGTCGTTGAGGAGTAACTCGATGCCGACATGAGAAGATGAGCTGGCACGTGAATTAGCTCCCTTTGTAAAAGCACTGTGTGTTTTCCTTTTTCAAACGTTGCAGGCACTTTTCATGTCTGTCTTCCAAATACATGTGCCCGGGTGTCCCTGCAGTCATGAGCGCCCTGCTGGCCAACATCAATGCCTTCTATGCTCACACAACTGTCTCCACCAATGTGCAGGTTTCTGCCTCTGATCGCTTTGCTGCTACAAACTTTGGGGTAAGTAATAATTATTTTTGGAACCTGAAATTTTCAAGTAGTCTATGGGACTTAAAAAAGATTTCAAGGAATCTTTGACCCCAAATATTCTCTTCCTTCCCACCCCCCACCCCATGCAATTATACATAGTATATAATATGTTCCCTTAATATGAAAAGAGAGCAAGTCTGATCCGGTACCCTAGGGGAAAAGAACGTGACTATTTGACAAAATAGTACAGTGATCTAGTTGTCTTACTACAGAGGAACAAGGAACTTCCTTGAAGGTGCCTAGTCTAATGTCCCACAACCGAAGGTTAGTTTGAAATTGTTCTAATGAAAGAGCCTTGACAGACAGCAGGACTCTCTTGATTTCACTCTCTGCATTTGAGATGATGTTTTGCACGTGTAGAAGACACGTTTTGTAATAGTGCCCTGAGATTTCTCTAGGATATGCTGGATGTTTACAGATTTGCGGTTCACTTTGGTTAGCTGCATCCCCGTGATAATCTGTGTGTGGCTGCTTTCACTGGTATTCCCTGGAAGGAAGGAGCGGTGGCTCTATGAATATCTGCACCTACCGAGAGCCGCCTGCCTGCGGCACCCAAAGGTACCAGGGGTGCATTGGAAAGTAAAGGCACAGAGGCTCTCTGAGGTCTGTTACTCATTTTCTACCTGTAAGACATAAACTGTCTTTGGTCAAAGTGGAAAGGCGGTGTGAATTAAAAGTCACCCCAGTAGTTAGAAGAGATGGGATTGGTGGAGACGGAAATATAAGGACAGATTCCAGAACCTTCCTGGCACAAACTCAGCAGAGTGGACAGAGCTGGAGGATGGGGCTGATGAAGGACACAGGGATTCTAGGAGTCTAGCCAGGGCACCTGGGAAGCAGCTGTGATGGTCGGCAGTGCCCGGGTATTCCTGTGACCTTCTCTTTTCTCAGAAAAGATAAAAGTCACTGTAGAAAAAACTTCCTAAAACACCGTAATTAGTACTTCCCTTGCCCTTCCAGTCTCCCCAGCATTTCCAGTCAGGTTCACTGAGGATACCTTCGTTGGCCTATCCATTGTAGAAATCAAATGTGGGGTTTGTGTCATATAATAAAAACAACTGAAGAACGACACTTAGGAAGACACAGGCCACTGGTGGACTAGAGTTCTGTTCTTTGTATGTGAGAGGGAGAGCATGCTGGTACTGTGTGGGGTGAATTCCCCAGGGAAGAAGCAAGTACTCTCTAAAACAAACCCAAAGAAATGTGGGTAACGGAGGATGACTCTGGGACTGTGGACAACAGGTTCAGTAATGCCTATTATCAAGTCCCTTCTGTCACCAAAACCTGTTTCTCAACCTGCTCCGTGAAGATAATGAGTCCTACCCTGACCTTCTTCCCAAATTTGAAGTAAGGATCAGATGAAATTTAAGAATCCATACTCTAATGTTCAAAACTATGAGGATTCGAGAATTATATGAGGTACGAGAGGTTTGTCCCTCCTGGCTTACCTACATAAGCAATACACAGTCAGCTGCTGTTGTTAGATAGATCAGCTCTTGCAGGACCTGGGACTAGCAAACATTCTGGAGTCAGCTCAACAAAATACTGTGATGGGCAAATTCCAGACCAGAGAAGACTTTGCAATAAAGGCATCACTTTGGAAACAGAGCCTGTTGTCTTGGGACTTTGTCTACAATGTAAACCATGCTGTGTTATGAAATGGCTCTGCTTCTATTCTGCCCATGTGCACTGTGGAAAACAAGCCAGGCTTACAGAACATCGCACCTTTCTACCTCAGAGAAGATGTGGTTCCGTGATTAACAGCCTCCATAAAAGCCACCTGGAGGAAAATTGGATGCCACGCTCCCTCACTTCACACTGACCCGGAGAGAAGAAAACACATTGATTCCAGCACATTTCACATCTCAGTAACAACATGCTTATAGCAAACTTCATTTTGTAAATCAAATAACATCTTGTAGAATAGAAGCAGAAAAAAAATGAAACATTTGATCAAACCACAACTCGATTAATTGGCAGTCGGGTATGTGGCTATGTATTTTTCTCTCACTGTGGAATAGAATCCTGTTTCTTAAACCAAACATATCAACTACACTTCTTCGGAGCCCTGAGTTCTTATTCATCTGAGGACTAAAGGAGGTACTCAGGGTACCGTGACAGTTTATATACTCACTCTTAACCTTTTTGAAAGTATAATCCAGATTTTTTCAAATCTCCAAAACATAACGTATTTGAAAAAGTTTCCTCAAGCAAGGCCAGCCTGGTCTACAGAGAAGACAGTTCCAGGACAGCCAGGGCTACATGGAGAAACTCTGTCTTGAAAAAAAAAAAAAAAGAAAGAAACAAAAAGGAAAGAAAAAAAAACTTACACACCCTAGGCCCTTCTCTACCACCAGCCCCTGTCTCCAGCCCCCCCTCTACCATCACCCTCCCCCCTTTCCAGCCCATCCACGGGCTCATTTCTTTGCCTGCTTGTTCGTCCAGTTCATTTGGCAAGCCCATAAGCTGCAGTGACAGCTGAGGGAAGGAAAGAAAGATACATTTTGACTTTCACTCTCTCTGAGGTTTCTACTCTAATGAGACAATCAAGGAAATGTGGAAAGTAAACACAAATCTCTCTCAGAGGTAGTAACTCTCACAGAAGTTTATGCAATATTTACAAATGCTTGGAGACCAAAGAATAACTAATGACGGACAGGTCTTCAGGAACTGCTAGGAGCTTGACAAAGGAATGGTGGGTTGGAATTCCAAGAGGTAGCAATAAAAACAAAACAAAAAAACCAAAAACTAAGACTTAGTGAAGCATTTTAGTAAAAACAAGGAAAACCGAAGATGCAAATTAAGTTGAAAAGTGTACATAAGGGTCTAGAGAGATGGCCCAGCAGTTAAGAGAGCATGCTTCTCTAGCAGAGGGCCCAAGTTAGGCTCCCTGTGCCCAGTTAGATCTGAGGTGGGCGAAAACCACCTGTAACTCCAGCTCCAAGAGGGATCCAATGTCTGTGACCCCCTCAGGTTCCTGCATTCACAGTCACAGCACAAACACACACATAAACATACATGCACATAATCGAAAAATAAACACATCTTTTCCGAGGTGTGCACAAGGCAGTCCGCCTACTACAGAGCAGTTAGAGGTGAGTACCAAAGAGGGAGGTGATTAGAAGAGTGATATTGGATCCCTGGGGGACTTTGACAGACACTGAGATACTTGGACTGCAGGTTTAACGTGCACAGTACGCTGAGACGGGAGGGCTGACGGACCACTGTGTAGTGAATGCTGCAGAGGGGAGAGATGATTGGATGCATCGACAGCGGTTGTGGTTTGGACACCGTCTTAGAAGCTTTAGGTAGAAAGGCACTTACCAGAAAAGTATGTGCTTGCAAAAGCATCTGAAAGACTTCCATGATAATTCCAAATACCTTCATTTGCAAGAGAAATGATTAGCTTTCATCACATCAGGAACGTAAGGAGCAGGGGGATATCTGTCCTGTCAAGTCTTTCTGAAATCTCCATGCTGGTAAGGAGAGACTGGAAAGCAAGCATCGCTGACCAGCTACAGGAATAAGCCATGAAGCAGGAAGCAGGCATGGGAGGGGGGTGTATCTTATGCCTTCTTCCAAATATGGTAGACAGCACATACACAACTGATGGGCAGAAACTAAGATCATTATGGAAAAATTGATGGGAAGGACTCAGAGAACAAAAGCATTGGTGTTGGGTCTCTGAGCTGCAGGAAGCAGTTACATCAAAGAGGAGAGAGAAGAGAGTGGGCCCCGGCACTGGTCACTGATGGGCGGGCGCCACTGAGGGACCAATGTGCTGATGACCCCGGGATTGCAATGTGATACCAAATTTAATCAGTAGCAAAATGAAGTGTGAGACAAAAGAGGAATAAATGTGAAGATTGTTTTGGAAAAGATTGTTAGATCATTTCCTCTTTGACACAGAGAGAGACAGAGAGATACAGTTGGTTGTGAACCATCCAACATGGGTGCTGGGAAGCAAACCCAGACTCTCTACAAAAGCGCTCCTAACCACTGAGCAATCTCTCCAGCCCCATCATTGTTTCATGACTTACTAAATCACTTGTGTAGAGAGACACAATCTATTTTTTGTTTGTGAAACTTATATGGCTTTACAGGATACTTAAATTTTGTTGTAAAATTAACACTTATGACAGATACCATTAGCAGCACAAACTAAATGTTTTCACTCACTGATTTACACACCAGAAAGAAATCCTTTACAAATTCTGACTATATATTACTTGGTCATTTCTTTATATGCCAAAAATTCTGAAATAATTTCACAGGAAGAAAAGAAAGATTTATTCACTCTTTCACATTAAGGAGTAGATCACGATTTTTTCAATTCTAATCTAGAGGAGTTTATCTCCACAACTCATTCCTAATGCCACACATATTTTAATGGCTTTTCTCAAGCATGGTAAAACATTTATTACATTTATGTCACAGTTGATATAGTCTATTTTAGCAGAGGAGAGAGTATGTGCTTCAGTCTCTAACCAAGCCCGCTGCAACAGAACTTGGACTGCTCCTCATAGGCTGGTATTAGAGAGGACACTGTAGAGATTGTTAAAGGATGAACAGCGGGATATGGCCAGCTTGCTGAAGTGCTCCGAGCCTGCAGTCTGCTCCCTGTGACAACCCATGTCGCTCGTTCACTTGTCTCAGTGATAGGGTCCTCCTGGCTCAAGGAGGCTGGAACACAGGGGCTATTCTCTCCCGGAGCATTTCAACACAAAGTGATGGCTCCCAGGATTTTCAGGAAAAAAATACATGGGTTAGAAAACTGGAAAGATTTTTTAAAAAAACTATTTATATTTCAAAGTGGCAGAGAAAGACCAAACAATTAGAAGGTTTCTACACTCCAAGAGGAAGCTCCAGAGACAGGAAGAACCCTATTTAAAAAAAAAAAAAAATCAGATGAAAAGAGTCTTAGGATGCCCATGGCATGGACTAGGACAAGTCAATACTTCTCATGTTCTCCTATGAGGGACTGAACAAACACTTAGAAAGTAATGAAATATGTTAATTATTGCAATATATTTATTAATATCAATATTAATCGCATGAGTACAGAGGCAAGATTCTTCCAAGAGGTGCTGAGGCAGGTGAAGGCCCCAAAACTTGAACAGCTTCAACTTCCATCTAAGTTCAGGCACACTGTGACCAAGACAGTGAGGTGGGAATTGGAGAAAGAAGCTGTGGCTGTGTGGAGGCTGAGAGCCCTTCTTAAAAGGAACTCTTCTTCCTACCATTCCCGGGATCCTGGGGGGCCTTTCTCAACATGCACACATGAGGTAGCCACTTCCCCTCCCTCCCTTAGTGTTCCCTCTGCTCATGAGCTCAATCCAGCCCACCTATTAGTTTTACATGGCCAACGAGTTAAGAATGATGTTTATGCTTTCAAAAGTTATTTTAGCTGGTTATGCAGGTACACACTGGTGGGATTTGCTGAAGGAGATGAGAGCAGGAGGATCACGATTGAGGGCAGCCTGGGCTACACATTTTGGTCTAGGGTTATGGCTCCGTGGTTAAGAGCACTGTCTGCTCTTTCAGAGGATTCTGGTTCAGTTCCCAGTGCCCACATAGTGGCTCATAATCACCCTTAGCTCCAGTTCCAGGGGATTTGACACTATTTTCTGGCTTATATGGGCACCAGGCATGCATGTAGTACACAGACATGCATGTTGGCAAAACACTCACACATACAAAAATCAAATAATTGTTTTTAAAGTTATTTTAAAAATCAAAAGGAGTTTATGATCTTGTGATACATTAAAATTACATAAAATTACAATTTTGCTATTCATCAACAAAGTTTTATTGAAAAGTAACCACGTCCAAAGCACTGATATATTATTTACCAAAGCTGTCATGCTACAGTGTCAGATTGGAACAGTGACAGAATTCCCGAAGTCAAACACATCCTCCCCCTAGGTCTCTTCAGACAGCTTGCTGGCCACTGGCCTTGGTATTCTAATCGCCTAATTAAACCTGAAGCTTTGATAAGGGATACTACCTAGTATTGTTATCATGATTTGCCTACCAGTCAAATGTGGCCCTTACCCACTACAAAGAACTGAATAATATAGCCATTCCCAGGGTGGCGCCGTGACCCTTAGAGGAAACATGATCTTATTTAGTCCTCAGATCATGCCATGCAGATAGCAGGCCCCCTCCACTGTCTCAAAGGCAATCTCTCTCTAGTTAAACAGAAACACGGCAAAACAAAATTACACCTCAAGCTGTCCCTGCTGTTTAAAGAATCTCTTTGAAAATTCAATCAACAAGAACACTTTTAATTTTGCTTCATCGGAGGTGATTTGGGATTCTCTGACAACAAGCCCAGCAGATTTCTCCTTTCGGTTTTCTTTCTTCCTTGCATGTAAAATTTTCAGCAGAGCCCTCCCCAACCGAGATGGGGAGAAGAAATATGAGAATCGCCTCAATCAGGATTCGGGTTGTGCCCATAAGATAGAAGCTCACCAGCCTAGCTGAATAAGATTTAGCTACCTATAATCTAAGTCTAGAGGCAAAAAAAAAACACTGGGGTAGTGTAGTTCAGGGGTGTGATTTTATTTTAAAGTGCCGATAGGGGCTGAGGAGGTGGCTCAGTCAGTAAAGTGCAAGCATTTGCCTTGAAAACACAAGAACCAGAGTTTGGTCTTGACCCCATATCCCATATAAGATATCAAGTGTGATGGTACAGGCTTATAACTTCAGTGTGAAGGAGGACGGCCCCCATGAGCTCATGTATTTGAAGACTTGGTGTGCAAGTTGGTGGAACTGTTTGGGAAGAGTGAGGAGGTGTGGTCTTGTTAGAACAGGTGTGTCACTTGGGACAGGCTTTGAAGTTTTAAAAACCCACAGAGTTCCCAGTTAGCTCTCTCTCTCTCTCTCTCTCTCTCTTTCTCTCTCTCTCTCTCTTTCTCTCTTTCTCTCTCTCTCTGCCTCATGTTTGTCTCAGATGTGAGCTCTCAGCCATTGCAACAGTCATGCTTGCCTGCTATCCTGTTCCCCACCATGATGGTTATAGACCCAATCTCTGAAACAGTAGTCCCCAAAAACTCTTTTATAATTTACGTTGACCATAGTGTCTTAGCACAGCAATAAACAGATAGCTAAGACACCCAGAATTAAGGAGGAAGAAACAGGTGGATCCTTGGGTCTCTTGTGAGCCAGCCTAGTCCACTTGGTGAGTTCCAGGCCTTGTCTCAGAAAATCTGGTGGACGGTGAGGAATGAGAAATGACACCCAAGGTTGTCCCCTGGCCCCCACACATGCCTGCACATATCTGTATTCAAACACCAGTATGCACGTGCACACCCACAGATACACATAATTAGGGCAGACATGGAATTTTAACAGTATATAGTTCTAGCGTTCTTACTACTTTTTTAGGCTCTCACCTTGTAGGCATAAACCAAGCTTTAGCATCTGGTAACTTCCTCAGCTGAAGAGAATCACAAAGAACAAATGAAAATAAGACTAAAGTCTGCACTCAATAAGGAAGTATTTAGCAAACACTTGTAACGTGAACAGATCCCACCAAGCATTCTTTCTGGGGTCTTTCAAGCAATAATTAATCGACAAAAGAAAGCCGAGTCCTTGCTCCTTAGTAAACCCAGGGTGCCTCATTGTCCAAGCCTATGCAATCTTCGTGGCCATTGTCTAATGAAGCCTGGGAAGGTAAGCATTTTTAACTGAGCACATCCACCACCTAACATTCTCTTATTGAAAAGCGATGGAGAATTAGATGCTGGGCATTGGCCAGCTCAGCCGGCCCTGCCGGGTGGAATAGGATCAGTGATTTAGGGGCCACGTGCAGTTGAACAGTCAGGTCAGCTGTCTTGATGATTTGTGCTAATCAAAGAGGTCAGGCACAGCTTCCAGAGATGTGACAAGAACCACACTGACTTTTATAGTCACCCGACTGATTAACTTTACTGTGGCCCTGAACTCTCTGCTGTAGCAACTCTTTCATCTTTATTTTTCATTTTGATGGATGGAAGTAGAGAGGGCAGGAATAGAGACAGCAGAGCTCGCCGGCTCCCCTTCCCCAGAACATGTGGTTGAGACGGGCACAGGAAAATCTAAAGTCTAAAGCTCATCTGCATATCTCAGTAGCTTTGCTGGACTAGTTGATCTTAGTATGCTTAACAAAGTTGCAGACCCTTCTTCAGCTTCCATGTTTTCTCCACGGGAGTTAAGACAGGCATGACGCTTACCCTTTGTTCGCTGATGTGTGGTTCTGGTAATGGCAATTCACTGAAAATTATGAACTTTTAACTGAAAAAAATAGTCATTAAAGATCTTCAACTCATGTTGCTAACTCAACTTTGTGATTCTACTCGCATCAGTAATTTCAAAGACTAAGTTGCATGCCCTGTACACTTCTATTTCCCAAATAGAGGAGAGCTTCTACTTTGTCAATACTCTGCAACACGTAATTATATATTTATAGACTACTTGCTCACAGTCATTCCTGCACCGGCTCATTGTTTTACACTTTTATAAGAAAACCGAAATCCAGGACAGTAGTGTGTCTACTACCTGCCATGGTTTTGTTGCAGTTGCCAGTTTAATGGAAGGTAGACTGAGCTGGGAAAAGAGCTTCAGTGAGGAGCAGTCTAGATCAGGCTGGCCTGTAGGCGTATATGTGGGGTGAGGGTCTGTCTTGATTGCATTCACTGACGTGAATTCTGGACTGTGGGGAAAGGCAAATAAAGAAAAGGGGAGAGAAAGCTGAGCATGCGTGCTCTCTGCTCTTGACGATGGATGTGGCCAGTTGTTTAAAGTTCATGTGACCTTGACTTTCCCACGAAGTGGACTGGAACCGGGAACCCTTCCTCCGTAAGCTGGTTTTTGTCGCAGCAACAGGAAACAAAACTAAGGCTTCACTTACAGAGTCTGTGTGTGTCCAGCTTTAATATTGTCCCCTGGTTTATATCGGACACTTCTGATTCCAACCAAATGTTTTACTAACCCAACTCCATCCTCGCCTCGGCCAAATACTCAAAGAGCTCAGTCCCACACTGACACAGCCCCAGTGGCAGCAGTGAGAAGTAGGAACTCAGTTTTTACAGTGTTTGCAGAGATCAATCATAAAATTCTTTATAAGCACTCAATCCCTTCAGCTTATTAAGGTCTATGCTTGCTTCCCAATGGAAAAATGTCTTTTTAAAATGTTTTTTTTTGTTGTTGTTGTCATCATTATTTTTGTTTTTACACACACACACACACACACACACACACACACACACACACACGCCAGCTGTTCCCATTCCATGGTTAGAAATTAATAAATATGTCCATTGATTTTCTGGGGGCACAGGATAATGTGCAGGATTAAGACAAGGGGTGAGCTGTGTTTTCTTCTGCGGACACACTGCAGTACTATGAGTCATTATAAGGAGAAATGGTGGAAATTCATTTCCCTGCAGTCTAATTCCAGGTACTCTGGTAGGACAATTACACCATTTCCTCTCGTGCACAGAGGTAGGATGATTTACCTGTAGAATGGGGATGGTGTCAAAGACCCAGAGATGGACTCTGAGCCACAGTTGTGTCCTGTGATTGCATAGTTCTGTGACTTCGGACAGCGGTTGACAAAAAAAAAAAAAAAAAAAAAAAATGCCCTTCTGTCTCTATAAAATGAGAAGAGTAATTCTCAAGGACAGCTGAGGAGTTTGCATTGTGGGTGGTTGGTTGCGTAATTCCATCTCTCTGTCTTGTGTTTTCTTGGTACAGAGGGAGAAATTCATAAAACTACTGGACCAGTTGCATAACTCTTTAAGGATCGACCTGTCAAAATACAGGGTAGGTACTCCTTAAGGTAGTCCCTTAAGGTAGATGACTGCTTTTGCTCTAGGTGATTTCTTGCCATAGTGTATCATTACCCATCCTGTAGTGGAAAAGTAAACATGCTCATTTTGAGTCTGACACATCAGAAGCAATCCCCAAAAGACCATTTGTTCTCATACTCTGCATGCACATAAACCCTAACAATAACAGTATTTTGTGTGTGTACAGCTCAATCTTGGAATCCTTACTCACCATCTGGTAGAGAGCCCTGAGCTAATTCATCAAGGGAACACAAGGTCCAGCCTCACTTTGAAAATTCATCTTGAAAATTTAGTTACAAAAAGTCTATAGTCATAATTGTATGTGCTTCTCTATACCTTACATTCATCAATGGTTTATTTGAATATTTTCTTATTTGTATATATGTATCTTTTAGACTCATTTTAATTAGTCTCTTAATGATGAATAGATAAATGGTTAGATAGATGAATAGATAAATTGATGATTGGATGGATGGATAGATGAGTAGATAAATTGATAGGTGGCTAGACAGGCAGACAGACAGACCGATGTATAAGTAGGTGACTGAATAGACATATAGACAGAGAGATGGATAGATTGATGGATAAATGAATGGATGGATAAATGATAAATATGTGGATAGATGAGTTTATAGATTACAGATAGATGATAGATAGACAGACAGACAGACAGACAGACAGACAGATAGATAGATAGATAGATAGATGGCTAGACAGACAGATAACTGGATATTTTCAGAAATTACAAACCAAATTTTATCAAGGTCTAATTAACATGATTTTAAGAACACAATCATCACACATTCCAGCCTACTACAGAAACTATTTTAGGGCAAAAAGAGCCTTGAACAATATTATTATTTATGAACATTATCATTATTTATACACTAAGCCCACTCAAGGTCATAAGAAATATGAAGACTATAGAAAATCTATGTGAAAACAATCATTAGTTAATAAGAAAATTTCTTAACGTTAAAACCTTTGTTCTTTCAAGTATTTTCCTAACGGCACCTTGCTTTTCCTCCAGCCTTCTGAATATCTGCATTTTTAAGTGACTTGTCTCCTTGCAGTTCAGTAGGGAGAAAGTCATGTCTGAAACTTACCATATTTCAGATCTTGGAACACAATCTTATTTTCTACACTCAGAAGTTTCCTTGAGGCTGAAAAGTAAATGTTATCACCTGTGCCATGTTCAAAGTAATTTTTGAAAATTAAACCCATCTTTGGAAAGTGATAAAAAGATTTAAAATAGGTATTCATATCACTTATTCAAAACTATTTTATACGCAGGAATTAATACCATTGCAAAAATGATAATGTAGTGTACTTTTTAAACTTTTTTCTTATTGTTGAACAGATTGACCCATTGATATGAAGAATTTGACCATTTTCACCCCTCCATTCTCCACCTTTACCACCCTCTCCTGCTGGCAGACTTATCAACAAGTCCCCCTCCTACCACTGTCATAGCTTCATGTTGTGTGTGGCACACTGAGTTTAATTAGATTTCTTGTCTGGGTGTGGTAGGAGATTATTTATTGGAACATAGCAGCTCCTCAGTGGCTATACCTCTGAAGAAAATGGCACCCTGAGGATGAATAAAAAGATATAGCTTTCTAAGATGAATAGCAGTATATTTCTAAATCTTCTGTTTGGGGGGGGAGGGGGATGTTCTGTAATAAATTCTTTTAAAAAATCATTTAAGAATACTTTACAATAGTTTTGACTGATACATGACCTATCTTCAGCTTTTAAATTTTTTTCATAATAAGTCTCTTTTATTACATATGAAGGTTTGATATCAGCAACCCACTTCTGTTTCCTATTTAACCAGGAAAACTTTCCAGCCAGCAACAGTGAGAGACTGCAGGACCTGAAGTCCACCGTGGACCTGCTGACCAGCATCACCTTCTTCAGGATGAAGGTATCTCAGCTCATTCCCACAATGCCTTGGTGTGACATAAGAACACATTTGTCCCTTGAGAGAGCTTTGCTTTATCCTGCTTCCTGACCAGAAATGTCCAAGTGCAGCCAGTAATCCTGGGCTAAGTGACTTTTCCAGCCTAGGCTCTATCAAAGAAACACATTTTCTAGTCACCTTACATTGAGACAGTGGGTCAGAATTTACTTTGTCTTAAAGGATGCTCTCTCAAGAACTATACAAGACACTTTTAAAAACAGTAGAGACTACAAAGTGAAAGTAAGTTACATTGAAGTGCTAACCGAGATGGTTTGCTAACTCTTTTACTGTAGGAGAATTGCCAGCTCCTGCTCACCCAAGGGGCCAGTGCACAGTGTCAGCCTTGGCATTGCTTGCATGAGAACTGGCCACAGGATTCCTTGGCGCGGTTGGCTATAATCTGCCAGACTTTAGGCATTTCTCTTTAAGATCTCTTCCTTCTTTAGTAACAAATTCTGGACAGTCATAATTAAGCCTTCCAAACACAGCTTGCTAAGAAATGGACTTAATTTTTTTCTCTTTTGAAATAGAATATTTTGAGAGTTGGTCAGCAAGTACTGAGACAGCAAACAAAACAACATACCGGGTTACCATTAGTTTTGTCACTCACAGCATGATATAGATACATATATATCTATATAGATATATAGATATATAGATATGTATCGCTGCTCTTAGCGTTTGTCAGTTGATGAAGTGACACTGAGAAAATGTTCCTCCTGGTCATATGGAACACTTCTGCTTGTGTGTTTACAACCATGACCATTTTTAGGAGGTTGCTATCTCAGAAAGCTAACATAAATATATGTGGATGTTTTATATATGTGTGTGTATATACACATATGTGAGTTCTTTAAAAAAAATGTTTTAAGGCTGGGAAGTGGTGGTGCACGCCTTTAATCCTAGCATTCAGGAGGCAGAGGAAGGTGGATCTCTGTGAGTTCGAGGCCAGCCTGGTCTACAGCGTGAGATCCAGGAGAGCCAGGGAAACACTGACTTGAAAACAAAACAAAACAAAAGAAGAAGAAAAAGAAGAAAAAAAAACATTTTACATTTATGTATTGAGGGGAGAGGTGGGCACATATGTGGAGGTCAGAGGACAATGTGCAGGACTCAGTTGTTTTATTCCACTGTGTGGGTTCCAGGTATTAAATTCAGGTCGTCGGTTCTAGACAACAGGCTCCCTGACCTACTCAGCCCTCTCACCTGCCTTACTTGGGAGATTTCACGGGCCACATCCTTCTTAACATAGTGAAATCAATTGAATATAGTTTAAATGGTTTCACGGCTTTGCCGCACTCTACTGTTTTTAAGAAAGTGATTTGTCTGTCAGGTTCTGGAGCTTCAGAGCCCGCCAAAGGCCAGTGCGGTGGTGAAGGACTGCGTCAGGGCTTGCCTGGATTCTACATACAAGTATATCTTCGACAATTGCCACGAACTCTATTCTCAGCTAATAGACCCGGTAAGAGGAGAAGTGCAGCTTTATGGCCGCCGCTATTCTGTTTCTGATGTCTGTTTGAATACATTTAGAATAGCAGAAAATGGCAAGGTATGCTCATTTAATTTCACATTAACCATAGGTTTGAGGATTCCCATCCCGTGTCTCCACATCTGAACGTCATTTTCCTACGCTTGAGCTAATCCGTTCCTCACAATAGCTTTGTGTGGCAAAGGCAGATATTATCATTCCTGTTTTTCAGGTGCATAATTGCATTTAGAAGAATTAAATGTCTTGCTCCAGTTCACAGAGTGGGTAGCAATTCCTTCGAGGGAAATCTGACGTTAGGCCAGTACAGCATTACGCGGAAAAGTGTCTCACTTTTTTTTTTTTTCCTGTTTATTTTTCTTCTTTTTCTTTTAGTAAACATTCTAGAGAAAGAGAAACAAAGCTCCCACTGAAAATTCAGAGGTTGTGCCTGGAGATGTAGCTCAGTTGGCAGGCTGCTTGCCTAGCATGCTCAAACCCATGAGTTAAACCTAGCACAGTAGCCCATGCTGTAATCCAGGCAGTTGGAAAGTGGAGGTGGGGCGGGGGAGTCAGCAGTTCAAGGTCATTCTTGACCTTGACCTTGACTAGTAGAGGTTACATGAAACCTTGTGTCCCCCAAAATAAGGGAAAGAAAAGGAAAACGAAGGAGGAGGAAATACTCAGTTGTGAAATACTCAGACATTGTATTTAAAGTCTTCTTCAAAGCCATTTTTTGTGCTTTCTTCTGTATTATTCTCTAAGCCTTAGATCACTCTTCCCACTTTCCCAGAAATTAGAGGACCCTTTATGTAATTCTTTTTGCATAGCTGAAAGGGTAACCATTACAACAGTGGTATTGCCGAATCTTGAGTTGCACCATCAATGTCACCGGATAAATAATTTGATGGCACAAACTATAATCACCACCAAAGAAAATGGAATTCTGTAGCTGTTGTCCACCAAATAATTATCCATGCACCTCACAGCCTGTCACATATTACAAGTATTCTGTGAATGGGGAGGGGGCCATAGTTAATAGTCTTGTTTGTAAATGCACACATGCTCAAACCCTAAGACCGATTTCAATGTGTGTTCTGATGCTTATACATCAGAATTAGTGGAGAAGAGCCTCAGTCGGGGTTTCCTCCTCTCTCAAATAGACAGAATGTCTTTTCTGTCCACTTCAGAGTTAGGTTATGAAACCAAGACATAATGCCAAGCACCTGGAAAATCAGCAATCAGTGCAAAGGTATCAGTGACGATAAACATTTAAAAACACACAGGATAGAACCCAGTGGAAGTCTCTTAACATGGTAATTTTGTTAAAATACAGACCTCAGTTGAAAGGCAAATGTGAAATTTGAAAGGATGTTGTTAGGAGCTCTGAGCCAACTAAAGGGGTCTCCAATGATTAAGTGTGACCTATTTTATTCTAAAAGTTAACATTTAAAACCTTCCAGTAATCCAGACACTGTTACCTTCATTAACTTGAACTGCTTCCTAGAAACAAATATTATATATAGGAATATATGTCTTTAAAATAAATTGTTATTTTTTTTTATTTGTGAGCAGCAATCGTAATGTCAAGGTCATGATGGTGTTGCGTGGAGCAAGGTAGAGCCGACGCTAGACACTTTCTTGGGAAAGTCTTATGTTTAGTGTTATGATCTCAGGTTCCTTCGGAAGATCCCCACGTGAGGACAGTGTTGAAGAAAAGGCCTGGGATAAACAGGCAACGGGTTATCCAGTGTCCTACCAAACATACACATTGCTTGGTGGTATAAGTGGGGTTGATCCACACTATAACTGATGGTTGGCAGACGTGGGCAGACTGCAGCGGCCCATGCTCCAATCTTTGCATGCTATTTCAAGAGAAAACTAAAGAGTGATAGAATCTCAGGAAGGAATGATTTGGTCTCTTTCTCTAATATCCCTGCTGCATTTGTTTTTCCCAATTATTCTACATGGCCCTCTATGGCTGTTGTTCTATTTCCTTACCATTCTTTCAAATGTCTTGTTGAAAAATGCATCCTGCCGTATTGCTCTTAAAAAAAAAAAAAAAAAAAGAATCTATCGTTTAGATTCTGTCTTTGTTTGTTTGATTTTTTTTTTTTTTAAGCAGGAAGATGGTAAAGATGGCCAAGAGAAAACAACCCAAATTATATAGGAAAATTGCTTCTGGGGTTTCCATCTTATGTGGGGGAAAGAGTTTAAAGCCATTAGTAAATTCATAGATATATAATAATCCTTTTTATTTGCTTTGTTATGGAGCAGACACTGTGCAAACAAGGGAAAGCGAAATAAATGAGACAAGCACAGTCATTATCACCATGGACTTGCAGTCTAGCAGGGGATAAACAGGGAAGCCATAATTAGGCAAATAACTAAAAGAATGTCAGACTCCAGGCAAGGAAACACTCGATGTAGTATTAAAGTACATAATAGGAAGAGCCGGTGGCTCCCAGAATATGGGAATAAGTTGACTTATTGCAGCTGCTGCTTGGACGCGTGTCTCTAGAAAGACTGGGATTTAAATGCACAGAAACTGATATAGTATTGTTCTAGCATCATTTGAGACTCCAGTGTGGGAGTAAAGAGACTGCTCAGTGCTTGTGAGCGCTTGTTACGCTTGCAGAGAATAGTCCTTCCCAACCGTGTGTAAATCCGGGGGATCGAAAGCCCTTTCCCGGGCCTCCTTAGACACTCTATTCACATGAAGCACATCTTTTTGAAAAGTCACAGCATGGTAGTTCCTACCCGTCAAGTTGACACCTGTGATTGGACTCGAGTTACTCGTATCCTACAAAAATTACCTTCACTAGGTTGCCAGTCCCATAGCCTTGGCCTAACCACTCAGTCCTCTAACCTCTCTTGGTTTCCCAGAAGCATTTGGTGCCTCTGACCATTCCATTCTCCTCGAAATGCTCTCTATTCTGAGTGGCTAGTCACCATCTTTACTGACTTTCCTGTAGTCACAGCCCTTCACCTGCAAGGCACAGCCTTGAGCCTTGAATGGCCTAGCCCCCACCCCACGGTACCCAGTCCTTTGACTTTTTCTCTAGCTACACAGGGTGATTCCGCACAGAATGTCAAACACCCAGCTGCTCCACAGACAGAATTCCAGATGGAAACCGACTTGTTGATAAACAGGCATTCAGCTGGGATGCAGAATCTGGCCATTTCCTTCATTTGCAGGCAGCTCTCCTGAGACCTAGATGGGAACAGGTTATCCTGCCTGCCTTGTTCAACACAGAACCCTGTCCCTGATTTGGCTGGCACTAGAAATAAGCTAGGAGCTGCTGAAGCTTTGAAAAGGGACACATTTGAACTCACACCAAAGTTCCCCATCAGTTAGAGAGCAACCTAGCCTTGGGCAAATTCCTCTAAGCTCTGATTTCTTTGTTTACTAAGAGGGGATCATGATAATGATATTTGCTGCCAAAATTGCTGTGAGAGCTAAATGAGGTGCTGTTTGGAAGCCTCCCTGCTTGCAAATGCCCAGGAAGACATCCTGTGATTCATTTCTTGAATTAAAAATTGGGGCTGGGACTTGTCAGTGACACAAATTGAAAGGTCACCTTGGGTTCAGTGCTTTCTTTATGGAGCCCCATGGTTAGTTATAGAGGGGCACCATTTACAACTACAAAATCCACTCTTCTGGGCCCACCAGTCTCCCTCTGAGGTGCAAAGGCTGTCACTCCCCATCTGCCCCCCAGCAAATCTTTCAGGTATTTGGAAGCGCCGCAATGTGCTCTATAATCAAGCTTGGCACCAGAGCCCTCTCCAGATCACCACTTCTGCAAATGTGCCTTGCTGCCCTGTCCTCTCCCATGGCTCCGCTTCTGGCACAGGTCTCTTTCACAGCTGGTCACAGCAGCAAGGCCACACAAGAGAAACCATCACCCTCATTCAAGGGGAAATCCCACCCTCGCCATCACTCAAGGAAAGGACAGACACACACCACAAAATATTGCATGAAATTATCACAATCAGGGCTGGAGAGATGGCTCGAGGCTTAAGAGCACTTACTGCTCTGACAGGGGTTCAATTCCCAGCAGCCACATAACGAGGCCCCAAACCACCAGTAAGCCCACTCCAGGCAATCTGATGTACTCTTCTGGCCTCTGCAGGCACTGCATTCACATATGCACAGACACACCAATATACATAATTAAAAATAAAAGCAAAATCTTCAAGATTATGACAATATTTACAATTTCCTCTACATCCTATCAAAAAGATTACACTTAAATAGATCGCATATATACATATATACAAATGGTGGTTTATAAAAATGGTGGCATACTGTGAAATATCATAATGAGCCTTATTTCATTTTCTGTGTCTTTGGGATGGTCTTATAATTAATGCCCAAGAATAGTCTTATATTTCATATTCCCATAGTATGGCACTGGGTGAACATGTCACAGCTTATTTAACTTGTCCTTCTTGATAGAAACATATTATTTCCTGTTACATTATTTAAAACAATGCTGGGCAAATGTTATAAAACATATGCAATTTTCTGTCTTGTAAAAGAAAGTATATCTCGTAGGATTCTAAGAGACGTGTTTGATTTACAGGAAACAGATTAACAATTTTAAGAGACACTGGCAAATTACCCTCCAAACAGGCTTTACAGTATTTCAGGCACTGCAGTAACCTATACTAGGGTCTTTTCTCTACAGAGAGGCCATAAAGAACTCTATGATGTCTCCAGCCATCTGGGCAGCTCTAAAAAAAATAAATTGCATAATTAATAAGCCAAACAGTTTCATTTCCTGTCATTCTGGAGGCTGAAAAGGCCCAGACTGTGACCCTGGCAGGTCTGGTGTGGTCTACTCTTTCCATCCCAGGCTTCACCTTCAGAGCGTGCCTCTTTCAGCAGAGGAGCTGGCTGCTCCTGCCTACCCCTTCACATGGACACTGTCTCTCTGATGAGAGTAAGAGGTCCTCAGCTTGATCGCTGCTCTAAAGGCTCGGCCTTACAATGCTCTCCTGGATTTTAGATCCAATATATGAATTTTGGTGGAGAGTAACGTTAGCACATAATAACACAGCAGTTGTTTTGATTTTCTTAATTTGATGGATGTGAAAAATGCATATAGCTGATGAGTTTTTAATATGCATTTATCTTATTATTGATGTTTAAATGTGTTTCACACAAAACTCCAATACTTGACCAAAGTTTATGACGTTTTTGATCAGTAGGATTTTGCTCTACAGTAAAGAAATTGGATCTTTGTTCTGATAAGGGCTACAATTAGAATTTCTTTAAATTATATTTATCGGGGTTTTTAAAAAATAATTTTATGCCTTCAGTTGTGTCAACATATAGCTCACTTGGGAGTTGTTTTATGGTTAAGAACTAGATTATTTTAAGGCTTCGTCATGTTTTTCTGTCTGTAACGTATCGTATAGACCTTTGTAATATTTAAATGTCTGACTCACCTATTCTGCTATGGAGTATGATGAAAACATTGCCTTAAAGTAATGTTTCGTTGAAAGTTTGAAAATAAAAGCATGAATTATAGAAGAGAATTAAATCAACAAAGACCATTTCTGCCTTGTCTTGCTTTGCATCCATCCTAAAACATAGCCTAGAGAACAGAGGAAAGACTTTTCTTGTTTTCTTCCACCATCCAGCAGGGCTTTCTGTAAATTGGTTTCATGAAATATTAAACTTGAAAATAGTTGTAAAGCTCCACGTTAGGAATAAAGTAGCTTTCCGAATTCCACACTTACTGCTTGAAATCTCTTTTAAAAGGGAGAGAGCCAGCTGTTTTTTAGAAGTGTAAAATTCTACATACTTTTTGTATGCTGATAAATTTTAAGTGGTACGACAGAAGTTAGAAGTTCTCACTTTACTCATTTATTTGGGGGGCGGGGGGAACCCAGAAAAATAAACTAATTGGCAAGTGCAAAATTTTTAGAACACCGTTTGAGAAGCTAATAGCTGAGAAGGCCAGAAAGAAATCTGTGCCCACGATCCTTGTCGCTCTTCAGTGGGCTATCTCAGTGCCTATGCAAACCACCCCCCCCTTGCTATTAGAACTGCACTTCTTATGGGAATTGTATTTTCTTCTTCAAAACAATATTGCTATTCCTTTAGTGGCTTTTCTTAAAAACTGTGCAGTCTTGGCTGTGGTAATGGTGGAGGCGTACCGAAATGCCTCAATTTTAAAAGAAAAAAATGAACATTAAGAGGATTTTTATATTCAAACAGCCTTCTATTCTTCTCCTAACTCAATCAAGCCCTGACACTTGACCAAGGGAAGGCAAGGCGCTAGAGGTAGAAAGCTCAGTAGTCAGTATTAAGCTAGGAATGTGAATGTGTACCTATATCATGTCACCTTTATGCTCCCACAAATGCGCCTATCTGTGCGGTTAGTCCCTGGCCTCTTCCTGTTCTATGTGTGCTGTAGACTAAGGCACTCTTTGTGGCCAGAGCAATTAACTCACTCACCTCCCAGGTTCATTCTCTAGTGCATTGTTTGCAAATGGTGGGGTCAGGAGTCCACTGAATCATCAGCTCCTCAAGGCTGGTTAGCAAAGCAAAGCGCCTGTTCAGGCCCCATCCAGAAGCACTGAAGCAGAAGGCTTTGAAAGTAAGCCCCCCCCCCCAACTACTCACCACGCCCTGCAGGAGGTTCCATCATTGTATGCATCTACCCTGTGACTCAGAGAAGTAAAGCAACGGTTTGACGGTTTGACGGAAAATGGCCAAGTGGCCCGGGACAGTAAAGAGGGAATGCATGGGAGCACAAGCTCTGGATAGAGAGTTATGAAAAAGAAATGAGCTCACATCTGTGCACAATCTCACACTTGGGAGAGGGGCTTGTGCAGCCAGAAAGCACAGCTGGAGTAGCTGTTACCAATCTCAAGGCTGAGCTGACCCTGAGCCCCAGAGAGAATGAAGGTGTTCCAATTCATTTGATACAGGTTAACCAAGCAGTGAATTCTGTGCAGACTGCAACGCGGGGTCCCGTTTTCCTGACAGATAGGGCCAAGAAGTAAAAACAGATGGGAAGGACGCCAATGTAAATAGTTTAAATTTTGTCCTGAAAGAACAGTGGGGCCTCTGGGAATTTTAAATAGGAGCTTCATGCGATGAGATTCACAGTCATAAATAGGGAGCGGACAGCAGGAGAGACTTAATTGGAGGGGCAGGATTGGGAGCATGGAGAGCAGCTCACAGGCTCTTTGGGTGATCCTACTCCATCGCGATTTAGATCATCTGTCCTTTCTAGAATAATTCATTTACGAAACTGTCGTAGCTCTGTCGTGTGTGTTAGAACACACTAATGTATGCAAAAGATAAGCATCTCACCTCTGAAACGGTGATTTTCAGTTTGGGGATCCTTGGTAACCATGGGTATTTATAGATTAAACAATAAAAACGAGCTAATTTGAATATATTTTAAAAATCCAACAAGAATCATTTCTTTATGTTGAAGCAAGTTAAAATTCTTCTTTCTTTAATTTGAGCTGAAATTATGTCCACTTGGCACAGATACTTTCTTAATACTGCCTAGAAACTCCAGCCTGACCTTTGCTATCAGCATTGTGAAACTGAGAAAAGGGGTCTTTTGCTTAACTGATACAATACAAAACCAGAAGAACTGGGATCCAGTGGGAGAAAATAAACACATATATCTTGTTGGTAAAGACTCCAGGAGTGTAGCATCATCTGTCAGTGATGTAACTAACAGACAGGAATGAATTAGGTGGCTAGCCAAGCATTCGTTTCACCAGAAAAAAAAAAAAAAAACACCTAAAATGAAAAGAAAATTTTAATTGCATGAAAATGGCTAAGTGTTTTTTTAAGTTATATTTTATTTGTAAGTAACTGTACTGAGAGCCCTCTGGCCCCTGGTATCTATCAGGATTCCAATTCAGTGTCCTGCCCCTCCCACCTCCCCTGGATATAGGGGGCCTGTGGGGTTTAGTGACAGTCAATACAATTTCAAATTCAATTCAGCATCAAGTGTCAGGGGCTCTGGTAATTTGGTTGAGCTGATTGTTCATGCTTTCAGTGAGGGACAATAAAATTTCAATTTAATAACACTTCACACGGAACCAAGCCCGTATGACCCTAAAGCAAACACCTAAAACTTGGTGGAAAATGTGGTCCTTTATTTAAGTTCCATGGGTATCCGCCAGGAAAGAGATACCTGCCTGATTATACTTATGATATGCTCTCATTAGACAGCTTAGCAGACCTTTGTCAATGTAATCCGTGTCTTGAAAATGCTAGTAACACACTTAGCTCTTGATTTGGTTTTCCTACTCCATGGATACTGATATGGAATAGGAAACCATGGTCGTTAGAGTAGCACGTTAGAGCTGGCGCCACTGGGCATCAGCACAATCAGATTGGGTTGTTACCACTATGCAGACTCCTCCACCACACACGTTGATCCTGACCCTAACATGTGCCCAGCCAGCGCAGTAGCACAGATTGGATGGCAAGGTTTTCAGTTACGATCCTTTTGAATTTCCTCGCCTTTGCTCTCCAGGGGAGAGTGTTTTCAGAGTGTGAACCTTCTATCCCAGATCTGCAGAAGAGCAGAACCTAGCCCTCTGCCTGGGATGTCCTTTCTTCTGTCCAGTCTCTTCCTGGTTCTGTTAGATGCAGACTCCACTCTGAGGTTCTGCTCTCTGGGCCATGCCTCTGCTTGCACACTGTCTCACCTACAAGCGTCTTCCATGCCCTAGTACTCTTGGGAAGCATGTTTCTCTGCTACTACCCAGGACTCTGTTAGGAGACACTTCCTTTCTTCAGTGAATTGAACACACACACACACACACACACACACACACACACACAATTTATGTGTATGTGTACTGTGTGCATGTGTGAGTGCAGTGCCTGTAGAGGCCAGAAGAGGGCAGAAGATCCCCAGGAGCTGCATTTAGTGAGCGCTGGGAACTGAACTCAGGCCCTGAGCCATCTCTCCAGCTGCTAGAATTGTTTGCTTAATTTACACACAAGTCTGTAGTGTACATTCCCTAAGCCCTGACCTCCTCTCATCTGACCTACTCCCATGAGTCACCTTTGTTGTCCTAGATAGTTTCACACTCACTTTATGTCTTATACGCATACAAGATTTTACATATCTATTTTAGATTGAAGATTAGTCTTGTCAGGTATGGTGGAGATACAGAAATTTACAATCATGCATGTAGATACAACTCCCCACACACACACACACACACTCACACCAATAGATTTGTAGATAAATAAATACCTATTAGTCCATCGCCACCACTTCCAATTTTCCTTTTGATGTATCCAAACTTATTTCTCTTATGATGTGCAAGATATCCCGTGCATTCCCTAGGAATCTGGAATAGCACCAATGACCACGTTAACTCATGATTTTCCATATCAGCCGTGACTCCTAGGAGATTTGAACTTCCTGACAGAAGCATCCGAGTCTTTCTAGTTAGTGATCACATGATAAAATTTTTACCTAGGCTTCCCATTGGCCAATCCCAGGGAAAATCCTGAGCCCAGCAATAACCCATGTTGGAAATATAAATCCTTGGGAATTCCCATTAAGCTGTGGTATTGCTGGAGACTTAGTGCTCGGACCACTCATCCTTTTCCCTGGTAAAGCATCAGGGTTTTAGAATGGATGCAGTTTGCTTGTCTTAGAGATACTCAGTATTAAGCAGTTTTTCTGACCTTCGCAGGATGGCGGGGAACTTGGTGATTCCGTCGCTGTCCCAGTGCAGACCGTTCCGGCCCTGCCTGTGGATGTCCCCTCCAGCCCCTGTCTTATTAATGACTCCCTTTAAGATTAAACAGCTCTTTGCCAGCTACAAGGGGCTTTAATTTGATTTTAAAAGGCATCTGGTTTGTTGTAATTACGCTGTTGTTCAGAATTAGCTGCTGAGGCCACGGCACGCTGCTTCGATGTGGCACTTCCGCCCCTCGGACGACAGATTCACTTCCTTGCCACAGCAGAATGTCACAAAGAGGCCAGCAGCTTAGTGCGCTGACATCCCCTCCTCGAGATTTCCCTCATGGCTTTACCGAGGTTGCTTTTAATCCTGCTTTGTGTTTTGCCAGTTTCAAATCCCTGGATGAAAAGGCTTCTTGGTCAGAAAGCATTTTATTGTATTTATTTATGTCACAAGAACACACACACTGACCCACAGAATCGCACGCACCCCCTATACCTTGCACATTGAATTAGCCATAGTGCTCTTTAGTTAGTTTACTTATGTGTGGGCGGTGGAGGTGCAGGCAAGCTGCAGTGCATATGTGAAGCTCAGGGGACAACTTGTGGCAATCTACTCTCATCCACCATGTGGGTCCCTGGAGCTGAATTAAAGTTGTCAGCCTTTGCAGCAGGTGCTCAGACCTGTTGAGTCATCTTACTGGGCCTGGGTGTGTGTGTTTTTCATTGTTGTTGTTGTCATTGTTGAGATTCGTATTTAATATGCAGTCAGTTGAATGATGAAGAGGTAATGTGGTATCTATTAAATAGCTTTGTGAGTGTTTGACTTGGGATAATGGTTATCCCAGAACACTGGGGTTGGCTAGAAGGAAGGACTCTGACACAGTGAGGGGGAAAGGAAGCTTCCTGACAACCTTCCTGCTAAATACCATCTAAGCACTGGCTGTTTCGTCATAGCAGCAGGCTTGAGTGTTCCCAGATATCCTGACGGGAGATTCATAGAAGACATCTTTCTTGTTTTTCTGAGAAATTTCTGTTCACTTTCAAAAATATATTTAGATGTCTCTTGTTCAAGCCCCACATTGCTTAAAACACACCTGAACATTAGATGCCAAGTTCTACAGTGTCTGCTAGAACAGAACAAGCGACTCTTCCATGAGACCCAGCTGGATCCCAGATTGCTGGCTCTCCCAGCTGTCTTCTTCCCTAGAAAATCTCAATGCCTATCCACAAACCTCAGGGGGGAAACACGACCCTACAGTTTACGAAGTTTAACTCTGTACAAGGGAGCCTATTAGTGGCATTGCTGTTTATGTCCATCAATATTAAAACTGCTTCTCAGGACCCGTCAGAACAAAAGAACCAGACAACCAGCCAGGACAAAACTCGCACACTTTATGGTCTGAATAATCCAGAAAGTTCTTCCATGAAGCTTAACTTTCCCTCTTGCCTTTTCTTGTGCTATCGAGGTCTCTCCTTTACATCGCTCACATGCTCACATTTCTCAGTCATACCTATCCCCAAGCTCAACTTTGTTACCACCTTTCCCAAAACAATCTCCTGACAGATGTAACAGTGGGTAATTTCCACAACTGCTTCGTATTTCGTCCTTATTCATGATGTTATTTTTGTGCTTTAGATTACTGTTATTTTGGTCATATTATTATATATATTATGGGACAACCCAGCTCAGCTTATGTGACAGACGCTTTGGCGTGAGTGTTTCAGGCTGTTTTGTCTTTGAAAGTCGCTTTCCTTCCATTGTTCACACGGTGCTTTGCATATAGTATCTAATCAGTAAACATGAGGTGTGGTGCATGATGAAGATTAAATCTTTGACAGCTCAGCTTCTAGAGTACAGGTGCAAATGACTCAACAAATGGCATCCTTACAAAGGATGATCTTACCATTGCCTTCAACCTGGAGTCCCTTCGAGTGCTAGTCCCAGTTAAGATCAGTCGCCTGAAATGGTGGGATCTAGAAAAGATCATCCTGAGTGAGGTATCCCAGGAGCAGAAAGACACACACAGTGTATACTCACTTATAAGTGGGTATTAGACCTATAAGATAAGATAAACATACTAAAATCTGTACACCTAAAGAAAATAAACAAGAAAGAGGACCAGGGGTAAGATGATCAATCCTCACCTAGAAAGACAAAGGAGATCGACATTGGAAGTAGGAGAAAACAAGTAACAGGACAGGAGCCTACCGCAGAGGGCCTCTGAAAGACTCTACAGTGTATCAAAGCAGATGCTGACACTCACAACCAAACTTTCGGCAGAGTGCAGGGAATCATATGAAAGAAGGGGGAGTTAATATGACCTAGAGGGGACAGGAGCCCCACAAGGACCAAATATATCAGGGCACAGGGGTCTTCTATGAGACTGTTTCTCCAACCAAGGACCATGCATGGATATAACCTAAAACCCCTGCTCGGGTGTAGCCCATGGTAGCTCAGTACCTAAGTGGGTTCCCTAGTAATGAGGACAAGAATTATTTCTGACATGAACTCAATGACTGGCTCATTGAGCTCCCCCACCCCCCTGAGGGAGGAGCAGCCTCACTAGGCCACAGATAAGAACATTGCAGGGAGTCCTGAAGATACCTGATAAGCAAGGGTCAGATGGAAGGGGAGGAGGTCCTCTCCTATCAGTGGACTTGGAAGGGGGCTGGGAGGAGATGAGGGAGGGAGGGTGGGATTAGGAGGAAAGAGGGAGGGGGCTACAGCTGGGATACAAGTGAACGACCTGTGATTAAAATAAAATAAAATTAAAAAAAAAGAAAATCTGAGTTATTGACTCAGTTGAGAAATAAAAAAAAATAATAATAATAATAAAAGATCAGTTGCCTGTCCTTACAGGGAGTCAAGTCAGGTCCATGCAATAGAATCATGCATGATGGCGAAGAAAATGAATCCCTGCCCTTCCTGATACAACAACCACTGGCCAAGGGCGGCTAGTAGGCACTCAAAGCAATACTAGGAAAATGGAAGAAGAAATCTTTTTAAAGTCCTGTTTAATTTGAATAACCACATTTAACCAGTGACTGGTGGCGCTGTGTTGGAAAATACAGCTATGGAGCTTGGGGCAGGAACAAACAAACGAACAGACAAACAAACAAACAAACCTCTACTGGTAGGGCAGAACTGAGGTGTACCAGGCTAAAACTCCTGCAGATGTGTGAGTGCACAGCCAAGCCTTAAGCGCTGTACTCAAGGGCATTTGCCTTGCTCAGCCTGACCCTGGCCGTGGGCAGATGTTAACCCATGGTTTGTTGCTATTGGGACTTTACCTGGTATTGGGGGAGTGGCGCGGGGGCCCCCATGAGCTGGCTTTTCAAGTCCAGCATTATCTATTGAACGGATTGTTCCCAGATCTGAAGGAAATCCCCATTTTACTATTGTGGGGATCGAATTGTCTTCTGTCTCTTCCCTTCCCTTCCCTTTCCTTAAATAATGTGTGGAGAATCCGATTACCTTTCTGTATCCAAATCAAATGTCTCCTCCTCGGTGAAGGGACTTCTGCGTTTGGTTCTCCCGACTGGCCTGCGTTTAAACAAGGGTCCTAAAACAGCGGGACCTAAACAACGTATTCGACTTGTCTACATCTAAGCTTATTTCTCCCTCCCTGAACATAATGATGCTAACACCTAACCCTCATGCATCTTCTTCATAACTGTAGAGTGCCTGCTCAGTCCCCAGGAATCATAGGACCTGCAGAGGTTCTATTCAGCCGAAGAGAGTTGGCCCCTGTTTCCCAGATTAAACAATTGAACGCACAGTTGTCGGGAGGGGCTGTTATGGCTGGGAGGCTCTTGTTTCAGTCTGAGACGGAACTGATGTTCAGTAAATGCTAACGTTAGGATTATCCTCTCTATCATTATTAAGCCTCGGAATCCATCTCACAAAAGAGAATGAGCTCATTAGCATGGCATTGTTCTCTTAGGCAACAGGCGAAACTGTTCATGACTGTTAATTAGGGGAAAACACTAGAATCACTTCTATTAAGGAGGGATTAGCTCATGGATACAAGGAGGGAGCATCCGGAACTGCAAAGGAAAAGAATGAGTCTTCTACAGTCACCACCACAAATAAACTTGAACATCTCTGTGTTTTTACATCTATAAGTAGATTGACGAAGATTTTTGTTGTTGTTGTTGTTGTTGTTAAGGGCAATTAGCTGAAGAACAGGAAGCTGTCGAATCATTCAACATCCCTTTTCATTTGGATGCATGTGAGGTTAAAGTGCAAATTTGGGATAAAGTTAATTTGGAAATTTTATTATCAGATGTTAGCATCACCTTTGCTGACTCCTTTTCCATTTATGCCTCTGTACTGCAACCTTGCACAAGGTCCACATTTACAAACTATATTGTTGATGGGTCCTCTGGATTACTATACCCCATGTGACACTAAACTCCTAAATAATGGTTCCAGCACTAATAAGAAGCTGCATAACTGAAAGAATATACCAGAGCTGCTGAAGCGAACTTGGAGAGTAAGGGTGTGTATTTCTGTTACAGAAGATTTGAGCTCCATTCCCAGCATCAACAACTGATTATAACTCAAGCTCCAGGGCATCTGATGCCCTCTTGTGGCCTCCACGGGTACCTGCACTCATGTGCACATGAACATACCCACAGACATACACAATCACATATGCAACATCATAATATAGACATAATTTAAAAATATACTAAAGTTTTAAAAAAGAAGACTGCACTATAAATTTGTGTTTCCTCAATGAATTCCTAGATATAAAAGGAAATTCTAGATTAAAATTTTATTGTCTAAAAAAATATATTATTGGCTACTAAAGGCATAGAATGAGGGAACACAGCTTCCTGTCTATTTACATTACCAAGTTGGGAAAGTTGACAGGTTTTTTTTTTTTTTTTCTGATTTTAGTTTCTCAGAATTTTTCTAATTTAATACATCACTAAGGATTAAACAAATAAGGAGGAAAAGTGACACTGAGCAAGTTCAGGTGCCCACAAAGGGCCTGAGATTTCACTGAGCATGAGGCAAAGGGAAAAGCTACGGTGGTGTAAAGGCCAATCTGGCTCTCATTAAACGTTTTTTTCTGATTTTTTTAAGGAAATAAACATTGATTCACCGAGATCTTTGGCTGCTCAGGAATCTTCCGCTAGTATTGACTATATCCTCCTCCTCTGCTTCTAATACTAGGTGAAAACTGATTCCTGTGAGCACACTGCTCATCCATGATTTCATTTGCTGAGCTTGCCCACCCCACTGTATAGAGCCACCCCTCGGTTTTATAGCATTTAATATTTTTTAGTGTGTTTATCAATATAATATTTTTTCTGTGTTCTATACACAAATGGGGGGAAAGCAGTGACAGCGACCTGTTACACATCCTCAGATACTCAGAGAGTCAGAGTGGCCTGTGCCAGGCCACTGACTTAACACCCATCAACTGTGCATCTGCGACATTAAGAAACAGTTCGGCAAAGCCTGGCTCTGGTAACTGTTTTGCCCAGCTTCGACTTTGGGAACGATGATCACCCTGAGGGACTTTGCTCACTGTATAGAATCAAGAAATGTCTTATAATGATGACGCTGACCTCTCATTAGCTGCAGAGGAAAAAAACAGGCCCTTTTCAAGTCTAAAACCTCAGACATCAGCAGCCTGACATTATGTCCTGACATAATGGCGGCTGCCAGCAGAGCCAGCCTAATTCACGTGGAATTGTAACACTGCCATTCGGCTTTGGTCCACTTCTGAAGAAACCGGAATGCGGTGCCTTCCAGTTAATCATTCTGATTTCTCCCTTGACATCCTGTCAGGTTTTTACTTATGGCTTTCAAGTAGGTGCTCCAGTTATTTATAGCTTCCTGGGTTTTTGGCCTTCCGAAAAAAATCTCCCCTTCAGACAGCATTTCAACACGATACAGGTATGAGAATTTCCCACCAACACAAGAAAACTAAATCTTCTATAAATGCCAGTGAGTTATAGCTAATTACAAAAAGTAAATGGGTCTTCATTAACATGCCAAATTTTACTAGTTAAATTTTAAATTATTTTTAATTGTCATATAAAATACATGGACTTATTGTGTAGAGCACAGTGTTTGGGATGTACGTTGATTGCCCACTGGCAAAATCTAGCTTATTAGGATGCACGACCTCAGATAATTATGAATTTTTATTTTCATTCTTTGCAATGCTGGAGGTGAGACCCACGGCCTTATGCAAATTAGACAGCAGCTGGACCACTGAGCTATCTACACCACCCTCACTTATAAGGGGTGGTATGTGGAGATCCCCCATCTAGGCCAGAACTTTGTCTGGCTTAGTCTTGTGCAGGTCTTTTCCAGGTGACCACAGCTGTTGTGAGCTTATGAATATACCCACTACATCATGTCCAGAAGGCAAGGTTTTTCATATCAATTTTCTTTGCATAATTTTTTTTGAATTTTTTTCAGACATTTTTGTAATAAAATATGATCCCATTTAACTCGGTTTTCTCCTCTAGTTTCATACACACACAACCCTCCCTCCTGACCCTGTGAGTTTGTCCATTTTTAATAACCTGCTAAGTCCAGTAAGCGCTGCCCTTGCTCGTGACTGTGGAGCATCTGCTGGAATGTGGGGATCCCGTTCGTGGTGCATCCTCAAAGAAGAGCGACTCTAACTGCCACAGTAATGCTAACTTCCAGTAGCTGCCCATTAAGGGGGTGGGGGAGGGGGACGGTCTAGAGACCATCTGCCCCTTGGTGCAGGAATTTTATGTGGTCTGAGCTTGTGCAGGTCCTACATAGGTCACCACAGCTGTTATGAGTTTGTAGGCACATCCACCACCAGAGGCAATGTTTTCAATATCACTTCCCCTTTCCAAAATAAGTTTGACCATAAAGTGGTTGGCAGAAAGTTGCAGGGCCCGAGTTAATCAGACTTTTGCCTCCTGCCTCTTCTTTGACAGTGGACAGAACCTGTCTCTTGCCTCTGCTAAGAGAACCCACTAAAACAACAACAACAATAACAACCACATGCAGAGCAAAACCAAAAAAAAAAGAAAAAGAAAAATCTAAACTCATTTAGATTACAAATCAAAGGTGGAGGGGGCTTTACATTAGAATTAAGTTTTCTAATAGGTTTGAAATGAGAAAAGGAGAGAGTAGAGTAGGGAAGCCTGGGCGGGTCATGGGAGTCCCTTTCTTGCAGGGAACTTTGGGGGTGCTTCTGAAGTCAGGGAAACACTTCTGCTGGCTTTAGGAATTTAAGCTTCTCCGTAGGTACTGTAGAGACAAGCATGAAGATTCTAGATCCAATCAAGATGACAATAGAACCTCAGAGGGTGGGCCCCTGCCTGTGTTCAGTGTCTCAGGTGTGCTTCCTTTAGCTGCCAGAAAATAGAGAGCAAACTGTGCCCCACCACACACACACCATGTAAGTGAGGTGACTCAGCTCACAGGACTGCAATTTCTATTTCTATTTGAGAAGGAAGGAGACGGAAGATGGGACAGTCACGTAAGTATCCTGACTTTAGAAATCCTTAAATGTCCCTGGTAACACATGGTCTGAGCTTGATGGGGGCCAGTACCTGCTCTCTGTGGTGTTTCATTCTCCCAACTCTTGGCTCGATACTCTAGACTCTTGGCCATGACCTTGAGTCATCTATCCTGCTCCCTAACCGTGACTCATTGTTACAGTCTAAGACTTGGCTTGCTTTTTTATTGCCAGTAGATGCTTGGAGAGACAAAAGTCTATCGTGCTTTGTTTTATTATGTTCTGTACCATACAGATTTAGTTCCTTTCAGTTCAAACTTGATATGTTTATTTCCAATATCTTTGAATATTTCACTAGATAAAAACAGCACTCAGTGCTTCTGAGATGAGTCCCTATCTTAGACAAAAACTCGAAGAGCAAAGTGTCGATGGACTGAAGATACTTATAAACCACATCAGACACACTGACTATTCTGAACCACTCCGAGCTGTTCGTTAGAGCCATATTTCTTACAAGGTCGTATTGTTCTTATAACCACATAGTTAAGCACCTTGGATGTGCCATGCTTCCTAGAGAGCCCTGCCTTCTGAAGGAATCGAGGAGGTAAATACATAATTTTTAGGGCCGAGGAAATCCTGGAATCTTTGTATTTTTCTGACTTCTGCTTAGGAAAATGAGCATTTTGCCTTTCAGCTGCTCTCTCCCTATAATTCTACACAGCTGTGAGAAAGTCGGCAGCTTACCCAGGATTTCCACACAAACTGCAGGAGAAAGCCTTGCCCACTTCCTTTCACTCAATGACAGGTATCAACTTTTCCTAGCCAAATAAAAAAAAAAATTGTTTCTCCATTGATCCTGCTTCTACCAAGAAGTCTGATTCCACTCACCTTCTCCTAGAAAGCCCTTGGTCTGCCTACTTCCGCTCAGCCCCCCATACCTGTTTATACTGCCAGTGTCATGCTCAGTGTGAGTCAACCTATTGAATTACAATGCTCCCTAAAGCACAATGGTTTAAAACTGTAGCGTATTGTGTCCTCAGATCTACATAATTTGCAAAGGAGTGAGGCGAATGCCGGCTCTCCGGCCTGTGGCTTTGGCTACTGTGACTGGACTGAGCTGAGGTCCAGTCTCTAGTACAGCACCTTCATGCGAGTGGCAAGTAATACCTGTTAGCTGGACCCTGACAGGTCTCATGTGGCCTCTTCCAGATTTGATATAATATAAATATAAATGTTGGTATAAATAATAAAGATTTATTTATCTTATTTATGAAGATTTATTTATTTATTTATCTTCACATATTTCTATCAACCTTCTACCAAGTAAGTACTCCAACATTTGCTCTCTTAACCTGTTTGTGACACCCCCAAATTAAAACACCTGCAGATTTGGTGTTTAATAATTTAGTGTCATGAGACAGCACCAAATCCTTGCATGGTCAAAGGAGTAAAGGATGAGAGAAAAAAAAAAAAAAGGCTCCTTAGTCCTCCTCCATAAAGGAATGAATTGCATTTATGAGGGCTCTACATCTGATTTTTGCCATATTCATTCATTCATTTATTATTTGCACATATCTGTGCCAACATGCACACCACTGTGGAGGTCACGGGACAGCTTTCAGGAGTCCATTGTCTCCCTCCTCCTCATGATTCCTAGGAATGGGCCTTGGGGTGCTAGAGAAGATTTTAGCATAACCTAAGAAATGTGAAACCTCGGGCGTCTTGAAAGTTGTCATCACACCTTCTGAAGCACTTAAACACACCCGCCATCGACACACCTTTTCTCCAGGGGGTGCTGCACAGGAAATCTCCAGGTTGAACCTAAAAACAGAGCCTATACGTATGTCCCACGTATCCACATCTCTGTGATCATAAGACTGTAGGTCAACTAATAGAGGGGGGAGAATGACGCACAGACACTGTTGTTAAAGGTCTGTGTGCCTCCCCACCCCAGTTCATGCAATGATGTGCCCTATGGCAAGTGCAATAGGATTATAAGGTAGTAGAAGCCAGTGGGATGACTCAGCAGCCTCCATGTCAGCCACCTTCACCTGCTTAAAAATCACAAAAATTGAATGTTTCTCTTAATCGTCTCTAATGTATTGGGCTCAAAACTATCATTCCTTTCTGTGCTGGCTAGTTTTGACCAAAAAAAGGAAAAAAAAAAAAAAAGAAAAGAAAAGAAAGGAAGAAAAAGCTGTGAGCAAGCCTTTAGGGCATTTTCTTAATTAGTGATTGATGGGGCAAAGCCAAGCCCACTGTGGGTGGGGCCATCCCTGGGGCTGGAGGTTCTGGGTCCTACAAGAAGACAGACTGAGCAAGCCATGGGAAGCAAGGCAGAAAGCAGTTCTCCTCCACAGCATCTGCCTCCAACTTCCTGCCCTGTTTGAGTTCCGCTCCTGACTTCCTTTAATGATGGACTGTGATACCGAAGAGTAAGTGAAATAAGCCATTTGCTCCCCAAGTTGCTTTTGGTCACTGTGTTTCATCACAGCAATAGAAACCCTAAGACACAAGAAAGAAAGAGAGAAAGAAAAAAAGAAAAAAAGAAAAAAAGAAAGAAAGAAAGAAAGAAAGAAAGAAAGAAAGAAAGAAAGAAAGAAAGAAAGAAAGAAAGAAGGAAGGAAAGAGAGAAAGAAAAGAAAGGGAAGGAAGGAAGGAAAGAAGGAAGGAGGGAAAGAAGGAAAGGAAGGAAGGAAGGAAGGAAGGAAGGAAGGAAGGAAGGAAGGAAGGAAGGAAGGAAGGAAGGAAAGAAGGAAAGGAAGGAAGGAAGGAAGGAAGGAAGGAAGGAAGGAAGGAAGGAAGGAAGGAAAGAAAGAAAGAAAGAAAGAAAGAAAGAAAGAAAGAAAGAAAGAAAGAAAGAAGAAAGAAAGCTTGTATATGTGAATTTTTGCCTGCATATATGTCTAGTACCACATAGAGGAATTGCAGCAGGAGGCCAAAAGATGCTACTGGATCCCTGGGAGCAGACATTGGTCAGCCACCACGTGGATGCCAGGAGTTGAACCCTGGTCCTCTGCAAGAGCGGCACAGTCCTCTCAACCACTAAGCCGTATTGGCAGCCCCTGTGTGTCCATTTTGTTGATCTCAGCCAGCACCAGTGAGCAATTTGAGGATGTCAGTGATTATTCCTAGTATTAGTCTGAAGAATTGTATTTGCCGTGTAAACAGTCAGCAAATCGTTCTGCTACCTCCTACAACCAGGGAACCTGTGTGTATTTAGAAGCTTGTCAGGTATAAAGGTGAACATCAAAGACTTCTGTTGTCGTGACAGAATGCAAAATCTAGCAAGCGTCTGGCAGACTGTAGCACACACTTTTTTTAAAATGAGAGCTCTTTTTGCCTGATTTAACCAGCGGTGGACTCTTCCACTGTGTGAAGCATGATGACTTGATAAGAACAGTGTTTTGTAGATGAGTCAGGTTCTTGGCAGTAGTTTCAGTCACTCGGATTTAACAGGCCAGCCACAAAGAGCTACAAGAGCCACTGTGTGTTTCACCATGAACCCAGGTGACGAAGATGTAGCCGCCTAGTGCTTCAGGCTTAGAAAAGCACCGGCCAACAGCAGTTTCCAATGCAGATTTGTTTCACAGGGCAAGATATTTCTGCATGAGACAGAACTCAGAGCTTCCCCAAAACATGTCTAGTATGGATGTTAAATTTCATCTTTGACACAGATCGGGAGCGTGAGAATGTTAACTGCATCCTATCCTATCCCAGAAGGCTAAGCTTTGAGTATGGTGAAGAGAAACAGATTTCCCCACAGAATGCTAAGGGCTACCCATCCAGTTAGGGGAGCCCAGGCCTTCTGCTTTGTTAAGCATAGCTGCCCAGCTCTCTCCCATTAATGGGCAGAGCTTAAGTACTTACCATGTGTCAGTAAAATCTAGGCGATGAGGAAAGCAACCTTGACAGTGGCATCAAAGATTAATAGCAGCGAGAACCTTTGAAGTAGGTAGATCAAAGGTGAAGACACTGAAAGTAATTTCAGAGATGTGGCGATCATGCCAAAGGCAAAAAGAGAGGTAAAGGGCAACACAGCTGTGTTCAGATGAGGCCCTGCTTATGGAGTTTTAAGATACTACAGGGAGATGTCTCTCAGCCAGCACAGATGAGAGCTATTTTAATGGACTCAGTATGCTTTCTCTCCAGGTGGTAAGTGAGAAGAGACCAAAAAGTGATGTTGGGTACCACAATAAGAACAAAACTGCCGTTTTCCGGGATTTTCTTGTTCATTCTGAGCATGTTCAATGTGTCTGGAATTTTGTTCAAATGACTGCAGAACTGGAAAGAGCAGCTTTTTATTCTGGTGCACAACATTGATGTTTTCAAGTAAATACATACATAAATGTAAATGCATGTGTGTGTGTGTGTGTGTGTGTGTGTGTGTGTGTGTGTGTGTGTGTATTAACTCTTTTTGGAACTTTTAGCCGTGCTATCAACTTTGTAAAAAAAAAAAAAAAAGTTACCATGTTGAGTTGGCATTGTATAGAGATCAGCAGTCACATTGGCTTAAAAAAAAATTTCCCCATTTGTACTGGGTAACACACTATTAAATATTTAAGGATCATATATGTGCGTTTGATTATAGAAAGCAAAAAAGAATAATTCTCTAAATAATGGAGAAATACTGATGCTGCTGTTTTTTAATAGTTCTCAAAAATCTCCATTGTTCTATTAAGAAATACTTTCATCTATCTCTCTGTGTGCTGGTAAACAAATATATCTGACTTCTACTATCTTAAGACATTTTTAACTATGGAAAGAAAAGTAATGAAGCAGTCTCTCCAAAACATTGAATACTAAGGACTAGTTTTCTAGCTTTTCTGACCTTACGTGACTCTAGCTGAACCTTTGTAAATGATCGCCAGATGATATGAAAGTCACAGTAGATGTTGTGGAATATTCCAGGACTGGAGCATGGTAGAGAATAAGGGAAAGGTTCAGCCCTGTGGGATCAGCCAAGAATTGCTGGGCAGCACGGAGAAGCAAGAAAAATAATTTGCTTCAGCTTTCACATTGATTTTAACTTTGGTGTCTTTTCCTCTTTTGTATGTTTGTGGAAAGTCTCCTTGATTTCACTTAAAATGCATGAGTATGGATTCTACTCCATCTCTGAGCTGACCAAGAGTGGGCCCTACTCTCCTTTGCTGTGGTGACCAAGAGACTCACATTAGGTTGAAACACCTCAAAGACCCCCTTCTGTCCATACACAGAAGCCTCCATAGGAGGCTTATCTAGTTCCTTATCTTGCTGCATTGACCATTCTTACCTCTTCAAACTGAAAGCAGAGATTTGGGCCATTTTGCTTGAATGCAGTTAAAACATTATTAGTCTTTTAAGATTGCCAAGATGGGTGATCTTCGTGTCATTGTAGACCCAGCTGTGTCGTCCAGTGGCTCTCTGTTTGGGTTGACAGAGCGGGAAGTCTGTGTAGAGCTCAGAGTGGAACCTGGAACCTTCTAGATTTTCCCATAGACTCCAGACCTAGTTTCTTGTGATCCTCAAAGCTGAGCAGAATTAATCGGCATCAGTGGGAAAAGCAACTGAAAAGGCCATGGCAATATGGACAATACAGATTAGTCGCTTGGCAGGACTATTTGTCACGAGAGGGTGTGGGAGTTCAGTGGGAGCACTCTGAAACCGGGAGGAAAATCGAGTGGAAATGCACTAGCCCTTGACTGTGCATATAACTTTCAAACTGCCAATGAGTGCTCAATGGCCATGACAGTCAAGAAATTGGAAGAGATGCTGAGATTTCACACAGGCACCAATAACTTTGCTTCCTGAAAGATTTACTTGAGATACCAAGCTCAAAAAAATCAGTCTTGTATATTTAGTATGCATAAATTGTTATTGTATCTATAAATCCTATAACTAGGACTTTACAACTAAGAAATAACAAGGAAGGCTGTATATTTTTACATGTTACCTATGTGCTTTCTTTTTGGGTTTTGTTTTTAGATAAGAACAGGAAGTGGATAGTATGCTAGCCCTCACATTGTTCCCATGTTGTTAGGCTATAGATAATGATAAGCAAGCCTTTTAGTATTTGGACACAGTTGAAGACCTTGCAAATGAAAACATTGCCTTGAAATTCAATTCTTTCTATATATAGTAAGTAAATGAGCCACCATCACTGTGTTTAGGCAAAGACTCAAAGGCAAGCAGGGAAGTGGGAAAGCCTCCCCATAGTGACCACCTGGAAGGCCCTGTGTTGATGACTGAAGACATTAGCAGAGGGACACTGAGGCTGAGAATCCACTGATAGAAGTGGGCTGTCCCTGTGGCTGATTTGAAGAGCATACGAGGCTTTCTCTGTTTGGTCTTGAGTTGGGAACAAGGAATAACTTTCTGAGGAATTTCAGCCATTCACCAGAGTTTAACTAGCCTGCCTTGGTTGCCACAGAGGCTGTGGTTTGGCTGTCTGAAGTGATTGCCACAGACCATGGGTCAGAGTTCTCTTGTATGAGGTCTATTCATTGTGTATTCAATCTTCAAGGCTGATAAGTGTTTTATTTTAGCTTGAGATGAGTTGAGAAGATATTCCTCTTGTGCAGTTTTTGGAAACAGAAGAGATAATGGACAGAAAGGGAAAGTCGGCATGTCTGTGAGAGGAAATCAAGAAGGCTGTGTCCACAGATGTCAAGACCATGGCAGGTTGCCTTGGAGATAGAAGGACACTTGACATGTCTCAGACTAGTCTAAATGTAGACCAGGATGAATGCTCTCCTTTTTCCTATCCAATAGCCTGCCCACCATGGTCTTCATGAGGATCTTAGATGCCCAAGTGTCTGAAACTTCCTGTCCTATTTCTTAAGCCAATTACAGGGTTCCTATTTTTAACCTGCAAAGTGCTAGAACTAAGATTTCTTTATCTCAGGAGTTAACCACGTCAACATGAGGAGAAGTTGCAGACAGCATATAAAACAGCTATGTAGTGATTGGCTTTACATTAATTTCTCTTCTTGTGTTTTTATTGCATACTGAAGCTCATTTCTTTTTAAATATCCAGGTTCACTTCTATAATATTTCACCCCTTTTGTTGTCCTGGTCTTTTATATTTTCAGCATAGCTATACCTTGTTACCAAAGCCTTTCTTGGTTGCTTAACTGTCTTGAACTTGAGCCACAGCACCATTTCTTCACAGGAATCACCCACACATGCACACACACAAGCATATAATTCTGTATATTGTGTTTGGAGACACACAGCTTCATCTTACCTAATGAGTCATATCCATGGGTTCCTCTATTCTCCCTCCCTGTTGTCAAACTAAATATACTATGGGGCTGTGTATTCACTCAAGTGAGAACGGTAATAAGGAAATGACTCATTCAAACATAGTTAAGTTATATGTCTGGGTAAAAATTAAAATATAAACACACATAGCCATTTAACACAGGATCGTTAAACTTCTAGTCACAACAGAAAACATAGTGACTGAATACAGAATAGACTGAGCCATGTCACATCTAATGCACAATTTACATTATTTTATTGAGCCACAAACCAAGGTTTCCAGATATTCTGGACATAGCAAAACAACTTAGAAAAAGTAGTCATAGATTCCACATGTCTTACTTACTTGTATTCTTGAGATGAAATTATGTTTCCCTGGTCATTTTTTTTTTGTCTAAATGTAACAAGTAAATATAAAATAAGCACTCTAAGAAAAGATGCCCAGTAAAATAAATAAGGATAATTTACCTGTACATTGGAAAGAGTTGTGTATATTGAAAATGAAGTTTGTACATTAAACATTTACCATCACTGTTATCCTCCCTAACCTTAAAGTGAAGCCAGAGCATCCCAGGCCATGTCTGCCTTCTAGAGATGATCAAGAATTCAGACAGTGTGAAAACCTGAAAAAAAATAAATAAAGGTGGCTTAAGTAAAGGTAGAAAAGGGTAGGTTTAGAAAACTGAAGTAAATCAGGTAAAGTTGTAGGCAGGATTTGGGTTACAGACAAAGCAGATAGCAGTTGTTAACTGTAGAGTTGTTTTACGGCTGTTCGGTAACCAGGCAGCTTTGAGTTCCTTAAACCTACTACCATCATGACCTTGGACAAAATATTTAGGCTTGATAAATATCTCCCTCTCTCTCTCTCCCTCCTTCCCTCTCTCTTCTCTTTCCTTCCCTCTCTCTCTCCTGTTTTGCCCTCCAACCCCCCCCCCACCTTTATACACATAAGCTTTGATCTCTGTCTGTGGGAGAAGCCATATTAAAGAACGAAAGTTTCCATAATAACGTTGTGTGTCCTTCAGAGGGAGGATTTTCCTTCCAGAGCCAAATGAAAGACCGACAGAAGCTAAACCCTAAAAAAAATGGGGGGGGAGATTAGAAAGAGGAGGCTGGCTGCTGGCTTCATCCTACTTGGTGAAGAGAGGGAACCCTAGCTTCCTCTTCACATGATCAACTCAGGTTTTCAGAACCGTCCCTCTGCTCCTCTCCTGGACAGGACAGCGCACTCCCTACAGCGGCCTTTAACCTCTTTTGCCTGTCGCTTGCCTTGTCAACAGAGCAAGAAGCAGGATGTCCCTCGGGAAGACCAGGGGCCGACCACCAAGAACCTGGACTTCTGGCCACAGCTGATCACACTGATGGTCACGCTCATAGATGAGGATAAGACTGCTTACACCCCTGCTCTCAATCAGTAAGTACGCTGGGTAGAGAAGCCGGCAGGGTTCACTCCAACATTAAAAACGCATCGCCTAAATTCATATATGACCTGTATTCTAATGACAGTGAAAGGTTTTTTAATTAAACCATAGAAAGAATTTTATCAGCAAATATTAATTCAGTAGTAATAAACATTTTTTTTAAATTTAAACTCCAAAGAGTATAGTTGTTTGTCGTTGGAGTCAAATATTTCCCAGGATTTGGTTCATTTATATTGCTTAATGCAGAAGCTTTCCCATGTCTTCTGTATTATCATCTTCACAATGACACAGACTTACTGTGGAGATCTGGGTTCATTAATTTTATTGTCTTCACTGACCAAGACAGTTTGACTCATAATTTATGTTCAGTTCAGTTCAATTATAATTTCTAGTACAAGAAAAAGTATTCCAGACTCATCCTTTTTTTCCCCCCTCTTGGCTACCCACCTATTAAAATTTTTATTTTTAAAGAGTTATTTAGCCAGGCAGGTAGGGGCACACCTTTAATCTCAGCACTTAGAAGGTAGAGGCAGGGGGATCTCTGTGAGTTTGAAGTCAGCCTGGTCTACAAAGGGAGTTCCAAGACAGCCGGGGATATTACACAGAGAAACCCTGTCTCAAAAAAAAAAAAAAGTTTCATTTTATGTGTGTGAGAGTGTGTTATACACACTGTGTGCATGCAGTGCCCCGTGGGGGCCAGAAGAGAGCATCAGATCCCCTGGAACTGGAACCAAGTCAGTGCTAGGGACCAAACCTAGGTTCACTGCATGGTCAGCAATTGCTCTTGACTGCTGAGCCGTCCTTCCATGCCCCTATTCATTTAAAAAAAAATTTAGCCCACTAAATCCAGTTAAAAATGTGACTAGGGCTTGAAGAAACCACCAGTGGACATATCCGTAAAGAGAACTGACTCTCCCTCTACATGCAGCTGGCAACACAATAGTTCCACAGGTTGGGGATGGGGCCTTGGGAGCTCCCCCCTCCTCCCTGCTGGAATTTCTAACAGGTTTGATCTTATCCAGGCCTCGTGCAGGTAACGACCACTGCCGGTGAGGTCATGTGTACAACAGCCATGGCGTGTCAACAAGATAGCATTGCAAAGCAACCCTCCCGGTTTCCAGCTCTTTGTCTTCCTGCCCCCTCTTCCGTGATCCCTTAGCCCTGCCGTTTGTGGTTGGTAGGAATGTCCCGACTCCAGCTAAGTGCTCATGGTGACATTTTCAGCCCTTGGCACTGGCAGGCATCTCTGCTCTAACCACTACTCCCTACAGCAAGAAGCTTCTCTGACCAAGGTTGAGGGCAGCACAAATATGTAATATTTAAAAGGCAATTGACAACATGGCCATGTAGAAAAATAACAATAGATTCTCTCCTAGGGCCTGTGACTCAGATCCAATCAGGAGAGCCTTGCCACTATAGCACTAGGGCTGCATTTTGCCTAGAAGGTCAGTTTCATATACAGGGCCCAGTGGTGGACAGGACCATTGATGCCTGTATAATCCTCCCAGAGTTATGAAAACTAGCCAGCAGGAAGAGTTTCCTGGTCAATTCAAGATTTATTTCCCTGTGTTCTGCAACGAAAGTGCATGATATCTTCAATAACAGGATCTTGCCATCTATTAATTATTCATCTCCTTCATGCCTCAGATTCCTCCAATTTCTGAACAAAGTAACCTCGTCTTTTATATGCAATAGCTAGAATATCTACTTTCCCTTTTTGCTGTTTCCTCTTTGTTATCTAAACCTCGTCCTTGTTCTCATCTTTTTCTTCCTAATACCAGAATAATCTGAAATTTTCCAACTGTAGAGAATTGGCCCTTTAATTCTCTTCTGTTAGGATGACAATCCCATAAGCCATCACTAGTCCTCATCTCAGCTGTCAATGTAGGTCTTCCCTTTAGCTTCTGTGCTGGTTAGTTTTGTTGCTAATTTGGCCCAAGGTAGAGTCACCTGGGAATAAGGAACCTCAGCTGAGAATATGCCTCCATCCTGTTGGCCTGTAGGCAAGGCTGGGGGAACATCTTCCTGATTAATTATTGATGTGGGAAGGGCCAGCTTACTGGAGGTGGTACCAGCCCTGGGCAGGTGGTCCTCGGTTGTGTAAGAAAGCAGGCTGAGTCAGAGAAAGAAAGGTGGTTAACAACATTTCTCTACGACTTCCATTTGAGTTCCTGCCTCGGCTTCCCTCAGTGATGAACGAGGATCCGAACATGCAAGGCCCAGGAAATCCATTCTTCCACAGGTTGCTTTTGGTCATGGTATTTTCTCAGAGCAATAAAAAGCAAGCAGCGAGCGAGCACCCTCCCCACAGCACAGTTTATGTTCAGTGAAAATGTAAGTCAATTTTCTTCCACTTTAAGATTGTGTAGCAGAGAGTATCCAGTGTCAGAAATAAACCAAATTTTCAAACATTCGCTACACATATATATCATATTTATAAAAATATAGTATGTTCTTCTAGATTTTCAGAGTGAGGGATAACCCAGTATATTACTTTTTAAATAAAAGCTTACATTTTCTCTGGCAGGGACCACTGAGTATAGGCTGCTCTGATGCAGAATTTACATGGTCTGTTCTGAGAATAATATTCAATGTGTCAAAGCTGCTGACTTCTGTGTTCACACGCGGCTTTGCTAAATTACTTCTTTTAACATTTAAAAATTGTTATGAAGATGATCATGATATTATAAGATGCTCAATTTCCCCCATTCAGAAAGGCAAAGAGAATGGACATCAGAAGAGGGAGAAAACAAAACAGGACAGGAGCCTGCCACAGAGGGCCTCTGAAAGGCTCTACCCTGCAGAGTATCAGAGCAGATGCTGAGACTTAGAGCCAAACTTTGGGCAGAGTGCAGGGAATCCTATGAAAGAAGGGGGAGATAGACCTAGAGGGACAGGAGCTCCACAAGGAGAGCAACAGAACCAAAAAATCTGGGCCCAGGGGTCTTTTCTAAGGCTGATACTCCAACTAAGGACCATGCATGGAGATAACCTAGAACCCGTGCACAGACGTAGCCCATGGCAGTTCAGTGTCCAAGTGGGTTCCGTAGTAATGGGAACAGGAACTGTCTCTGACATGAACTGATTGACCTGCTCTTTAATCACCTCCCCCTGAGGGGGGAGCAGCCTTACCAGGCCATAGAGGAAGACAGTACAGCCAGTCCTGATGAGACCTGATAGACTAGGATCAGAAGAAAGGGGAGGAGGACCTCTCCTATCAGTAGACTTGGGGAGGGACATGGGTGGAGAAGGGGGAGGAGGGTAGGATTGGGAGGGGAGGAAGGAGGGAGCTACAGGGGGATACAATGTGAATAAACTGTAATTAATAAAAGTTAAAAAAAGATAAGTTAAAAAAAGAAAAAACAAAATAAAACCTCAAAAAAAAAGTACAGATAACTACACAATAGAACATGTCTCCATCACTTCAATTTAATAACCATTAAACTTTGTTACATTTTTTTCTCTCATATGCTCTTGAGTTTTCATTTTCTGGCTGAATCACCTTAACCTCATCTCAGATACCACGTGATTCCGCTTCTCTGTATGTCAGTACCCACCTCTGGAAGTCTTGGTAGTTTGGGGCTCACCACAGTAGCATATAGCAGCCAGGAACAGTATCAGCACCCAAGTCTGTGTCAACCTGTAGTCAGCTGCTCCTGATTGTCTTATATGGTCAGTGTCTGCTTCCTTCCTTCGTTCCTTCCTTTCTTCCTTCCTTCTCTTTTTGGTATGGTGTGTTTCAGTTAGGATTCAAATTAGGTCTATATATTATATGTGGTCATTGGAGGTCCTTGGATCTTAGACTCTTGTTGATGGTTACTAATATTTACTATCGATATATTTTTTTAGCTAATCAGTGGTTAATCCTAAACAGCTGTATAACTAAATCACCACACAGAGACTGCGATTTATTTAATTAACCTAGAGCACAATGCTGAGCAATAGTTACTCCATCCTAAACCTCCAAGCCTGCATAGTTTCCTTCCATTCAGATTTCACCCATTATACTTGCTTTTAGTCATATCTTAGGTCCTGTTCAATTCTCCATGTGGTTCCAAGACCTCTCCTGCCTATTCTCTCTCCTCCCTCTTCTCCCCCCACTCATTTCCTTCTCTCTTCTCTCCAGACCAGGATGTCCCACCCTAAACTCTCTTGCTCAGCATTGGGGCTGGTTGTTTAATTGAAAATATAGAGAACAAATGGTGGCATGTTTACAAAACCTTGAGACAGATGATGCTTAGAGTAAGCATCACAATGCAATGTCTGGATTGAAACCAGATAGTAGGGTAGAGAAATCAACATTTGAATGAACAAGGATAAATTATATGCATTCCAAAAGAACATTATACCAACTACCAACAGGCTCTGTTTAAGTGGTTTTGTGTGTGTATGTGTGTCTAATTCTCTTTCACTTGCATTATGAAGGAAACTACATGTCTCTCAGATGCCAACTGATGATAAAAACTTCAGCTTGCACACGTGACTGCCAGTTGCACAGAGCATGGTCTGCTCCTTTTTTTTCCCCCAAGAATGAGCTTTTTATTTCTTTTTAATTAAGTTATTCACTTTACATCCCAATCTTAGCCCCCTCCCTCCTCTCCTCCCAGTCCCACCCTCTCTCCTTCTCTCCCCATCCCTCCTTTCCTATTCCTCAGAAAAGGGGAGCCTCCCCTACTCACTACCCCAGCTCATCAAGTCATATGAGAACTGAGCTCATCCTCTTCACCTGAGGCCTGGTGAGGCTGCCCACCAGGGGGGAGGTGATCGAAAAGCAGGCAAGAGAGTCCGTGTCAGAGTCAGCCCCCGCTCTTCTTCCTATGGCACCCACATGAACCCTAAGCTGTCCATCTGCTACATCTGTGTAGGGGCCTAAGTTCAGTCTAGGCATGGGCTGTGATTGGTGCTTCAGTCTCTACAAGCCCCTCTGGGCCCTGGTTAATTGGCTCTGTTGGTCTTCTCGTGGAGCCCCTGGCACCTCCAGGTCCTTCTGTCTTCTACCCACCTTTCAACAAGACTCCCTCCGTTTCTCCCAATGTTTGGCTGTGAGTCTCTGCATCTGTTTCTATCCACTGCTGGGTGGAGCCTCTCAGAGGACAGCTATGCCAGACTCCTGTCTGTGAGCAGAGCAGAATGAGAAAATTTTCTTCAGACATACTCTGAACCCCGCAGCGGAACTCCACACTTGATGGGTTCTAATTTTATCTGCTCTGACTAATGAATCCGAATTATCAAATTTGGCAGATTATGTCTTCCTGATTTCACTAAGATATTTGCTAGATAATAAATTGGTTTGTTAAATTGTTGTGCCTCATAAGACTCAAGGTTTAAAACATTTATGCTCTGTATTAATTGCTACAAATTAAAAAGAGGAGGCAGACTGTAATAGAGGAATGGATTGCTTCCTTCATTAAACAACCCTATTAGAAATTATCAATTAAATTAAACTGAGACTTCACTGAAAATGCAAAAGAAGTGTCTTTTACATGGGAGAATTTAATTTGTATATAGAAATTGTTAGGTTTATCTAAGAGAAGTCACTTAAATACACATACACACATATACATAAATATGAGACTATTTTATGTATTGTATAAGTTTAAATTTAACATTTAAAAAATACATAATAATTTCTACATGGCGAAGTTAGCGTTCTGGTTTTATTTCTGTTGATCTGATAAAATGCCCTGGCAGAAAGCATCTGAGTGAAGAAAGGGGTTTGTATCACTTCACAGCTCCAGGTTATACTCCTTGGTAGCCAAGAAGTCAGGTGACTGGGACTTCAAAGAGCTGGTCACATCACATCCACAGCCAAGAGCAGAGAGAAACAAATGCCTGCATGCTTGCCTGTACATTTGTACTCAGCTTGATTTCTCTAATGTCATTAAACAGATCAGGACCCCCTGCCTAGGGAATGGGGCTGCCCATTCTGGATTGGGTCTTCCCACACCAGTTAAAAGAATCACTTACAGAATTGCCTACAGGCTAACCCAATGTAAATGTAGACGGTCCCTCATTTTGTCCCTCCAAGATGATTATAGGCTGTTTCAAGCTAACTACTAATGCCAACCATCACAGTCAGGAAATGTGTGCAGAGTTGATGCCTGCACACATTTCCTCCCTGATTTGGAACTATTTCTAATTAGCATATGAATGGTTGGTGTGTCCCCCCCCCCCCCGGGAGTTCTGAAGTCTTAAAATCTGTTTACTTCTGCGTACGTAAAAATTTCTTCTGAAATTCAGTTGATTGCCATTAATTTTATTATCATTTTATTTTTTCTTCAAAGACCAAAACAAGCAAATATAAAAATAACTTCAATTTACTTTCTGTGACAATTATTTTCCCAATAATTAAAAACTGATAGATAATAAATATTTTCCTTTATTTCTGGTTAAGATTTTATTGCTAACAGCAGCAAACGTTTGTTGAGTACTTATGATGAACAAGTGAGCATATGAAACATTTCGGTATAAAATCTCACTTAACCCCCACAAGGCCACAGAGAAACTCGCATGTTACACAGTTGTTATCACTCCCACGTGACAAATGACGCAATGAGTTTAAAGAAACCAGTAATTACTCTGCTGGGTCAATTAGTTGCAGCAAAAGAAAAACCAAATATCTGCCTTTTGGATCACACTGAGATTTAGCCATGGGGTTTTACTGCTATTATTTGATAAGGGAAATAGCCAGAATATGTTAAACTTGAAATGTATAGATTTCATCACTATCCCAAACTAAAAGCAGAAATAAATAACTGAGTATTTTGGAAGCAATAGTTCTGCTTTTAAAATATTCCTCAGGAGCTGAAGATGGCTCAGTGGTTAAGAGCACTAGCTATTCTTCCAGAGGTACTGAGTTCAATTCCCAGTGACCACATGGTGGTTCACAACCATCTATAATGAGATCTGATGCCCTCTAATAGCTTTCAGGTATACATGCAGATAGAGCATTCAGATAGAGATAGATAGATAGATAGATAGATAGATAGATAGATAGATAGATAGATAGATAGATAATTAAGTAAATAAATCTTTAAAAAATAAAATATCATTCCTCAGTTCTGAGAACGTAGTATGAATTCAAAGTATAAAATTTGGTGCCAAACAAGATAGTACATTTCCAAAGTCTATGAAGAAAACAATTTTTTTTAAATGGCTTTATGACTCTGAAAACTTTAAAACTGAGCTGGAAAGAGATGGCTCAGTGGTTATGAGTTCCTGCCACTGTTCTAAAGCACCCAAGTTAGGTTCCCAGCATGTTTGGAGGCCGATAATTGCATGTAATTCCAGAGCTGATGCCCTCTTCAGGTCTAATGGGGCACTGCACTCAGGCCATGCCATGCAGAGACAACATATACACATAATTAAAAAGCATAAAAATAAATCGTTAATACTAAAAATTGAAACCTAAAAGTTTATCCAAGAGAAACAAACCAACTAGAAAAACCCATAAGGAAAGTGGAGTGTCTCTTCATGGGAAGAAAGGTTTCCATTTTCACCTATTTTAGTTTTGCTCATAATAATGCAATTTTTTTTTCTTCCTTTTCCCTCCAGGATAGGAAAAAAGCACCAAAATCATACTGTAAACTGCAAGCTTGCCTTTCTCACAAACTGCACTTTTGCAGTTAAGGTTTCCTCAAGTATATGCAAGGAAACTCACGTGTATAGCCGTGGCGGTACTTTGTGGTAGAGAGATGCTGAGGGAGAGGAATGGGGAGAATCTGTCTCTTCTGCTCTTCTGAGTTCTCCTCTGGGGTCCCTGCAAGAGGACAGAGTAACAAGAGAAATGTACATAAATGTAGCCTACTGTCTATCCTACGGGGCATGGAAGTATTCCTGGGAGTGGACAATGCAGCGGATAGATCGGGTGTTTCCACAGTAGAGATGAAGAGCAGAGAGTCGCGGGGGAATCAGAAATCAGTTTCACACTGTATCAGCTCTGTGAGAGCTTAGTTGGCTGGGGGAGGCAGCGAGTCTTCGTCCTGCCTTATATGGCTCACAAGTGAACAGCCCTTCTCTCTGAGTGCAGGGACGGCACTTCTCACTTGCCAAGCCAAGGTCTTTCAACCTCTTCCTGAGCAGAGAAAGGCCTTTTTACGAGTGACATTTGCCAGATTACTTTGACCTAAAATACTTGATATAAGGATAGAAGAGAGAGCCCAGCAGTTTAGAAAACTTACTGCTCTTCCAGAGAACCCAGGTTCCGTTTTCAGCACCCACTTCTGATGGCCCACAACTCTCTGGGACTCCAGCTCCAAAGGATTCAACATCCCTTTTTTTTTTAAATTATTTTTGTTTTTATTAAGTTCCGTTTATTCAACATCCCTTTTTAGCCTCCACAGCTACACAGTGTGTGCATGCACGCGCGCGCGAACACACACACACACACACACACACACACACACACATACATACACACACATACATGTATGCAATTTAAAAAAATATATTCAATATAGCAAGAAGTCGTCTTTGGGTATAGATAGCATGGCCCAAGTCCGAAAGAAATACTTTTGCAATTCTAGACAAAAATTGAGAAAGTGAAGGTGTTACTCTCAGAAGTTCCGCAGCCTAAAGGTAATTTTCTAAAACAATGCTAGGTAAATTAAAGCTTGCCTTGAGAGGAAATCCTGCAATCACACAGTCAAATCCTTACCACCGGCAGCTCTGTCTTTTCTCCTTGACAGCTACATCTTATTCTACTGCATCACTCGACGTTGGTGGTGATGGATCCGGTAGGCAGGAGTCCAGGGTGCAGAGAAGGGTGCAATCAGGACGTTCAGTGTCTGCCCTGTGTAAGAGGCGAGGCCCTTTACAGAAACGGGAGGTCACTGTGACGGCAAGGTTCCAGTTTGTGGTCGGAAACCATGTACTTCACCGCCACATTAATTTAAATGTCTTAAAATGTTGATTAAGTAGGCATTTCTTTTCCCGTATTTTTTAGGATTTTTGTGGGTTTTTTAATATATATTTTATTTTTTAATACATTTTATTTTCATATGTGTATGTCTGGGGCCGGGGAGGGCAAATGTACATGTAAGTGCAGCACCCACATAAGCCAGAAGAGGGCGTCGCATTCTCTGGAGCTGGAGTTACCAGTGGTTGCTGGCCAACTGAAGTAGGTGCTGGGAGCTGAATGCTGGTCGCCCTCAAGAGCAATGCTTGCTTTTAACTGCTGAGCCTTAGGTTTTTCCTCTTCTTTTTAATTTACTTGTTCATCAGCCTCTTCTTTCTCTAACCAGCTGACTCAGAACACTTCTTTTCATATCGATATTGCCGGTTTATTTATTATGTAGATTGTTTTTTTTTTTCCAGCGTCGCTCTATTTTAAAGGATGATTTCATTTGCATTGGCGTTTTCCGGGTTGGAGATTCAACAGTATTCATCAGCTCCCTTAAGTCAATTTTTTAAAGATTGGAACTGAGCCTTGACAGTTTGCATATAACTGTGAAAACTGTGCAAAGTCACAGTTGATTTCTAGAGGTGGTGTTTTGAAGTTTTCTGATTCAGGTATTGCGGAGTCTTTCCTGTGAACTCTGCAGCCCCTCCAGCGGCTATTCATGGCTTCTTCCTTCTCACAAAGGCACGATTTATCTTTTCTCCAGCTAAGCTATGAAGGGCTTGCATTGAGAGGAAATCATGGAATTACAGGGTGGGCTGTATCCTAAGCTCTTGTTCACTGATTTATACTTGTGGCCAGCAGCGTGGCCATCTTAATTGTAATTGTGTTTCTAAACACCATGTCCTCACAGGAGGAGAAAGCAGAGTGAAAAACCACCATCCTGAAAAGCCCTCAGAGTCTTCTCAGCACTCTGTGCTGGTATTCAGCCTAGGAAAAGGGGCTGAGGTGCCTATTTATCAAAGCAGACCTGGTCTCCAGGTTCTCCCAGCATCCCTCAGTCCCTACCTGTTATAGGGCATGGCTGACACACCCAGCCCTCTATCCTGAACTTTTCAGCTCAGGGTCAAGACTTCCTCTCCCCCAGAGGTTCCTTGCTATTCCAGACATTTTGTTTCTCCCTCTCCTTTCTGCTTCCCCCTCCCCCCCCTCTCTGCCTTCCGTCTCTCCTCTCTCTCTCTCTCTCTCTCTCTCTCTCTCTCTCTCTGTGCTGCAGTTTCTCTCTCTTTGACCATCTCCCTGCTTTTCTGTCTCCCTCCGCATGGCAACTTCACTGACACCCCTCCTGTGAGGTAGGTGAACCCACCCAAGAGCTGCCCCAGTAAACCTGCCATTTTACTATAAACCCGGCTCAGTTTCATTTATTTTGTCAGTGGAGAAGCCACGTGGTTGGTTAGTCGAGCGTTGAGCATCCTCTTTGCATAGCGTCGTAGCATCAACCTTGACCTGCAGCCTCCCCCCCCCCGCCAGTCTGTCTTCTGCTTCTTTTACAGACTTGCAGACTTTCAGTGATGTTTAGTAGGAAAACTAAGAATAAATGTCACTGCTTTGATCCTGACAGCACAATGTGATGATTAACCATGAGGTCCAAAAGTTTTGTTGTTACAGTTTCTTCAGATGGCATCTTTCTCTTTAGACCAGACTGGCTTTGCTGAACTTGGCTTATTATAGCCCAGGCTGGTCTCCAGCTCCTGTTTCTCCTGACTCTGGCCTCAGGTGCTAAGGTTGTAGGCTTGTGTCACCAACCCCAGCTAGCATTATGTTTATAGGATTTTTATGGCAAGGGCCTGTAAGGTTCGTTTTTATGAAATGAATGAAATTTGCTTTGATTTCAGCTTTTTAGAAACTGTTTACTACACATGAATGGGTGGCAGAGTTTGCCACATGTGTCTCCTGCATCTGGGACAGTGACCATAACTTTTTTTTTCCCATTCAGTCCTTTGATTGTTACATTACGTTCGTTAGTTTGTGAATGTAGAGCTAACCTCGTACTTCAGCAAGAAATCTTTTTGATGGTAATCTTATTGGCTTGGATGTAAGACTGAATTTGGATCCTGGAGAGCTGCCCTGTGGTTAAAGCACTTGCCGCTGTTGCGGAGGACCTGAGTTTGATTCTGATCACCCACATCAGGTGGCTCACAACTGTTGTACCTTCAGCTCCAGGGAGATCTTCGTCGTCTTCTGGCCTCTGTGGGCACCTCCATTCACATGTACATATATACATATAGATATACACAGATGTAGAATTCAAAGTAAATCATGAAAAGCTATTGAATTCATTTTTTTATGGAAATGCTTGAAGTCATGTATTTGAATAAAATCAATGTATAATTTTATTTTGTCCTTTTTGTTCAGGCACTATGACCTGATGTGCTCTTACTTTAATTCTGATTTTAAAAAAAAATTAAATATAATTATCCATTTTCTCCCCCATGAGCCCAAAACGCTCATTGTATCATTTATAACTTTACTTCTGCCTGCTTGCAACATAAAAATTAAGGTAACACAAGCTGAGTGATATCAACATCTGTGCACATCCCTTAAAATAATTTGTCTATGATTATTTTTCTATCGATAAGATATATTGAAGGCTGAGGACTAGTTTGTATATATGTGTGTATGTTTATTGATTTTTCATTATAAGATTTTAGGTTTGAGTTTTTGTAAATCAACCTATAAATGCACCTGTTAAAATATGCGTGGATATTATGAGACATGCTGATGTGTATCTTTCAGTCAGGTATCAATGAAGTATACAGTTTTTTATGTAGAGAGTGTCATAATAATTGCACGTGTGTTGTCTTACTCAAGGTCATAGCAACATTTCGTGTGCTTAGGTAATACTTTCTAGCTTCAACGGGATGAATTTACAGAATTAATCTTTCCAGATTTGGATTAAAACAAACACATAAATTGCTGTACTTTGGCATACCTGTGTGTCTATATGTGTACCACAAGCATCCGTGTGGTGAGTCCCTCTGGTGTTAGGCGGTGTCTGTTGTTGGGGTTCATTTGGTCTACTCTCAAGATGGATGCATACAAGACACGGTAAGACAGATGAGCCATCTTGCCCAAACACTTCACAAAGACATCCCTGGGAATCTTTGGGCTCTGCTACTTTGGTGCCGAATTAATAATATCTATTTCCAACCACGCAGTATTGTTTTCTAGCTTATACTTTGGCATGGAGCTCAACGCCACAGCTTTTTTTTTTTTCATTATAACATTTTTTATTTTTATTAATTATAATTTATTCACTTTGTATCCCCCTTCTACCTCCCTCCCCCCTCCCAATCCTACCCTCCCTCTTCCCCATCCATGTCCTTCTCCCAGTCACTGCAAAGGGAGGTCCTCCTCCCCTTTCCTCTGATCCTAGTCTATCAGGTCTCATCAGGACTGGCTGCATTGTCTTCTTCTGTGGCCTGGTAAGGCTGCTCCCCCCCTCAGGGGGAGGTGATCAAAGAGCAGGCCAATCAGTTCATGTCAGAGACAGTCCCTGTCCCCATTACTATGGAGGCCACTATGAACTGCCATAGGCTACCTTTGTGCAGGGGTTCCAGGCCATCTCCATGAGTGGTTCTTGGTTGGAGTATCAGTTTCAGAAAAGACCCCTGTGCCCAGACTTTTAGGATCTGTCGCTGTCCTTGTGGAGCTCCTGTCCTCTCCAGGTCTTACTATCTTCCACTTCTTTCATAAGAGTCCCTGTACTCTGCCCAAAGTTTGGCTATGATTCTCAACATCTGCCTTGATACCCTGCAGGGTAGAGACTTTCAGAGGCCCTCTGTGGTAGGCTCCTGTCCTGTTCCCTGTTTTCTCCCTCCTCCGATGTCCATCCTCTTTGCCTTTCTGAATGGGGATTGAGCATCTTAGCCAGAGTCGTCCTTCCTGATTAGCTTCCTTAGGTGTACAGATCTTAGTATGTTTTTCCTATATTATATGTCTAGTATCTACTTATAAGTGAGTATATACCCTGTGTGTCTTTCTGCTTCTGGGATACCTCACTCAGGATGATCTTTTCCAGTTCCCACCATTTACCTGCAAATTTCATGATTTCCTTGTTTTTTGTTTTTATTGCTGAGTAATATTCCATTGTGTAGATGTACCACAATTTCTGTACCCATTCCTCAGCTGAGGGGCGTCTGGGCTGGTTTCATCTTCTGGCTATTACAAATAAAGCTGCTACAAACATGGTTGAGCAGATGTCCTTGTTGTAGACTTGAGTGTCTTTCAATTATATGCCTAGGAGTGGTATAGCTGCATCTTGAGGAAGTACTATTCCTAACTGTCTGAGAAAGTGCCAGATTGATTTCCAGAGTGGTTGTACAAGTTTACATTCCCACCAGAAGTGGAGGAGGGTTCTTCTTTCTCCACATCCTCTCCAGCATGTGTTGTCACTTGAGTTATTCATCTTAGCCATTCTGATGGGTATAAGGTGAAATCTCAGGGTCATTTTGATTTGCATTTCCCTGATGACTAAGGACGCTGAACATTTCTTTAAGTGTTTCTCTGCCATTCGATATTCCTCTATCAAGAATTCTCTGTTTAGCTCTGTACCTCAGTTTTTAATTGGATTACTTGATTTGTTGTTGTTTAACTTCTTGAGTTCTTTATATATATTGGATATTAGCCCTCTGTCAGATAGAGTGTTGGTGAAGGTTCTTTCCCAATCTGTAGGCAGTCATTTTGTTTTGATGACAGTGTCCTTTGCTTTACAGAAACTTTTCAGCTTCATGAGGTCCCATTTATTGATTGTTGATCTTAGAGCCTGTGCTGTTGGTGTTCTGTTCAGGAAGTTGTCTCCTGTGCCAATGAGTTCAAGGGTATTCCCCACTTTTTCTTCTAACCGATTTAACGTGTCTGGTTTTATGTTGAAGTCTTTGATCCACTTGGACTTTAGTTTTGTGCAGAGTGATAAGTATGGATCTATTTGTATTTTTCTACATGTTGACATCCAGTTGGACCAGCACCATTTGTTGAAGATGCTGTCTTTCTTCCATTGTATGGTTTTGGCATCTTTGTCAAAAATCAGGTGTCCATAAGTGTGTGGGTTTATTTCTGGGTCTTATATTTGGTTCCATTGATCCACCATTCTGTTTCTATCCCAGTACCATGCAGTTTTTTATTACTGTTGCTCTATAGTACAGCTTGAGATCAGGGATGGGGATACCTCCAGAAGATTTTTTATTGTATAGGATTGCTTTAGCAATTCTGGGTTTCTTGTTATTCCATATGAAGGTGAGAATTTTTCTTTCCAGGTCTGTAAAGAATTGTGCTGGTAATTTGATGGGAATTGCATTGAATCTGTAGATTTCTTTTGGTTAGATGGCCATTTTTACTATGTTAATCCTGCCAAGTCATGAGAATAGTAGATCTTTCCATCTTTAATAAGCGAGAGCTTATTAAAGTCAGTAAAAAGAAATTATATCAATGAAAGTATACATGAACTGTCTAAGCCATTTAATGACAACTGTGCTTATGGGTGACATGAGGCATTTAGATTTGTGGGGATGTTGTTATTTTTGATACACTAATATGATGTGTTTTGTTTTAGGTTCCCTCAGGAACTAAACATGGGAAAAATAAGTGCAGAAATCATGTGGTCTCTCTTTGCTCTCGATATGAAATATGCTCTAGAAGGTGAGTCCAAACATTATCTGTATTTTCTAGAGTAAGTGTAAAGCATTAATTAGCACAGTAAAGTATGGATCTTTGTTTTTAGCTTAGTTATAACTTATATTGCTACATGGTAGGAGATGAAGGTCACAAAGAATTGAAAAGTTCTGAAGAAAAGATTTTTTTTCACCAGACCACCCAAGCTGCAATATCATGGTATGTGTTCCACCTGTAGAGATGTGCAGAGACATGAACAGTCTGTGGGAATTTTTTCCCCAACATGAACCACACCTGAGGATGGCAGAACAGTGCTGTTCTAGGTATTTGTCTCCATAGACTTGGAGATAATACTTATAGATAGATGTGGTTAAAGTGTGGCCAGCACTCACACAGGGTCAATAGGAAGACTTTTCACCAGGATCTCCACGCTCAGCAAGTGTAAATCAAACAGTGGAGACTTAGGCTAACTATGTCTATCAATGTTGTCTGAGATTCACATCTACACACAGAGGTTCTGATGGGACCACCAGCTGACATCCAGCCTTGAACACAAAGCAGTGTGGAAACCACCTTCAGACACAATCAGCAAGCATACAGTGAGCCAGGGAGCACTAAGTGACTCCACCCTCCTCAGCGTGGGGTAGTACAAAAGGACATTTAGCCACAGTCCTTTCTTTCAGCAAGACTCTGAAGGAGAATTGCAAACACTGCTGTAGGCAGACAGTTGCCATATGGAGAGGGCAGAGCTGATAGCAATGGGGGTCTGGAGACACTTCCAAGTCAGACTTGAGGTAGAAACAACATGGCTTCAACACGGCTTCCAAGGAGCTGTCAGTGAGGAACGTTTCCTTGACAAAGACCTGAATAAGAAAGAGGAGCAAAAACTCCCCAGGTAAAGGACAGCACAGAAACAGAGTCACCGCATGGAGCATTTGAGAAAAGAAAATTCAGTGCATAGTAAGAAATAAGTGTAGAGAGTCTGGTGGGGATGAGTTTACAGGTCCCAGCGGTCACACAGGGAACTTAACTGTACTGAGAGAAATGGAAAGGAAGGGCCTGTCTTTCTCAGATGCAGCTTAGAAAAGTATTCAGCCATTTTGGAAGATTCATTGATGGGGTGGGACCAACTCAGGGTCCATGCCCCTTGACCCGTCGCTTTTCAGCTTTGATGCCATCAAAAAGAATACTCAGATGTTCTCCTTACCTGACAAATCATGATCGTTTATAAGTTAGCTTTCTGGTAAACCAGAGTCTGCCACTCACAATCAGAGAACTTTTATCTAATTCTAAAATCATGTCAGCACTGCTCACAGGTACAGATTCCTTAGTATGAATGAAGTCTTTCTTTTATAACATGTGACTGACCCATCCAACTCCCTCATCTCTCCCACCTCCAACTGCATGCTTTACAACACTCTGATTTAACTCTTTGGGATCTGAAATCACTCATAAAAGTCAGATGAACAACCACCAGCCTTTTAGCAGCTAAGATCCCCCAAGCAGCTTTGGTTTTCATGGGCCCATTCCCTGCCCTCTCCAAGCCGGCCTCCTTGTGCTCCATTTGGACATCTAAAATGTTCCAGGGTCAGCAGTGAAGTCTCTGTTCCCCCTCCCTTTTGCCCCTCCCCTGCTTCTTCTCCATGCTTCCTTGTAGCTCTTGGCACAACATCCCTCTAGTGACCTAAGCCGATTGAGTAAGGTCAGCAAGGATTCCTTCTTGTCTTCATCATTCTCCATCATGGCTATCCTCTTGCCTGGGATTCTCGTCCTCCTAGTCTTCTCTCACAACCACACAAGATGTTTCTAGTGTTACACCCTCAGATGAAACTTCCTTTAACACAGTAGTATATCTATATGGTCTACAACAAACTACAGAAATTACTCAACAACTGCTAATGGAGCAATAGAAACAGCTATGAAGGACAAGCCCATCTACACTCTTGGGGGCATGCTGATCATTTTGTTTACCTGACCTTACCTATACAACCAGAGGAGCACATTTTCTCAAAGGATCAGGGGAAGATGGCTCTACCCATAATCCAAAGGAACCAATTGTTTAGATCCATTTCAAGGTAAAACCGTCTGCCTGTATGTTCCCATGTTTGCCGGTACAGAAACTTCCTAAAATCTATTCAGTTGTTGACCTTATTACATACCCTTCATTATCAACTTGACACACCCTAGAGTTATCTGAGAGGAGAAGCCTCTATTGAGGAATTACCTCCATCTGACTGGCCTGTGGGCATGTCTGTGGAGGATTGTCTTGATGGCAATTTGAGATGGTGGGGGGGTCAGCCCACTGTAGGCAGCTCTATCCCTCGGCCTGTGGTCCTAGGCTATATTAAAAAACTAGCTGAATTATAAGCCTGTGAATAAGCCAGCAAGCAGTATTCCTTCCTGCTTCACCCTACCATGACTTCCCTCAGTAATGGACTTTGATGTCAAAGTATAAACCAAATAAACCCTTTCCTCCTTTTAGTTGCTTTTGATCAGAATGTTTTACCACCACAACAGAAGGGAAACTAGAGCAAATATCTTTACTTAAAAAGAAGTACCAAGTCAGGTAAAGTGGTCTATCTCTTTGACGCCAGCACTCAGGAGGTAGAGGCAGACAGATCCCTGTGAGTTTGAGGCCAGCCTGGTCTGCATAGCAAGTTCCAGGACAAAATGTGCCACATAATGAGAACCTGTCTCAATAAACAAACAAATAAACAAACAAACAAAAAACAGTTTTGGACAAGTAAATACAGTATGTGTCCAAAAGGACATCAGATTCCCAGAAGAGGACATCAGATTTCCAGCAGCAACTGGAGTTACAGGTAGCTGTGAGCTGAATTCATGCTCTGGAAGAGCTGAGCACTCTCTCTGACCCTAAAATGAGTCTTCAGCATACCTTGCAAGCTCTTCAACACAGTGCTAATGGAAGGAGAATGTTTCAGTCACCATACAAAGAATAAAACACTCTCCAGGATTTCCAAGAGTCTCCTTCAGGGGTCAGTTAACAGTGAAGGAAGATATGTGACAATCTGGCACTCTCTCTTCCCTTTTTTTCGTTTCAACCGAATAAATGTTTTCAAGAAGCATCCCCACCTCCTTCTTACGAAGCATGAATGATGATTAGCAGAGAAAAATGTGCACTAAAAGTCTCTCAAGAATTGAAGGTTTATACTTAAGCATAGTTCTCAGGCAGCCTCTTTTGCTATTCTGCCTGTTTGTCTCATAAAACACTGTTAAAATTAATTGGCTGTGGAGCACTGCTTCAAGCCACTGACCTAGACAGGCCGTGTTGTTCTTACATAATTTGCCCTGTGGTCAAAGCGTCTGAGTATGACTGGTGAGTAGCTCAGATGGAGTTGGGGCAACAAAACAAAGCTGGCTAGGACCTAAGGACTGGCTGCTTCAGGAAACAGCCTTTTATCTTTTCTACATGAACTCACGAGCTTCTCATTAAAAGATAAAACTGCTTTATCCCCGTCTTTGCTCAGCTTGTTTGAGGCAATGTATTTTGTGTTCCTGGTTGGCACAAATCACCTTTCAAATTCAATATTGCAATCATTGATGTAACTGCTGAAGATATAATGCCTCTTGAGTGAAGCCTGGTACCAGAATGCTCTGACAGTCCTGACAAAACACTGGACTTAAGTGCTATGACGGAGGAACAGTTTGTCTTGACTCATATTCCAAAGGATTTAGGCCATGGTGCAAGCATGATAAAGCAGAATACTCAAATCATAACTGCCAGGACACAGAGGGAGAAAATGTTGGAGCTGGCTGGCCTTCTTCCCCACCTTCACGGTTGGTCTCACCTGCCTCCTTAATCCTCTCTGGGAAAACCCTTGGGAGCATGACTAGAGGTCTCCCTATCCCGGCCTCTGCTTCAATCCTGTCGGCCAAAGTTAAGCATCACAAGAAAGCTCAGGGAAAGAAGTACAGGGAGAAGATGGTGTTCGGACGAGAAGTCTGACCTCACGCTCTAACGCAGATTTTCTTCTGAACATCTCCCGAGACTGCAGCCAGGGCCAGTTTTGATCTGGGGCTCTCCCACTCTGTGTTCACTTCAGTTTGCTGTAGTTTGTTACACTTACCAACCCTCACATTCCACATTTCCATACAGACTGAAATCCTAAAGCTAAAGCGTTGAAAACAGAATGGCAGACAAGCAAGGGAGTGAGGGAAAGAGGTGCCCGGCAGTTAATAGTACTCAACAAATATTAATTATTGATAACCTTAACCAGCATGGTTTAGGGAGCAAGAACTTGAAAGAAAATCATCCTGTCAATCATCCAGAAGCCTCAGTATTCATGTTACTGAAACGTTCGACCAGTCAGAAAATCAATGGAAAACGTGTTTGTCATTGCATTAGTTAAACCTGGCTGCATTGCAGATTCTTAAATCTGGATACTTCCTCTTTGGTGAAAACAGACATGTTTCTTCAAGTTCTTTTTAAGAACCAAAGATAGAAGTCAGATATTAGGGCCCAGGTGTCAGGGCAGGCAGGGGAAGTGGACGGCAAATATTAGGGTTCATATGTTAGGGTGTTAGGGGACCTGGCATTAAGAGTTAGACATTAAGGTGTGATGTTCAGGGTAAGGTGTTAGGGGCCAGATGTTTGGGAAGGTCCACAGGACTAAAGTAGTTTGTAGACAGCAATTATATGAAAGGCTGCTTAGGATTCCTTAAAATACTGATTATTAAAGAGATTGTAGCTGAGCTTCAAGTCATATTGGAAAGTGCGTCTGTATTTGAGATTGACAAGAGTGAGGGACACATGACTGGTGTTTCTGCCAAATTCATAACATTCTCATATCAGTGCTTGAACTAGGGGCTGAAGGGGTCATACCCAAGATCCTGTGCCTGATCCTTAGTATGAGAGAGAGAGACAGACAGAGAGAGATCAAGAAAAAGAAATCAGTTTATCGAAAAACTATTTTATGTACTGGGCTAGCCAGCATTGGCATTGACTATAAATGCACAAGGCGGTCAGCTTTCACCTGGCTTTAGTCTCCTTCATCAAGGTTGTTCACTTTCAGTCTGTGTAGGGACCACATGGGCACCTCATTAAAACGCAGCTCCTGGGTGAATGGGCTTGCTTGAGCTTGGAGGGGCTGTTCTTCATCTCGGCATCATGAAGTAGTAGTGAGGTAGCAGTGATCCTCAACATGCAGCTGAAAGCGAAGGCTGAGATTTACCATTGTGTCTCAATCACCAATGACTGTGGTCAACTCCTTAGGTACTCATTGGACATTACAGGCTGTTGAGGCTTCTTGGAGTGGCCTTTCAGGTTTTCAGCATCATGTACTGTGTGTACATTTTCCTTCAGCTTATAAACAACTGCATGATCCATACGTTCTGAAGGTGTTTGTTCCCCTATCATCTATGTTGGCTAATTTCTGTGAGGAAGCTTCTTTTCAAACCGTGTTACAATTATCATTATCTGTTCCCCAAAATATAGCTCTCAGGTCACTCAAAGAACTTACCTATGTTGCTGTTGGCCTTCTGACCACAGAGATAACAAAGTCAGGAAGAGATGGTAGTCTTTGTCTTGCTAACCTTGGAAAGAGTACCATGGTGTCCCATAAGGTTTCCCGGTTTCTCCTCCAAGATTCTCCTATCTGGTCTAGCTCATGTTAGTAATATCATAGCTTCCATAACTCTGGTTTGCTTTCTAATCCTCAGGATAACCACCTAATACACATCAATCCATTCTACAGTAGCAGGAATCATAAAACATACGGTAAAACTCCCTTTATGGGATAAAGCCAAATCACACCCATCAAACAGATACCACAGGCTGGTGAATAAAGTCCACTTTTAGGTTACACAGTCTTAATAACTAGAAACATCTATTAAATACTGTTTGGCAGGGATGCAGAGATGGCTTCGTCATGAAGAGTATTGCTGCTCTTGCAGGGAGCCAAAGTTTGATTCCAAGCACTCACACTGGGCAGCTCCTAAGCACCAGTAACTCCAGCTTCGGAGGCTCTGATAGATACCCTACTCTGTCTTCTGCAGACACCCGCACTCACCTTCACAGGCACGCATGTATATCCATAAATACAAATTCCATAAATACAAATAAAATTGTTACCTGAAAATAAATCCCCAGTGTCATTTGATGGTAAACTAAAGATTCATGAGAGTGGGTGTTGGGTAGATCAGTGTCTTTAGACCTCCTGCTCTTGCTAGTTTGGATATTTCTTCCCTCATGTCCCTTCCTTCTACTGCCTTCCCTTCAGCACCTAAAAACACTCAGGGCCTCCCAGACATACAGCCATTTGGAACACTGTGGTCCAGACAAACTGAAATACACCTAAGTAGGGCAAAGTACAGTACCGTGAGTGGGGGCATCTGCATGAAAATAAACAGAAGCCAAAAGGGTGACTCAATGGACACTATCACTGTCCGTTTCTCACCTTTTAAACAGTTCTCAGGATCAGAGAGACTTGAGTCATCCTTGCTTTCAAGGAAAGCATCAGGATCAATTCAACTGCCTACACTTGGGAACATGCCACCTTCACACAGTAGATTCATTTCACACTATCCTCCTCTGAAAGTTTCCGGAAGTTCCGTGTCCTCCCTCCTGCTTTCCTATCCTCTTTGTAATTAAATCCAAGCTGCTTGCTTTGTTTCTGGAGTAGGGAGGATAAACAGTGCGTGTGATAAGCGTAGTGACTATCAATGAAGACATTTGGCCTTCAGGTCACAGGAAAGCAAAACGAACGTCCGTGAGGGCCTGCGACACTGCTGTCCACCTTTAACTGGCCACCATTCACCTTACTGTCTACTTCAGTGAGAGCTAATTAAAATATCATGACCTGCATGATATGCTGATAGACGTAAGAGGAAATATATGATTAACCCATTTTCTCTAGGTCCAAATGAAAAGATAATTAAACAGCAAAAACAAAAGTAAACTGCTAGCTTAGACTACGAATGCGCCTCTCACTAGCAGCATAAGCAAGTGCTTTTGTTGAACAGCTCCTTGTGTTCCGAAATTAAGTGAAATAGCCTATGAATCTCTGCTTTCCATATAGGTGAGTTTTGCAGAATCTCGACTAAATAGAACTCAGTTTCCAGAGCCCCAGCTCCATAGACCTGGCAGGTCCCACATTGCCCAGATATTTTCTTTGCCGTGGGGTTAATATACGAAGAGTACATGAAGTCTTCGTGGATGTTTCTCCTCTGCCTGTCAGGCTGTAACAGTAAAATTCTAGTTCTGGTTCCCATCTTCCACTTGGTTTTAAAATAAAGAGCAGCGAGCATCGACGACACAGGGTTTTTGTCTGCTGTCTTGTTCAGCTGATATCCCTGGGAGCTCTAGTCTTTTCTGAAGCGAAATGGAGGAGGAGTGGATCTGGGGGGAAGGGGAGGTAATGGGGGAGACTGGAAGGAGTGGAGGGAGAAGAAACTGCAATTGGGATGTAATGTATGTGTGAGGAATAAATTGTGTGTGTGTGTGTGTGTGTGTGTGTGTGTGTGTGTGTGTGTGTGT